>NW_016816882.1:369831-384383 GCF_001698545.2 Rhinopithecus bieti
CCCCGTTTTTTTGTTTTTTTTTTTGAGACAGAGTCTTGCTCTGTTGCCCAGGCTGAAGTACAGTGGCACAATCTCAGCTCACTGCAACCTCCACCTCCTGGGTTCAAGCAATTCTCCTGCCTCAGCCTCCCAAGTAGCTGGGATTACAGATGCCCGCCACCATACCTGACTAATTTTTTGTTTTTTTTTAAGTGGATATTAGGCTTCACCATGTTGGTCAGGCTGGTCTCGAACCCCTGACCTCAAATGATCTGCCTTGACCTCCCAAAGGGCTGGTATTACAGGTATGAGCCACTGTGCCTGGTCTTGAATGGAGTTTTCTATAAATGTTGATAAGATTCTGTTGATTAATGTTTGCTGAGTTCTTCTATCCTTGCTGATTTTCTGTCTAGCTTTTCATCAATTATTTATTTATTTATTTGAGAGAGGGATATGCTCTGTCGCCCAGGCTGGAGTGCAGTGGCGTGATCTCAGCTTACTGCAACCTCTTCCACCCAGGATCAATTGATCTCCCAACTCAGCCTCCTGAGTAGCTAGGACTATAGGTGTGCACCACTACACCTGGCTAATTTGGGTTTTGTTGTTGTTTCTTATTTTTGGTAGAGATGGGGTTTTGCCACGTTGTGCAGGTAGGTCTCAAAGTTCTGGGCTCAAGCAATCCACATGCCTTGGCCTCACAAAGTGCCGGGATTACAGGCATGAGCCACTGTGCCTGGCCTACATCAATTTTTGAGAGAGGCGTGTTGTGCTCTCCAAATACAGTTGTGGATTTTCCGATTTTTCCTGCCTATTCTGTGAGTTTTTGCTATCCATATTTGCAGCTCCATTGTTCGGTGCCTATGCAGTTAGAATTACCATTTTTTAAATTTACAATTGACCCTTTTATCATGACGTAACATCCCTCTCTGTCTCTGGTAATTTTCTTTGCTTTGATATCTACTTTAATATTAATATAACCAATCTTGCTTTCCTTTTATTAATGTTTGCATAATATATCATTTTCTAGCTTTTTACTTTTTTAACCACTTTAACCATTTTTAGTGTACAGTTCAGTAGTGTTAAGTACATTCACATCATTGAACAACCATCACCATCATCCATCTCTAGAACTTCTTTAATGTTCCCAAACTAAAACTCTATACTCCTTAAACAATAATTCCCCATTTCCCCCTCTCCTCAGCCCCTGGAAATCAACATGCTACTTTCTATTTCTGTGAATTTGACTATTGTAGGTATCTCATAGAAGTGAAATTATACAGTATTTGTCCTTTTGTGACTGGCTTATTTCACTTAGCACAGAGTGTATTCAAGGTTCATCTATGTTGTAGCATGTGTCAAGTTTTTTCCTTTTTAAAGCTGAATAGTATTCCATTGTATGTATATATCACGTTTTTGTAATCCATTTATCCATTAATAGACACATAAATTTCTTCTACCTTTTGGCTATTGTCAATAAATCTGATGTAAACATTGGTATACAAATATCTTTTCAAGTCCTCACTTCCATTTCTTCTAGATACATACCCAAAAGTAAAATTGCTGGACCATATAATAATTTTATGTTTGATTTTTTGAGGAGTCACCATATTGTTTTCTACAGTGACTTCAGCATTTTACATTACTACCAGCAGTGCAGAAGTGTTCTAAACTCCCCACATTCTTGCCAACACTTGTTATTTTCTGTTTTGTGTGTGTGTGTATTTATGTGTATCTTTAATAATAACCATCCTAATGGGTGTGGAGTGCTTCCATCTTTTGCTTTTAACTCGCCTTTATCATTATATTTGCAGCAAGTTTCTCATAGACAGTATACAGTAGAGTTATGTTTTTTGATCCACTCAGGCAATGTCTGCCTTTAGTTGGTGTTTTTAGACCATTTACAGTGAAAGTGATTATTAATATGTTAAGGCTTATCTCTGCCATTTTATTTCTTTTGTTTTCAGTTACTTTTTCCTTTTCTCACCTTCTAATGGGTTGCTTAAATATTCTGCAGAATTAAGTTAGGATTTTTCTATAATTTTTTAGTTTATCTCTTTGCAGAGATTTTTTTTTTTTTACAGAGTCTTGCTCTGTTGCCCAGGCTGGAGTCCAGTGACACGATCTCAGCTCACTGCAACCTCCACCTCCCAGGTTCAAACTATTCTCATGCCTCAGCCTCCTGAATAGCTGGGATTACAAGCATGTGCCACCACGCCCAGCTATTTTTTTTTTTTTTCCAGTAGACAGAGTTTTGCCATGTTGACCAGGTTGGTCTCAAACTCCTGGTCTCAAGTGATTTGCCCTTCTCGGCCTCCCAAAGTGCTGGGATTACAGGAATGAACCACTGCGCCCAGCCATCTTTGCATAGCTTTTTAGTGGTTGCTCTAGATATTGCTTTTTATGTACATAATTTATCACAGTCTACTGGTGTTGACATTTTACCAGTTTGAATAAATATAAAAACCTCTCCTTCCTTTATATTACATTACACTCCTGTTTTTATTACTGCCTTAAATATTTCCTCTAGATACATTCAGAACCACATTAGAAAGTGTTTTAATGTTTGCTTCAACCATCAATCGTAATTTAGAAAACTCTTGTAAAGCTTATTGTAATAGCTCATATTTTTGCTTAACATGTTCCTTCTTCCTTCCTAATATTCCAAAGTTCCTTCTTCTTTTTTTCTTTTCCTTATGTGTGGAGAACTTCCTTTAGGTCTACTTGCAACAAATTCTGTTTATCTTCCTTCATCTCAAAATGTCTTGATTTTCTCTTTGTTCCTGAAGGATATTTTAGCTAGCTATAGAATTCTAACCATTCTTTCCTTTCAGCACTTAAAAATTATTATGCTGCTTCCTTCTGTTTTCTATGGTTTCTAATGAAAAGCTCCACTTTCATTTAAATTGTTTTTTTTTTTTTTTTGTACATAAAGTTTCATTTTTGTCTGGCCACTTTCAAGATTTTTTGTTTGTCTTTAGTTTTCAGAAACTAAATTATTATGTCTTGGTGTGGATTTCTTTGAGTCTATTCTCTTTGGTAATTCCTTAGCTTCAGAAGTCTGTAATTGTATATCTCTTGCTAAGCCTGGGAATTTGCCAGTGATTGTTACTTCAAATATTTTAAAATTCTTTTCTCTATCTCTTCTTCTGAGATTCCAATGATGCAAATGTTAGATCTTTTGTTATGGTCCCATCAACACCTAAAGCTCTATTTGTTTGTTTGGAGTTTTTCTCACCAGTTTGTTTTCTCTCTGTTGCTCAGAATGGATAATTTCTATTTTTCTATCTTCCAGTTCTCCAATCCTTTCCTCTGTCCCCTCCATTCTCTTGTTGAGCCCATCAATTAGCTTTTAAGATTTTGCTGATTGTATTTTTTAGCTCTTAAATTTTATTTGGTTCTTTATATTGTCAATTTCATTGTTGCGTGTTTCTTTTTCACTGAGGCTTTCTATTTTTCTATTTGTTTCTATCATGTTCATAACTGCTTGTTGAAGCTTTTTTTATCACAGATGCATTAAAAACCTTCATCAAATGATTCTATCATCTGTCATTTCAGTGTTGCCATCTATCAATTCTTTTTAAGTATGATGACAATTGAAGAGAAACCTGGACATTTTCATATTATTTTCTGGTTTAGCTGGCTTTCTTTGACAATGCAGGGGAAGAGGGAGTTTGCTGCCTCATTATCGACAGATGGAAGTAGAATACCAGTTTCTCCACTCAGCCTCCATTGTCATGGGGGAGGGGAGTGTGCCTTGCTGTTGCTGGTGGGTGGGAGTTCTGGCTTCCAATGTGGTCTCCACTAACTCCATTGTGGAGGTGGCCTCATTATAGCTGGGCAATGGTAGAAGACCTGACTCTCTACTAGGTCTCCTCTAACAACACCCCATCCAAGGATAGAGGTGCATGTCATACTCTCAGGTGGGGAGGGAAATCCAAGCTCCCTCTGTGGTTTCCACAGACATGGTGGGGACAGGAGTGCATCATGACTGTCCAGCAGGGACAAACGTTGGCTCCTTGCTTGGCCTTCTCTAATCCCACTCTTTGGGGGTGTTAAGCAGGGCTCCGCATCAAGGCATAATGAGGGCAGACATCTGGGCTCCCCACTTGGCTTTCACTAGTGAGGGTGGACGTGGGCCAAAGTTTTTCCATGGTGTCTGGCTGCAGTAGAGCTGTCATTGTCTGGAAGGTTTCCGTCTTGCTAGGCTGCCCCTCTTCTGGTACTTTGGCTGGAGAGAGCTGGCTTTTGTGGGCACATTTTTGCCCGTGCTTGCTGCTGTTTCCAGGTTTCTGGCTTCTTCAGCTGCAAGTCTGGGATGTATGAGGCAAAAAGAAAACCCAGAGAACTCATCACTGTGTCATCCCTCGGGTCCCAAGGTCCTAACCACTCTGCCTTCTTCCCTCTACCTTTCAGAGTCCTTACGTTTGTTTTACATATAACATTAATGGCTTTAAGCTGTAGGAAGAATAGGGGAAAGTATGTTATTCCATCTTCCCAAAAATATAAGTCCAAGAGAATGGTTTTTATCAGTGGATTTTTTTTTCTAATGAGGCTGATTTCAAGAACAACATGATGTTGTTTGGTCAAAATCAATAAAGACCATAGATATTTTGTATAGGCAAAAGCATAAGAACGAACATCAGCACTTGCCACCCTATTCTGAGACACATGAATAGTTGCGCCATGAGGAAAATACTTCTCTGTGATCAAAAACGTCCAGGAAAGGTTGCATTTTATGCCCCCTCACTTTGGAATTCTCGATGAAATTAGCATATTAAATACTCTGAGAAGATCTTAATGTAGTTAATTTTTTTAATCCAGTGTTTTCCAAATTCAACTAAGCAGGAAATATGCTTTACCAGCATACTTACAATAGCCTGTACTCCTGTCCACTTTGGAAATAGCGTCCACTGAGCCACATAATCTGGGGAGCTATCTCAGGACCCACCCTTCACAAGGGAGGGGATTGGCATCTTACTGTGTGTGCTGTGCCCCCAGGTCCACAAAAGGATCAAAGGTCATTCTGTCTTGACAGAACATGCAGAGGAGAGTGGTGGGGAGAACATAGTAATCCTTTGCATTTTTTCAATTCCAAAAACCTCTGTGCCTTTATCTTTTCTTTAAGTCTATACCAACCTCTACTAGGTAAGAGGGAAAAGTATTACTATCTCCATGTTGCAGGTGACAGAGGCCCAAAGACATAAAAGTATATTCCTAGAGGAGCCAGATCTAGAACCGCACCTTTTGGGCTACAGGGCCCTCCATAATTACTGAGCCCCTGTGATTCCAGCCTGGAGTCCCACCCTGCCAGAAACAGATACAGTCTCAACTCCTGGGCCTGCCCTCCAGGATCCCAGAACCTGAATCCTAGCTCGGCCTCCCTAGTAAAAATAATAATAATAATAAATAACCCCAAGGGGCTTCTAGAACATGGCTCCCTGCTCACTGTCCCATACAGGGCTCTTCCAGGATGGCCTTCTTGCTTTCCAGAAACCTTTGTTCCATGGAAAACAAGTGCTGTTTTCCAGAACAAAGCCTCCAGGGAGGTGAGGGGAAGCCAGAATCCTAAATACAGGATGAGGCTCAGAATTGCTCCCCGGCCCTCACTTCCTCTGCAGCCATCACAGCCCACTGTGTGACTTGAGAGAGGAAGTGGCTGGGACTTCAGAAAGTGGATTTACTGGGAAGAAATGATTCCAGTAAACATAACCTCCAAGCGGCATGCCCCCCCTTCCCCTCAGAACTACACAATAGTGACTTGTCTGCCATATCACCTTCAGGGAATGGGGAAAAGGAAATGACCACTCTTATTTTGAGAAAAGTTCAGGACGAGGGCAAGGTCATTGAATAAAATGAGCCATGGGATGATGCTGTAAAAACGAAACATTCATCCCAGAAAAGAGCTCCTGTCTGAAGGATTACTTTTCTCTGCCTCCATGGTTATAGCACAGCCTCCCTTTTCTCTGCAAATGGCCACAGAGGAAGGCAATTCTTTGGAAAGGGAAGAACTGAGAGAACAAGGGATTTTATGGTTGACATCACTGGTCTGACTGGCCTTGCCAGAAAATGGAATTTATTTTGGCCCTGCAATTAGTTCTTCCTTCCCACTTAACAATTCTTCTTGCTGCTAAAGACATTAAGTGAAGCATTAAATTCTTAAAATATTTCCCCCACTTGCCAAGCCTGGCTGCTGCAATGGCAATAGGAGTCTTTTGCTTTAAGTCATTGAAGGCCACTGTTAGAACCTAGCTACAGCCTGTAGGAGGGAAAATAGCATCCATTGTTTACTCTTTAGCTTGGATTAGTTTTTCCAGCCTGACCAGATAGGCTTAAAGAATCCCACATAAGACTGATTCCTGGACATAAGACTGATTTGACTGGGAGAGAGGTCAGGAGAACATGGAGCATGTCCGAAACAGTTGGCCCAAGAGGAGACCCCGAAAGTTACTGTGGTCAGTCTGGGGCCGGCATGAGAGCCCCAGGCACTTGGGCAAGTCCAGGAGACACAGCAAGAGGGAAGGAGGGGTGTGAAAGGCAGGTGAAGGAGCGCCAGCCTCAGACCACAGTTCCACCCCAACCACGTGCTATCACCACCACTGTCCTTTGGGCAGCGCTGAGAGGAAGGAACAAGGAGAGTCCAGAGAGCCAGGTTCTGTCATTACCACCTAGCTATGGGGCCTGGGGAAATGGCTTCACCTTCAAGCCCACTTCCTCCTTGGGCTAGATCTACTCCAAGGCCACTTTCAGCTCTAACATGCCATGTTTTAAAAAATACATTTTAAGTTATTTTTTTCTTCCCTCCACCACCCCAGATTTGCATATTTATCACATGTTCACCTCAACCAAGACAGAAGTGCATGAAGTAAAAAGTAAAACACCCTCCCAGCCCCGCAGCTTCACCTCCTCCAGGTTGTTGACCCCAGGGCTTCATTTCCAGACAACTGGAGTGGAGGGGAGTGTTTAAGATCCCGGGCTCCAGACACAAACGGCCCAGTTCAAACCCATGTGAGGTCCTTCCCACTGTGAGGTCTTAGACACAGCTCCCCCTGCCTACCTGCTTCCTCATCTGCAAAACTACAACTATAAGAGTGTCTGTGTTTCTGTGAATGAACACACAGAACCACAACAATGCCTGGACACCATGTTCCCTACATGCCAGCTGTTTTGATTGCATCTGACTTTCACTTACAGTAAGGGAGCGATAACTAACAGATGTGAGTGCTACCTTTAAGGAGCTCACAGTTGAAAGTCGCCCCCGCAAATGTCAAGACCCGTTTTTTGTCTGTTCCATGCCCCTCCATGTGGAAGGAGGGAAGGAGATGTTGGTTAGAGTGGAGCGTAGCTAAGGAGTTGACCAGGACTGACCCATCACACAGGTGGCAGCATCACAGTGTGGAATCGCTTCAGCCAGACGAGCCATCAGAAGGAAGCTAGATAACCCATTTAGAAACAAACATCTTAAAAGGGCATTGCAGATAAAGCAATGAAGAAAAAAACTGAGTTTCCTATTAATTGTGATGTGTTTTTTTAAAAATACAATCCATGCGGAAATTCCCAATCAGACATTGTCTCGTGTTGAATACTCTGCAGTAGAGAAATGTTGCTTGTTGTGGGGGACACACAATTCCTCCTGTCCTTATGCACCCTGGTCCCTGAGGGTTATGTCCTGTCTTCTTCAGCCTGCACCCTAAAAATAGCTGGTGCTATTTCCAGGTCCCCCGCACAGTCTCCATCCAAATGTATCCTATCAGCTTCTCCAGCTCAAGATCACAACAGCTCACCCCTGGATTGATTTGGGAGGCCAAGACCTCAGGCTGCCAGTCTCCCCCACTGGCCGGGTCCCAGTGAACCTTTTGCCCCTACCCCCTGAGTGCCAGCTTCCCCTTCCTCTGACTCCTTAATGCTTTATACCTGTTATAGAGGGGCATCAGGGGCGCAGAAACCAGGGGCTGGTTGGAATCAGGTCCTGACTTAACCTCCACGGTTCTCAGTATTCTTGCCTATAACATGTGCCAATAATAGCATCTGCTTCATAGCCTTACAGCAAAGACTAAGTGGGATGATAATGTAGATAAAATGCCTAGCATCATGTTCAGCACATAGCTGATGTTCAAGAAAAATTGTTCCCATTGTCACTTCCCATTAGAATGGCATGTTTGTTGGGCTGCCTGCCTCCACAGACTGTGAGCTCCTCAAGGGCCAGAACTATGCTATCCACCTCTGTATCTCTGATTCTCTGTGGCTTCAAACTCTAGAACAGCAGTAGTATACAGTAGGTACCCAGGGGATCAATTATTTACTGCCACAATAATGCTGCACCGCAAACCAAACTTAAAACAACAGTTCATTTAGCCCATGATTCAGCAACCAGGCTGTTTAAGCCAAGCTCTGCCTGGGGGGTTCTTCTGGTCTCAACTGGGCCCAGCCACAGACCATGTAGGCACTGCTTCTGCGTATGGAGGTGGTGGAGAGAGATGGACCACGTGTCTCTCATCAACCAGCAACAAGGCCTGGCAGAGCTCTTACAGGGAGAAGAGCAAAAGCCGCGGGGTTTTGAAACTGGCACATTGTTACTTTCGCTACATTCTATTGGCCAAAGCAAGTCACAAGGCCAGCTCAGGTTTAAGGGATAGAAAAATAGACTCTGTCTCTTAATGGGAAGAGTGGTGATGTCACATTTAAAGGGCATGGATTCAGAGAGGGGTGGGAATTGTCACCCCTTTCTGAATTTCTGTGATCTACCACACCCAGTTTTTCATATGAAAGAGGTAAGTTAGAGAGAGAAAAATGAACGAAAAGAGCAATGAGAAGAAAAGCCCAATTTATGTCCTCACAATCATGGGCAAGGACACTTAAATTCTAGGTTGCTCAATACAAGCAAGATGAAAATTGACCTCTCAAACCATTATGTAGTTGAGAGTTCTCTAAGGTACAGTAAAGAGAATATGTGCCAATCAGGGCATAAATCAAGACTCTCCTCTCCTGGTGTCTTGGGAAGGCAGATGGGCCTGGATTTATCGAGGACACTCAGCCTCCTGACAGCAGTATAATTACAGACGCCAGCATCATTAATCAGCAATCCGCCAGTGACTGAGGAGTCTATAAACCTCCAACTCTCTCTGTTCCAAAATTGATTTGACTTAAAAACAATTATTTAAATTCTACATGCCTGAGCATTTGGCTTAGGAGAATGTCGGAAAATATCAAAAGAAAAGTTTGTGTTTTTTATTCATCTCCACCTTCAGAACTTTGAAAGTTTTTATTAGCCCATCAATAATTGGATAAACCTTCTGTTTCACACACACACCACCCGCCTTCTATCAGAGACACTCTCACCAAAGATCCTCCAACTGTGATGTCTGAAAACTCAATTCAGTGATGAGCTAAGAGACCCGCTAACCTAAAAAGTGCTGAAAGGCACAGACATGGAGTTAGGTGACTTCCATGGAGCCAGCTCCCCAGACAGGCTAGTCAGTCTCTGACTATGTGTAACCATCCTTTCCAAAGATTCTCCATCCTTCTGGATCCTCCTTTTCTTCAATACCAAATCAAATGGTATTGGTAGTGAGAAAAGTCCCCATTCCTGGTGCAGGAAGTCTAGTATCCCCGAATGATGTATCCACGCATTTGCCGTGGTAAGATCTCACATTCTTCTGGTCGGTCCTTGCCTAGAGTCTGCTTCCTCACTGGACCACAATTCCTGCAATGCCCACCTCTCCCCTTTCTTGAGATGTTCTGCTCTGGCACAAAATCTCTTTTCTGCAAAGGTCTTTGTACACAAGCTACACATAACAGATTTTACTGAAGGTTTGGTGGCCAAAAGAGGGTCATTACAGCATAGACTATGAGGTAAATTCATGACCAGGCAGACACCACTTCTAGTTTTAGGCTACCTCTGCTTCCCAGGGAGGCTTCTCCTCTGGTCCCGTCTTCCATATGTTCCAGCCTTAGGCCATGTCACTGGGCCCCATGACCCCTCAGAGCTCCCTCTAGATGACTGTGTCATCTCCTGCTGGTCTGATCTTCTAGCTTCTCAACTCATCTACATCCTGGACACCAAAAACCTTCAATATTTCTTCATTTCCAAGAGCAATTTAGCCTTCCTTTGTTTTGTCTTTACTCATCCAGCTCAGGCCCAGAACCTGATCTCTCAGCAGTAGCAGGGCTCCTGTCATTTTTCCCAAACAATAGGGCCATTCAACCTCTAGGAACAATTCTTCTTCCTCTGAGACCAATGAAAAAAATCGCACTCAACTTTTGAAGTAACAGATGTTTTCTATCATCTTTCCACACTGTCTACCACGTGATTTGAAAGCTTAGAGAGACCTGCCTAACCCCCATGCCTGACACCCCTACCAAGAAGGTCATCTCTTCAGGTTAAGGGATTATATCCAGAAGATGCACATAACCACACATTTCATTTGGGAAGAATAACCCAGCAGATCTCAAACTACAGGTTCTCAAACTTTAGCACATATACCAATCTTCTGGTGCACATGTTAAAAATACAGCTTCCCTGGCCCTAACCTGACACAGCAGACAGTAGAACCTAGAAATCTACATTTTTTTTTCCAGCTTTTATTTTTTTATTAAGCATAAAATATCTGGGAAGAATTTTTTTTTTCTATTTTTTATTTATTTATTTTTTTTTATTATTTCGTAAAGTCTTTCACCGCCACCCTCCCCCAGGTGATTCTGATACAGGGTATCAGCTGCTCACACCTGGAGCAACTCTGTGCTTCTGCTTGATTTATGGCATGGAATGCAGGAAGGCCAAGGATCCAACCAACATCTCAAGGTTTCCTAGGGCTGCTGTAACAAATTGCCACAAACTTAGTGGCTTAAAGCAACAGAAATGTGCAGCACTGTTCATAATGACCCAAAAGTGGAAGCAACCCGAATGTTCATCCACAAATGAGTGGATAAACAAAATGGATATTACACACGGTGAAATATTATTCAGCCTTAAAAAGGAAGAAAACTCTGACACATGCTATGACGTGGATGACCCTTGAAGACATGATGCTAAATGAAATAAGCCAGACACAGAAGAAAAAATACTATATGATTCCATGTATATGAGATACCTAGAGGAGTCAAATCTGTAGAGATGGAAAGTAGAATAGTGGTTACCAGGGTCTAGTGAGGAGGGCAGGATGGATGATTTATTTTCATGAATACAGAGTTTAAGTTTGGGATAATGAAAAAGGTCTGGAGATGGATAGTGTTGATGGGTGCACCACAATGTAAATGCACCAATGCCACCAAACTGTACGTTTTAAAAGGGTAAGAATGGTAAATTTTACGTGAGATAAACAACCCCAGCCCCAGAAATGTACTGTCTCATCGTACTGGAGGTTGCAAGTTGAAAATCAGTATCATTGGGCTGCAGTCAAGGCATTGGCAGCCCCACACTCTCTCCAGAGGCTCTAGCAGACAATCCTTCTTTGCCTCTTCCAGCGTCTAGTGCATCCTTGGCTTCTGGCCACAAAACTCCGGTCTCTGTCTCCATCTTCACATCACCTTCTCCTCTTCTCTCTGGGTGGGGAATCTCCCTCTGACTCCCTCCTGTAAGAGCACTTAGGATGGCATAATCTTCCCACCTCTAGATGTTCAATTCCATCACATCTGCAAAGTTCTTTTTCGCCATGCAAGGTAACATTCATGAGTTCCAAGGATTAGGATGGGATGTGTTTGGGGGACCATTATTTGGCCTACCGTACTCTCTGTCAGAGTTCCCAGGAAATGGGGGCCACAGTGGAGAGAGGAGAAAAAAAGGCAGTAAAGAGCTGGGATTTGGGCCTTAGGGGCAGCAGGTCCAGGGGAAGGATGGGCATCCCAGGCAGGGGAGGGCCCCACTCTGTAGGTCCTGGGTGTCGGGGGTGCTCTCCCAACCCAGCAGGAGCCCAGCTCAAGATGGAGCCACTTGTCAGGGAAGGGAGTGGCTGGGGGTGCAGTGCTTACGTCAAGGTCACTGCCCAGCCTCCCAGATATGATGGGTACCCAAGCACACACAGTGTCACATGCTCTGAGGCAGAAAGGGAAGCAGGAAGTGACTCTGACCCCCCTCATGCCTGGCTTGGGCCTCAGTGAGGGCACTCCAGGTCTGAAGAAGGACAAAAAGTCAAGTTTAGCTCCTACAGTGTGCCAAGCAGAGCCAGGCACTCTTCATACTTCATCTTAGCTAATCCCTACCCCAGCCCCAGAAGGGGGTCATATTAGCCCCTCTTCACATGTAAGGTACCTGCAGCTCACAGAGCAACGGGCAACCTGAAGCAACGGGCTCACAGTTACATTGTATGTCCATCTCTGAGTCCCACAAGTCCTGTCGTGGGGAACAGCTCACGTGCGAGTTGGACAGAGCTGGGATGAATCATATCCTGGCCCTGCACTTACTGGCCATGTGACCCTGCACACCACCTTGCTACACTGCCTGCGTCTATCTCGTGGGTTAATTGTTGTAAGATAAGCACAGTGCTGAGTACAGCATTTGGCATGAAAACACTCAGATAACTCATATTAATGTCCCCAGCCCTGCCCAGGTGTGGAGAGCAGGGCCTGCCCCAGCACAGCTCCTCCCTCCCTTGCACGGTGGAGAGTACCCAAGCATGGATGCTTGCTGCTTTGCCACTATCATCTGCAGCTGGTTGGGCTGGCCTGGTTAGAAAGGGGTTTCTAGACAGAGGAGCTCCTGGGTTTGTAACAGCTGGACTCTCCTAGCCCCTGCCCTTGGGCCTCCCAGCAAGTCCACCATGAACCCTCAGCAAAGCAGAGCGCAGGGAAGCCTCAGGATAATTCCCCATTTGTCCTCCACCCCCATGGCCAACTTGAGTCTCGATGGGCTTCAAGGACTTTGTTGTTCCGCTGCTCAGAGCCTCTTGCAGGCCCAGCCTCACAGCCAGTGCCAGCTGCAGTCGCGGGGCTGGCAGCCAGACTGGGGAAAGCAAGGGGGGCCCCGTCCCTGCCCCCAGCCTTCTAGGGGGTTCTGCCTGGACAAGAAACCCTTTCAGAGTCATGAATCCAGTTGTGGGACAGGCCTGTGATTGTACATGTTGTTTTAAAGAGCTTTGACAAACACAACTGGCCTAACAATGGCCCGACTAACATTGACTCTGGAGGTCACCAAGCCCAGGGCACCCACAGGGAAACCATTGTGGCCCTGCCTGAGTGGCCCTAGGCACTCCAGGCCTGGCAGGATCTCCCATAACCCACACTCTAGGTGTACCTCACAGTCATCCAGAAAGGAGGGAATCTACCCTTGTATGAGTGCCATTGTATGCCAACCTCTGCCCTCCCGTCATAGGTGAACTTGTCCCAAATGAACCTTCTCCCCTCAGTACCAAACCTACCGCTCTGACCTGCTGTTTCTAGTTCCGGCCCTGAATCCCATCACTGGCTTCTGCTTCTCTCCCGAGCCCCTCAGAGAAGGCAGTGTGACAAGATCCAAGCTCCCCAAGGAGCTCTGGCAGCTCCCTGGTGGCTCACAGCCAAGCACCTTTCTGTTTGTCATAGCCTTGCCCAAATGTAAACAACCAGTGCGGGCTGACCCCAGGGCTCACATCTAGCTCACGACAGTGTGCCCTCTCTTCATCGAAATTTGACAAGTCTTAATGTTCATCGTCTAAAATGAAAAGTACTACAGGCATAGAGACGTGCCCCATGTGAACGGGGCCTGCTTATCTATGACCTCAGTAGCAAAACAAAACAAAAAGGCATCCCTGACAAGTGGGCAAATTTCCTTGGATTTTATAAAAACTTTACTTAGCATCTGCAGAGTGTGGAGCTGCCAAAAGCATTCAAGGTGGTGAGGTCCAGCCCCTAGTTTTATTTATTTTATTTATTTTTTAAATTTTTATTGTGATAGCTTTTGGGGTACACGTGGGTTTTTGTTACATGGATGAATTACGTAGTGGTGAATTGTGAGATTTTAGTGCACCCATCACCCAAGTGGTATATTTATACATTGTACCTATGGTGTCATTTTTTATCCCTGGCCCCCCTTTCATTCTTCCCCTTCTGCGTCTCTGAAGTCCACTTTATGATTCATGCCTTTGTACACTCAGAGCTTAGCTCCCACTTATCAGTGAGAACATATGGTTTTTGGTTTTCCACTCTGGTGTTACTTCACTTAGAATAATGGGCTCCAGGCCAGGCGCGGTGGCTCACGCCTGTAATCCCAGCACTTTGGGAGGCCGAGGCAGGCAGATCACAAGGTCAAGAAATCGAGACCATCCTAGCTAACATGGTGAAATCCCATCTCTACTAAAAACACAAAAAATTAGCCATGCATGTGGCGGGCGCCTGTAGTCCCAGCTACTTGGGAGGCTGAGGCAGGAGAATGGCATGAACCTGGGAGGCGGAGTTTGCAGTGAGTCGAGATCACGCCACTGCATTCCAGCCTGGACGACAGAGTGAGACTCCGTCTCAAAACAAAACAAAACAAACCAAACAAACAAACAAACAAAAAACCAGAATAATGGCCTCCAGCTCCCTCCAAGTTGCTGCAAAAGACATTACTTCATTTATTTATTTATTTATTATTATTATTATTATTATTTTTTTTTTTTTGGGAC
>NW_016816882.1:384518-409199 GCF_001698545.2 Rhinopithecus bieti
GATGGTCTCGATCTCCTGACCTCGTGATCCGCCCGTCTCGGCCTCCCAAAGTGCTGGGATTACAGGCTTGAGCCACCGCGCCCGGCCTACTTCATTTATTTTAATGGCTGAGTAGTATTCCATGGTGTGTATATACCACTCATTGGTCAATGCAGCCCCTAGTTTTGTAAGTTAGGAAACTGAAGCAAGAATGGCCTCCAAGGCATGTAGCTGGGACTGGAGTTTTAAATCATGTGACAGTCCCCCACCCCTACACATTATCATTCCTTGACAACCTTGATGACAAGGTTAGAAACTGGAGTCTTATCATTGGTAGGACTTTCCTTAAATGAAGACCTCAACCTCTATCCTGGACAAGTGGGAGCTTACAGAATGGACTCAGGGTCCCAGGCTGGGCAAGGCTGATCCGTGAAAGAGAATCTAGAGGCAAAACTGAAGCTACAAACAGGCACAGACTGATCAAAATGTCTCAAAGATGCCTTCAAAAAGGTAAGATATGAAGAGGCAATCCAGGTATAAGACCTTGGGATGGCATCAGATTTGGCTTCGAGGCTGGGAGGGGGTTCTGAGAAGTGGGGTTCTGAGAGTGGCCTTCTGCTCCCAAAGGGCTGTAGTGGTCACAGCAATTGGGAGGAGTCCTGAGAAGTGGCCTTCTGCTCCTGAAGGGTAGTGGTCACAGTGATTGGGAAGGGTTCTGAGAGTGGCCTTCTGCTCCCGAAGGGCTGTGGTGGTCACAGTGATTGGGAAGGGTTCTGAGAGTGGCCTTCTGCTCCCGAAGGGCTGTGGTGGTCACAGTGATTAAGCAGTGCAATGGTTTTTTCTTCCCTGTTCTTACAAAACTGGTTACCTGTCTAAATTCTTAGCTCCACTGAGCTCAGAATCCATCTTTTTTTTCCTATCAATGTGGAGTATAAACTTGTTATCTGGCTCAATATTAACCCATTTCAAAATCAGCATCAGCAGGTCTATTTTTGTAAGTGCTTAATACAATGAAAAACAACTGCCCCTCTCAACTCCCAGCCCGGGGTTCTTCCTACCAAACCAAGCAGGTTATTGCCCACACAGAGGCTCAGTTCATTGAAAAATATTTAGTTTTTACCTTTCTGTTTTTTCCCTTCTGGCATGGCCTGTGAATGAAACCAGGAGCTGGGGATTTCGTGAGTGTTTCGAGTCCATCTAGCTTCACAATGAACTGCAGGTCCTGCAACAGAGAGGGCTGGGCAGCCAGCGCTTCTCAAGCTGACTCATGCTTGGCTCCATTACTCTGGGATTCAGTTTCTCCAGTTATAAAAATTATGATAGAAGATGGAAAGCAAATTTATTGAATGAAGGATAGTTTTCAAGAGCCCCCACTGTACTTGCACAAGCAACTTTCAAGACCTGCAAGTTGTATATCTATAGTTTTGTGCTATTTTTCTTAAAGTCCCCAAATTATAAATACATAAGCTTCTGTAAAACCTGATCCATCCCCAGAATGGCATCATCCAGCTAGTCAGGGGCACTAAGGATTCACATTTTGAGAGAAAGTCTACACACCATCCCTCCTTTCCTCTGCTTTTGCCAATTCTTTTTTTTTTTTTTTTTCTTTTTTCTTTTGCCAATACTAAAGAGTTGGAAATGTTGCTATCAACAGAAGCTGACACTAGATATTTATTAACATGATTCTATTGGAAGGGCCACAGAGCATTGGGTTACAGTGATGTCTATTGTTGATAAAAAGATGAGGAGTTTCCACTGTGAAAAATAAAACTAAGCTCATATAAAATTCAACTTGGCTAATTTGACTTGAAGGTTGCAAAGCAGGAGGAAGCCAGAAAGAGGGGGAAAAAAGAACTAGGAAAGGCTATGCAGCAGAGAAAGTTTAGGAGACTGATCTATAGAGCAGGAAGAAGTCATCCCCTTATCACTGGGCCTCTTTGCTCTATAGAGAAGACACTGCCCAGTACCTGTTGATGTTCTGTGTTGCAACTAAAAGAATACAGAAAAGACCCCTGTCTGTGCTGCAAGACTGCATGTTGTGGTATGAGGGGCTTCAATCATTCATCATTCATTCAACAAGTGTTTTCATTAGTGTTGGTAGATGCTGGAGACATTATGTCGAGCAAAACAGATGTGGCCCTGGTGTTCCAGTTTGGAGAAGACACAGCCAAGCAAAGAAGCCATTGCAATTCAATGTGATGTGTGCTGCAATAGGGCAATACAGGATATTAGGGGAGCACAAATCCTAATATCTGATCCAGCTTTGGGGAGTCAGGGAAGACTTCTCCAGGGAAGCGAGGATCCATCTGAGACCTGCAAAATGAGCAGGCATTCACTAGAAGAAACGAGAAGCGTGTTTTAGGCAGAACAAAGAGGGAAGCAGTGTTTCTGAAGCATCATGGACCAGGTGTGTGGTAGAGTCATGGGAGAAGGATAGAGGGGGCATTATTTAAGCAGACACTGGCTCTTATGGGCTTTGAAAGCCTTAGCGAGGAGTGTAAACTTTATCTCAAAGGTAATAACTTTATGATATCACCAGATGTTGTGGGGGAGTGGTCTAGAGGGAAGCAAGGCTGGGGATAAAGAGGCTAGTTAGGAGGCTGTGGCAATGGAGGCAAAATGTAATGGGGCCCTGGATGGAAGTTGCAACCATGGATGGAGAGATGAATAAAGATTCAAAAAATATTTAAGAGGCACAATAGACATGCTTTGATAGTTGGTTAGAAATGCAGTGTAATGTGTCCAAGGAATCTAGGATGACCTCAGACACATTTGCCTTGAGCAGTTGGGCAGCCAGATGGTAGAACCATTTGGAAAGACAGTGACTCCAGAAGGAACAGGTTTAGTGCTTCTGAACTGAATTGGCCATTAGGTTAAAAGGAGGCTTCAGAATTCACAGCGGAAGGTCAAGTTGAAAGGCCCAAGAAAAACTGACTTATTAAAGTGATAGAGGTCAGGACAGAGGAGGAAAAGACGGGAGGTTGAGAAGTTCAATTGAAAAGGTGTCCAGATGAGAAAAGGAGGCTACAAAACCATGTACAATAAAATACACATGCACATGATAGAAACAAGGAAAAGATGCTGGAGAAATCCACATGAACACGTTAGCAGGAATTATTGCCTCATAGTAAGATCACTGGTGATTTGTATTTCCTTCTCTTTGCTTGGCTGTGTTTGCAAAACTAAAGATTGCACAATAAATGTGTGTTCTTTTGTAATAAAACAAAAGGTGCTTTTGGAAAGTGGTTATGTAGTTGAGGGAAGAATACTGGAAGGGCTTTTTTTTTTTTTTTTTTCAGGCAGAGTCTTTGCTCTGTTGCCCAGGCTGGAGTGCAGTGGCACCATCTCGGCTCACTGCAACCTCCACCTCCTGGGTTCAAGTGACTCTCCTGCCTCAGCCTCCCGAGTAGCTGAGATTACAGGCAGCCACCACCATACAGGGCTAATTTGTGTATTTTTGGTAGAGACGGGGTTGCCATGTTGGTCAGGCTGGTCACTGGTCTTGAACTCCTGACCTCAGGTGATCTGCCCACCTCAGCCTCCCAAAGTGCTGGGTTTACAGGCATGAGCCACCCTGTCTGGCCTAATAATGAAGGGCTTTTCACTTAAAGTGAAAAACGTAAGTGGAAAGGTTTATAAAAGTAAAACTTGTGGACAACTAAAGGAAGTAACCGATTTACTGTCCCACAAACTTGGTTGCATATTGAAATCACCTGCACAATTTCAAAGACACTGTTCCTGGATCCCACGTCCACAGGTTCTGATTTAATTGACAGGAGGTGTGGTCTGAGCCCTGGAGAGGTTTGGAATGCTCCCCAGGTGATTCCAATGTTGGCAAAGATGGAAAACCACTAACGTAGTTAATGAGAAGGAAGAGGGAGAACTTTTTAGCCTAGCACTCTGAGTTATTTAAAGGAATGAGAATCTTGGGGAGAAGGCTCTCAGTGAGGCCATAAAGTGGGGTCAAAGGCCGGCAGTGAGATGGCACCCCAGGCTCAGGCATGAGGTCAGTCCCACAATATGCTCTTAAATAACAACCTAGCAAAGCGAGCTGAGCTCAACCTTAAAAGGACGCTCCAAGAAACTCTGCAAAAAATGGGGACATTTTATACATGGGAAGGAAATCTGAGGTCCTGCCAGCTTTGCCAGTCAAGAGCACGTGGCAGCTGGTTCCGTATTCAAAGGCAAGCGACTCTCACATCCTAAGGTATTACCCAGCAAAAGGCAGTGTCAGGAGGCAGCCCACTGAAGACCTTCAAGTCCACGAAGACAATGTACGGATTATTCACTAAAACTGAGGAATGATTTTCAAATAATCTGTCACCAGAGGGCCAATCCAAGCTTCAGGCTCCAGTGCATATGGCGGAGCTCCCACTGCAGAGACGCTGGCTTAGGGGGCTGGGGGATGCCTCCTTTGAATTCTGGGCCCACCACTGACAATCCTTCTCTTCTTGGGTGAGTTATATCATTTCTCTGACCTCGCTCTCTTTATTTGTGAAAAACAAGCTAGTACTACCTGTTCCACAGGTTTCTCAGGATTAAATGAGCTCAGGTTGAGCTCATTGTGAAAGCAGCTGTTGGGTTTTTTAAAATGTCATTGCCATTGTTTGAAATAGCAAGAGAGGATGTATCGCTGTTGAAGTCCGTCTGCACGGCAGTCTTGCTGCGTCATTCCCACCTCTCACCTGACACTTTTTCCCTTCTCATTTAGTTTTCTAAATTCTAAAATAAGGTGGCTAGAGCAGACCAACTGTTCTTTTCTTAGTAGATTAATGGCATTGAGTATGTAGCCCTTAAAAACATAAAGTTTAAAAGCAAAAGCAATGGCCAGGCACAGTGGCTCACACCTGTAATCCCAGCACTTTGGGAGGCTGAGGCTGGCGGATCACTTGAAGTCAGGAGTTCGAGACCAGCCTGGCCAACATGGTAAAACCCCATCTCTATTAAAAATACAAAAGTTAGCTGGGCATGGTGGCATGTGCCTGTAATTCCAGCTACTCGGGAGGCTGAAGCAGGAGAAGTGCTTGAACCCGGCAGGCGGAGGTTGCAGTAGGCCGAGATCACTCCACTGCACTCCAGCCTGGGTGACAAAGTGAGACTCTGTCTCAAGGAAAAGGAAAAAAAAAAAAAAAAAAGTAAGAGCAACAGACTCAAAATTTTATTTTTTAAGTAAAATATCTTGATGTTAGTAATCATCAGAGCGAAGACAATGTTTACTGAAATTTCAACTCTAAAAGGCAAAAGGCATTTATAGCAAAGTATGGGTAACTTCTGTATATATTTCATTAAATCTGAGATGCCTTTTATTGTAAGATATGTGCATTTTCTATGTGGGTAAGGAAAAAAAATAGTTGCAAATTAAACTATGACACAATGCTTTCTTTCCTGATACAATGTTTTCCGTATTGAAAGAGCTCTTTCAGATTTATTTAAACATCTCCTATTACCACGTAGCACTCCACATATCTAAAAAGGAAAACACATGTGAAATGAATTGCTTAAGGTGGTCCACAAGACTTCACATTCTCACTCTTCTGAATCACTTTGCAGTCATCAATGCCCACGTTTTCCCCACACAATTAACATCCTCGGGGCTTTCATGTGAACTGGTGATACACTCTCTTATGCTCTCCCGTATTTTCTTCCCAGCCGCTGACATCTCTTTTCACAAGCTTTTTTGCCTAGTGTGTGATAGATGATCCTTTTGTGCATATCTTGGTAACAAACCTAACTCAGCTTTATCTACTTGTGGATATCTTCCTTTCATAAGTCCTATAAAGCTAAGCTTCTCAAACTTTCCTGTTCATACAAATCACCTGGGGACCTTGTTAAACCGTAGATCTACAACAGGTCTGGGCTAGAGCCTGAGATCCGGCAGTTCTCACAAGCTCCCTGCTGAGGCCAACGCTGCCGGCCCCAGTGCCACAGTTTGAGCAGCAAAGCTATAAAGCAATTAATCCTATTGGTTGCTTCTTTGTAAGAAAATATGGAAGTGTGATTATTCCTCCAACAAATGGTTGTTTCACTAATATCAAATTTATGCCGTGCTGCTCTGTTTTCATGCTCTTCTGTATATGCAGTAATTTTTCATTTCAATGCCAAATTGTCACATAATCTTTTCGAAAACACTTAAATGGCAGTGAAACTCAACATGTGTAGCGCCAGCATTGCACGTAATTCACTGAAGTGTGATGGCGGAGAGTGGAGCTAGGATCAAGCTAGTTGTAGCATACCACCAGTTGCAAGCTGTACTCTGATATCAGAGATGCTAAAAAGTAGAGAAGGTGCAGTTTGGGATCAAAGAAATATGGAGAATCTGTTGCAAACCTCTGTACTTCTAGCTTCCACATTTTGCCTTTTTTTTTCTTTTTGAGAAAATGCTGAAATCGGCATTTGGAATTATGAGAGATAACACTAATAACACCAGTGTGTTTTGCTGTGTCTCTGTTTTTAACCTTTTGGCTTCACGTTTGTATATGGAACACAAGGATGAAAGTTCCTTGGTGTGTGAGTGTTGGTGATATGTGCGTTTACAACTGACTCCACAGCAGTCACCTGAGCACTGACTTGTTGAAAATACCCGACTCTGAGCTCCACCCAACCTGCTGAAGCAGCATCTCTGGGGGCTGATCCCAGGAAACCCTTTTACCAAGTCCCCCAGGGGAGTCTTAGGCCACACAAGCTTGAGAACCACTGGTTTAGTGCCTTCGTGCCTTCTTGAAAGATTTAGTCCATCAGTCTTTCAGTAGGGGACAACTACTGGGCATGTCCCAAACACTGTGCAGGTGCCAGAGGGAACACCAAGAGGCCTGGCACAGCACCTGTCCCCACCTCATGGAGCCTATGCTCCAGATAGGTTGCCACAGAGAATACTGTGCTAGGGGCATTCAGAAGGGGGATGGAAGAGAGGAAGAAGATCCTCATATGGGCGTGATTGGAAAAGGCTTTGTGGAGAAGACGAGAAATGTGCTGGGTCTTGAAAGATAGATGAAATTTGGAAGGGACAGGAGAGGAAAGGAGCATTTCCAGCAGGTGGTACAGCATAAGCCCAGGCAAGGAGGCAGGCAAGCACTAGTCACACACCATAGACAGTCGACCAGGCATCTAAGGAGATGGTTCGTGCACACAGGCAGAAAGTGTATGCTTGAAAGTTGGACAAGAGTAAGGCAATGCCCTAGGAGGATTTACCCTCTAATATCTGGTCCTTCCACGTGGAATTTTTAATTTGTTTCTTTTCTTCTTTCCCTTCTCCTCTCTGTCAAGCCTTTGGCTTCTCATCAGTACCCCAGGCCATCCCTCTCCCTCCCCACCACTCAATGTGCTTCTGAACACCTCCTCTGTCCGAACCCCTCTGCTGGCAGGTGGTGCATGAGGAGAAATGCAAGCTCATTGCAATATTAATCTGAGCAAAACACAACTAGAGAGGAAATTTTGCTGCTCTGTTGCAAATAGCATATGGTACCTGTCCAAAAGCCAAAAGAAATGATTTTTTAATCATCTGCTGTTTGGGATTATCCACGCTCCCTTTCCTCAGTGTGGATAATTGAAGGTTGGCTGTATCTGGATTTCAAAGCAGTTTGGACTTTATTGAAATCCAAGGATCCCAGTTTGCTCCCCACCCCCCAGTGGGCATCCATACCAGTAATTAAACTCATATGACAAGGGAGGGCCAAGGGGGTATCTCTGATGTGAGTGGTTACCAGAGAAAGACAACCAGCATTTCTGTGGTGCACATGTGTTCCACGTGTGGAACGAGAATGACAGCAACTGCTCTCCTTCAAGAGAGAGCCTTTTGTGCTGTGGCTCTGGGATGCTTACCCTTAGACATTTCAGATTTGCTCTCTAAACAAAGCCTTGCAGTGAATTTAACACCTTTTAAGGTGAGACCTCACCTGCAGGTCTCACAGTGATGTAAGCAAAGATATTAGGGTGATTTGTTTTTTAGGTGGGCAGAAATTGGTCAACACATAAACACAGACACACACACATTCTGGACGCTGAAATTCTGAGGAGAGAAAGCTCTGAGGAAAGCATGGTTAGAAAAATCCATCTGTCCCCCGCAGGTGTGTACAGGTTGTGTGTGAGAAGGAAGGTGGGCAGCCTCTTGGAGGACACAGGCTGAGGAGCGGGGGGTGTCTTTCTTCAAACAGAGCCCTTCCTAGATGCAGGGGACAGGGGAGGAAAGAAGGTGTGAGTCAGCCCTTCACCTGGACTTGTTCTCCATGTGGCTATAGAGGCTCCACACGGTGCTGGGGTGAGGAGTGAGAGGCGGGGGGAAGCCCAGGAACCAGGTTGTCACTGGCTGGGCAGGGGCATTGGGCAGCTGGCTGAGCTTGGAGTAGCAGACGACGGAGGAAACCTCCGCCCAGGACTGGCCCCTCCCAGATGGCCCCCTGTGGAGGACACATTAGCTGAAGCCTCCTGAGCGCTCTCAGCCACTTGCCCATGCATGTTCTTTCTTGATGGCAAGGGAAATTTCCCATGGCGAGCGGCCACAGAAAGTGTTCCGTTGAAGTCCACAGCCTACGTGGACCCCCAGGAACAACCCCCAAACCCCTGCTGAAGGTCAGTGGCAAGAGTATCAGTAGTGGGCATTCATGTGGGCAGCCCCTGCACGTCTTCACCAAAGCCAGCACTAGGCAGTCATTAGTCAGGACCCCAGCATCCCTCACTGGCCATCCCCCGAACATCAACCACCAGCAGCCTCTCCCTGGCTCCGCTTCCCCAAGCGCCACGGGCTGCAGGGCCATCGCTGCCTCTGTTTGTTTGCTGTCATGCGTCAGCTGACCCTAGAGAAAGGATGTCTCTGTTTAGTCCAGTGAGGTACAGCACGTGTGTCCTGCGAGTCAGGGCTCCCTCTCTCTACTTCTCTGCCTGACGCCAGACATACAGCTCTTCTTGCCTTCACCATCTCAGAAGAGCTTCTGTCGAGATCCTCTGCTCTTGCATGGAGCTTATTAGTGAGTATTTACACCTTCCTGGTTGTCCCCTCAGCAGTGCCCAGACACTGAGAGATGGCAGCCCTGCACAGCCAGCTGGCCCTCTACTGAAACGAGGATAAGCAAGGTAAGAAAGCCATCCAAGGTGTCATTTCGTGTCCTCCTCAGAGAGGACAGCCGGCGATTTTCATGATTAAACCCACTAACCACTCCCACTGGCCTCTGTGACAGCTTCTTCTGACCATAGTGGTTACTGATGAAAGAGAATCTGGATTATTTTTCTTAGTAGAAAATTAAAACCATATACACACAGATGGAGGGAGAGTGTGTTCCACTGTAATGCTCTTAATAAGAACTCCAGATTGCTCAAGGCATGTCCCTCTCATGATACCAGACACCCCCATCACCCAGAAGATGGTCCAGAGGACTTGTGCTACAGCTCAGCAAGTGTGTATGTCACGGGGATCCAACCACTCTGGCCCTTTCTTCACCCAGCATATTGATTCCTCCGGAGTGTCAGGCACTGTGCTGGGCCCAAGGACAAAAGCTGTCCCCAGGCCCCTCTACCACAGGAGACTGGCCAGGACACACTGAGCGTCTGCAGGAGAGTTTAGGTAGTCCCCTCCCAGGCTGCTCCATGCTGGCCCTTTCTGCTCCTGCAAAGCTGCCCATCCGTCTTGCTTTATAGACTGTAGAACTGCAGCTCTGCCTCAAAGGCAGACGCTGGCCCCTGTGGCTGAGGAGCAATGAACTGTCCACTGGCAGCTCTCCCAGCTGGAATAAAAAGACTGTACTTCAAATAAAGTTTCCTCTAAAACATAAAATAATAAAATAAAGCACTACCCCGGTGTTTCCCATATGTGAGCCTGCCTTTTACGGCCTAGATGCTTGACTCTCAATAGCATTGCTGAAGAAAACCTGTTGACTGTACGTGGGGGCAGCTCCAGGACTTCTGTATCGAGGGATTTGGGGACGGTGTAATTGTCAGAGGGAATGGGGTATCTGCTTATTGAGCACACTGGTTTTTGAGGAGATGCTGATGGAGAATGCAGAAGGGTAAGACCCTCTCGCAGCACCCCCACCAGTTCTTGGCAGCATCCCAAATTAAGCCTTTGTTCCATGAACGGAGCCAGCACTAGGAATCAGGAGTGCTGCATGCCAGTTCCAGCTCTGATTAGCTGAGGGACTGTGCAATTCCAAAATTTTCCTAAGCTTTAGGATTCTGCTCTGTAAAGAGGTGGAGTTGGACCACATCATCTCTAAAATCCCTCGAAATGATTCTAGGCCTTGGAGGAAGAAAAAGAAATTGGAGATGCAGTTTCCATCCAAGGAAACGCTAATGATGGTGAAACTGTAGCACCACAGGGAAACGTTGATGAAACTACAAATGGTGAAAGTCATGGAAAACTCTACCCCCATGACTTCTGGCAACAGCTCCCAATTTCCATTTGGGAGGTCACAAGCTTCCGGTTCCAGGGATGGAACTCATGACCTACAACGTGTCCCAAGTCCAGCCACTTCTCACCAGCTCTGTCACCACCCCCATTCCAGCCACTATTGTCTGGCCCCTGTTTCCCCCACCCCTCTCCACACAGCAGCAAGGGGGCTTTTCCGAGCATAACTCATGTCGTGCCTCTTCTCTTCTGGAAAGCCTGCAGACTCCACCATGGTCAGAATGAAGCTCTGTCTCCTTCCCATGCCAGCAGGGCCTGGCCTCCCATGGTGTCTGCCACTTCCCCACCTCTCCTCCCCTTGCTCTCTGTCAGTCTACTCTCCTCTGTCCATACTGGCCACTGTGGCTCTTCCTTCATCAGCCTGGCTTGTTCTGCTTCACAGCCTCTGCACTGGCCCCCTCTACCTAGAATATTCTATTCCTGGATCTTCTTGCAGCTTCTATTCTCATTGCATTCAGGTCTCTACTCAAATGTCACCTCCTAAGAGAGCCATCTTATTTAAACAGCACTCCACCCCATACCCCACATCACTCTCTACCCTCTTAACCTGCTGTGGGTGGTTTATTTTTTAATATCTGTTATCATTTCCTAATTTTGTATCATTCTGTTTGATGTACTTGTTTGTTTTCTGTCTCCTACTGGTAAGTAAGCCCCAACAGAGTAGGGGTCTAACCTGTCTTGTCAATATTATGCCTCTGGAACACACAATAGTACCTGGTACATAATAGATGCTCAATAAACACTTGGTGAGTGAGTGAGGTCAATCTGAGCATTCAGTGTCCCAGCCATATTGGTTGGTTCTGGTTTGGGGGTCACATGACTTAACCTGGTCCAGGCAGAGTGAATCTCAGGACTTTACCAGAACACTGAGTCATGGGCACCTGTTTTGGTCTGCTGGGCTAAGTGTTGTTGTGGTGTGAGGCTGAGGCTGCCAGAGCTTCCAGATGGAGCCAGGAACAGGGCCAACCCAGGGGAAGAAGGACCAAGGGGCAAAACCTGCTGGCATTCTTAGAACCTGAATAAAGTCATACCCAAAGCCAGAACTTTCTGACTTTTCTAACTAATGTGACCCAGTTCATTTCATAAGCCCTGTCTAGTTAATCTTCACACAACACCAAAAGAGTTCTGCTTACCCACATTTCCCAGATGACAGAATCAGGCTGAGGAAGAAACGCTGAGTGACTTAGCCAAGGTCACACAGTCAGTAAGGGTCAGGTTAGGGCGCGATTTAAGGTCTTCTCGCCCCAATGCTATGTTCAGTATTCTCTTCCCCAAGACCTCTAATGGCCCATTTCTGGGGAAGACAGCAGGCTTGCTGACATGACAGAACTGAGCCAGGGTGGAGTCAGATTGGCCTCACAGCAGAGCAACCTGTTTGTGTCATTTCTGTTTATATAGGGCTTTTCTTCAAAGCACTCCACCTGTTTTTGCAAATAACTATTACAAGCCTTTTCTGTAGCAAGTCAAGAAGAGACAAGGCAAACAATAGCAACAGATGTTTCCCAGCCTTAGAAACTGGTGAGTGGCCAGCCTTGTCAGCTGACGCAGCTGACAGAGCCCAGACTGACAGCACAGGCCTCTGTGATCCGTCTTTGAGAAGTGACATGGCACCTCACACATGTTCAGTCCTCACTGTCCGTTGGCCCCACCAGCAGGGTATGAGACAATGAAGCTCCTTATGTTTTAAAGAGTGGCCAGTGTCTGGCTTTTGTCCCTCCCAGGCTCCTCTCCCATGAGCACCACTGAGGATGGCTTTGTTGGTCTGGACCGTGAAGTTCAGCTGCCTCCACTGGCCCTGCTCCAAGGATGAGCTTTGTTTCTCTGAGCTGGGCTCACACCATGTGAGTCCTGGGTCCAACTCCTAGGCCTGAGGTTTCCCAGCAGCCACCTTCGGACTGACTGCCCAGGTGACTGTTCTCAGGAACAAGCCTGCAGGGAAACATCTCAGCCACATGTTCTCACTTGTGCCTGAGGTGGCCAAACAGCATCTAAAGGACTCAGAGGAAGACCAAGGGGTGGCCCAGGCTCCCCTGCCAAGCCCCCAGGCTCTTAGTGAGGGGTGGGAGCCATGGGAGCTGTCTCCATTCATTCACAGAGCCTGCTCAACAGCCCTTTCCTTTCCTGGGCCTGGTTAAGAACCTGCAGTGCTTCTCACTTTGCCTCCCAGCCAGGCCATTGGGTTCCTTCCCAGTGCCTGCCTGCTCTGCATTTGGACCAGGGCACAGCTCAACCTGAATCTCCTACCTGGGTGGTGGCACCCATGTCAGCATATGGCCCTGCAGAATGAGGCTGAGAAACCACCCAGCGAGCAGTCTGAATTCAACTAGTAAAGATCAGATGACAGTTTTCATGTGGACTCAAGTATTCACTTCTTTGGGCAGTTCTCAGAAAACCAGAGTCTAGATGGAGACTTACCAGTTTCTGTTTGCCTTTGCCTAGAACCCGCTAGGCTCTTACTAAATGACCACCTGACTCCATACACCTAAGGGTCAGGTAATTCCTGTAAGTCCACAGTCTGCAAGCATGGAGGTGCATCAGATTCAGGGGGGGAAGACTGGGTTCCACCTGCAGAGATTTGGGTGCAGTGAGTCTGAGATGAGCTCACTGCATATTTCTGCATCCCCTTGCTCCAAGGCCTTTAATTTCATAGACATAAAGAAAAGTCCTGCAGATACAAGGAAATGAGAGGTGATCTCAGTTGATGGGGGAGACAGTGGCCCATCAGCTACTGGGTTTCAGCTGAAGATCAGTACACATCCCATGTTGCAGAGAAGAACAGAGCCAGTGAGCAGCACTTCTCCCTGGCTTCTCCATTCTCTCCTTCGTGGGAGTGGACAGGAATCCCCTCATAATCTGTCCCTATTACAGCTGAGTTGTCACCACTGGGGAGCAAGGCAACCCCTGATGTCATCAGGTGCAACACATAGCCAGGTGAGCCCAGCGCTGGCCAGGCTGTGGTTATGCACTGCACACACCCCTCTCTTTGCGTCTGACTCACTCCTAGCCAGACTGCAGAGGCATGTGATAAGTGGCAGCCATTCAAAACCAGAGAGACTCTACCCTGTTAAAGAGGTGCCACTCTCAGTCCTGATGGAGACAGCAAAATGGTGGATGTCTTTGGGAACAGCCTCCCATAGCAAGAAGCAAGCTGTGCATTTGTTCCAGGATCACATTTCGCCCTTGCGTGAACTGGCTCGGAGCAAGCAGTATCATCTCTGCTCTGGAAGGTTGTTTGCATAGGCTTTCTCCGCAGCTGTACTGGGCTACGCATGGCCATATTAGCGTCAGCAGTAAGAGCTGGCACTTTCCAGGTCCTCAGGAAACTTACTAATCCCCATTATGACTTTATCAGGTGGGCACTAAAATTACCTCCTGCCCTTTAGAGATAACTGAGGCGCAGGGAGGTTAATGACTTGTCTGAGAGCCCATGGCAAGGGAGTATCGGCTCTGGAGAGTGAACCCAGGCAGTCTTGCCTCTGGAGTTCTCCATGGCTTGGACAGGAGAACAGGGCACCAAGTAAGTCTCCAGTCTGCCAGGCCAGTGCTCAGGCACCCATCCATTGGAAGGAGTGGTGATGTGGGCACCATTTGCCTCATGGGATGGAGGGGCTGGTGTAATCCGGGCACTTGAGGTCAAGGTTTTTGTGACTAATGCCATAGATATGTGACTGGGTGATTTGTTTTTTTCCTTTTTATTAAACTGATTGTAAGATTAGTGACTGGGGCATTCCATAAACGCACATCAGAGTGTTCCAGAGAGGTGCGGCTGGTAGGGCAGAGAGAGAAGGCAAACACCAGCCCCTTGAAGGGCTAGGGGAACTCCAGCTTCTGTTTTGCAAAGACACAGCTTCCAAGAACAGCAAAGAGAAGCCAGACCAAGCTCCAAGGAGCACGCCCTGACAGCCCTCTGCGGATCCCGTCCAGGGTGGCTGGGCTGTCGTGGTCCTAGAGGATCTGTGGGTCCCTACCCTCTCTCCCTCAGCCAGGTGTCTGGACACCTGAACAGCAGTCCCCCTGCAGGGTACCTTCCCTGCCAGGCATCAGAGCCACAGGGGAGACTCACATGGAGCCTGCCTGATGTAGTTGTAGCTGGCATCACCTCCATACCTCACAAGCATGCTCTCTCACTGTGAGGAAAGCCACCTGCCCTCTCTTCCTGTTTGTGTCTGTCCAGGAGAGTGTTCCCTTGCAGACACCTTTAGGGGAGGGAATCAATGGGATGGGACTCGTTGTTAGCAGTCACCGCCCCTGTTGGAGCCAGTGGGCATATGGGAGATGTTGGATGGTTCTGTTCAAACAAAAGAGAACAAGCAGTGAGTGGAGGCAGAGGGCAGCTAGCAGGACAGAGGAGGCTGGTGGGTGAGAGGGTGTTCAGAGTGGGGACAGAGGCTAGCTCTCTCTTGAGGGTGGTGGTGGGGAATGCAACTGCTCCCTCAGTGGCTGTGGAAAAGTTAGTTAACAAGCAGCTGGGCCAGGTGCAGTGGTTCATGTCTGTAATCCCAGAACTTTGGGAGGATGAGGCAGGAGGATTTCTTGAAGCCAGGAGTTCAAGACCCTGTCACTACAGAAGAAAAAAAAAAGCCAGACATGGTGGCTAAAGCCTGTAGTCCCAGCTACTTGGGGGACTGAGGCAGGAGGATCGCTTTAGCCCAGGAGGTCAAGGCTGCAGCGAGCAGTGATCGTGCCACTGCACTCCAGCCTGGGTGACAGAGCAAGACCTTGTCTCAAAAAAAAAAAAAAAAAAAAAAAAAGATTTAAAAGGCAGCCTGACCCCCTGACCCGGGGATGATGCAGGCTGGATGCAGGAAATAGGAACTGCTCTGGAAACCAGGACTGGAAGGGCCTGAGATGGAAATGGATGGACTCGGCTGGCTGAGCAAGGAATCTGGAATTTAAGGAAAGGCTCCCAGGAAGAGCTGCAGCCTCGGCTGGACAAAGCTGCAGTCCATGTCACCCTTTGGCTTTAGCTAATCTGCATGGGGACTGGCCCTGACAGAGACAAACACGCCTGAGGCACTTCCTGAGGAGGGGGTGAGAGAAAAATGGAAGGCAGCATCTCTGCGCCTCTGTGCCAGATGGAGGCTGTGATGGGGAGGCCCCAGTCTCAATCCAACACATACAGTGAGTGTCTACTATAAGCAACTGAGCATCTCTGTCTTCACACATCCCCCACAAACACATACTATACAGGCACATCTGCAAACAAACTCGTGACACATACGTACCTCCCACAAACACAACACAAAAAGACATCAAAACACACACACATGGTATCTTGTATGACCTCTTCCTTGGAGCCAGGTTCTGGAACTGTGCCACAGCCTTATCATGAGGCGTTTTAGATCTTCAGTGACTAAATCCCCTTGGATAAAGTCCAATGAGGTCTTCTTGTTCCAAATTCTCCAGCAAATGCTGTTGCAGTGAGGTTCCTGCTGATGGACAGAATCACAAAGCCAGATGCTAGCTGAAGTGGTCATCTAGCACCTAAGGGAACGGGCAGGACACCCCCCAAGTCTCCCCCGGGGATTATGGTTGCCTCATGTTAATTCATTCTTAGAGGAACACATGGCCCAGTCTCAATCCCAGAAGAGTCAATAAAATCTTCTTAGTGTGGAAATGGTGCAGAGTTACCATGGTTTAGAACCAGGCTCACAATATGTTGCCCTCATAGTTTATCTCTTATCATTACTTAAAGCATGACTTTTTGCCAGAATCCATCATTTTTTATCCAACACGAGTCCTCTTGTACATTCTCTCCCTCATGCACATAAGAATTGCTTTATGGTGGGAGACAGGGAGCCTTCTGGGATTGTGTTTGCAGGGTGGAAGCTCTCCTGGGGGCAGGGCAGGCACTTAAGAGAATGAAAAACACAGCAGTCCAATGGTATTGGTCTGAAAATCTCTGGAAGGCACCAAGCCCAGAGGTGTCTATGGACAGCAGACCACGTCTCCTACTCAGCTAACCTTTCATCCTGTGGTTGGGAAGAGCCCGATACTTGGGTTGGCTAAAGCTTGAAGGCTCACCTACTTCAGGTCTTTAGGTACATACAATTCATCCTGTTCTGGGCTGCCCAGTGGCCCTGTTGCTAGTTAGGAAATGGGTTGGTAACCCTTGGTCTTTTCTTTGGGGAAAAATCAAACCCATATGCTTCTTCAATAATCAGAAAAGGACAGCAAACACAGAGGACAGTGGGGATGAGAGAGGAAAGCTCTCTGCAGCTTTAAATGTCTAACAACTCAGCCACGAAGCCTAAGCATTGAAAGCAGCAGGTTTTGCAGGTTGTTAGTTCTCGAAGTGAGCAGCTCCTGTTACAGTAGGTAGCTAGTCAGGCATGAGCCTAGCAGGGCAGGGCTCCCTGACACACATACCAGGAGTGTCAGGCAACCGTCAGGTGATGGTCAGGCGGTTGTTAACTCTCTCAAATAGTAATTGGTCACAGCCAGTGCCAGGGAAAGACAGGCTCCCAATAAATAGAAAACACTTGAAACTGGTGATGAGCAGCTTCCCAATAACATCTCAGGAGTTGGGCAAGGGCTCCAGCATGCGCATTAAGAGGCAGAATGGCAGAGTTCAACTGGTATGTGACCTTCCTCTAGGAATGCTAGCCTAGTAAGGGAGGATGCCTCAGGTGAGCATGCGTACAACTCCAGTCAACACACTACACATGTTCCCTTCCCAAGCCCTGGCAGGCCACTGAGCATGCAGACGACAGCCCACCCTGAGGAAAGAATCGGGAGAAGTAACACATATATGCCAACATATAAAACCCCAAGTCAAAAGATCAAACAGGGCAGGTGGCCACTCAAGCCACTTGCCTGCCCCTCTTCCAAGTGTGCCTTCCTTTCATTCCTGCTCTAAAGCTTTTTTATTTTATTTTATTATTTTATTTTTTTGAGATGGTGTCTCGCTCTGCCACCCAGGCTGGAGTGCACTGGCGCAATCTCAGCTCACTGCAACCTCTGCCTCCTGGATTCAAGCGATTCTCCTGCCTCAGCCTCTAGAGTAGCTAGGGTTACAGGCGCCTGCCACCACACCAGGCTAACTAAAGCTTTTTAAGAAACTTTCACTCCTGCTCTAAAACTCCCCTTGATCTCTCCTTCTGCCTTACGCTCCTCAGTCAAATTCTTTCTTCTGAGGAGGCAAGAACTGAGGTTGCTGCAGCCCTGTGCAGATACAGATATGTTCCACTGCTAGCATTGTCAGGGCCATGTCAGGGCCAAGACAAAAGTTCTTGAAGGCAGTGTTGTTTCAGCCAGTGCTCCCATTTTGTGCAGCAGCAGGAGTGCACCTGACGCTAATCCACAGACTCCTAAGGGCTTTCCTGTGTGGGCAACTTCTGCTTCCCCCAGGGCATCTCCTCTAGAGTAATTGCTAAGGGGAGCAAGGAAAGATGATGCTTTTCAGCTGTGACCTTTCTGCTAGGAAATCCCTCAGTTGATCAGTGCCTGATACGTTTAAAATGATATTTGCAAGGAGGATGACCTTCATTAAATAAGGTCAAGGGCACCATTAGGGGAGGGAGCTGAGAGACACCAGAAGAGTGACGAAGAGACAAAGACAGAATCACAGCTCTCCCCGGGGTTGTTGACTGAATTCTGAAAGATTGAAAAGTCCCTAAGGCAGCAACCACAGCTTCCCAACATTGAAGGGAGTCGAGTCACCTGCTGGCTTCCCAGCACGCTCCCTGGATATGCAATAAATAAAAGCAAAGGGTAAAGGTAAGACCTAGCTGCCCGGGAGCTCAGTTGGCTGAATCCTTAAAAGAGCTCAGGTATTTAATTTAAATCACCTAGTGAACGGCATTTTTTTTCCCAGCAGTTCTGTCTAGAAGTTTCCCACCCACTCTTCCAAAAAAAAAAAAAAAGCCCAAAAGAGTTCCCTAAGGGCCCTGGGAAAAAGCAAGAAATAAATAGGACCATCAACTGTAGCTGCCAGTGAATTGTTAAAGTCTGTATATGGTTTGCAATTACCTACAAAAATCAGACTATCAGAGCATTCTCAGGTACTATTCAAGGTAAAAGTATTCTTGGGGCCTCAAAGGTATGATTTATTCAGCTTTGTCTTGGTTTCTCTTGTAAGTCCTTTGAAATACTAGCATGGTTCATGTAGAGAAGAAACAGTGTGATGAACAAAAGAGCATGTGTCTGAGGTCAAGGACATCTGTATTTCTAACCTGCTCTGCCTTTTCCTAGCTAGGTGATTCCAGGCAAGTTATCAAATTCTCTTAGCCCGAGTTTCATTTTCTGCCAAAGGAGATGACCATTTGGTGTTTTGTGGGCTGCAATCCCAGAAAGCCTAAGGCTAAAAGCTGAAACAACCATGGGTTGACTGGCTGGCATCACTGAGCCCAGAGCACCAGCCATAGCCTCGTCCAGGCCCTCTCACACCCTTTCTCTGCGAGTTTTTGGCTCTTCTCTCTGCTATGTGTTGAGCAGCACAGAAACGGATGCAGCAGGTCTAGCCTTATATCCATACACTAGGAAGTCAGTGGAAAGAGACATCTCTAGTAACTCTCTTTTAAGATAAAGCAAACTTCTTTCCCAGAAGCACTTAGCTAACTTTCTCTTGTTTCCTATTGGCCCAAAGAAGTCACACCTCATTTCTCAACTAATTGCTATGGCAAGGAGATCGGCCTTGAGCTGTGTTCCTCAGCCTATTGATCACAAAGGACTCCTCTTGGATCAGTGAAGCCCTCCCTTGGAGCTGGGAGTGCAATCCTCTTACTGGGACAGCCAAGGGCTGGGGAGAGCAGGAGTTGTATTTGGGGAGAGGAAATGGATCTGCTGCTTAGATAGGCAGCAATTCCAATTCACAGAAGGTGGTGGTAATTAAATGAGATGGGTGAAAGGACTTAGCCTGGCCCCTGACACATAGTAAATACAATAGGAGGGAGTGAGAGAGAGTAAATACAGTAAGAGAGAGGAAGGCAGAAGGTGGGGAAGAACACCATAGATGAAGTGAAACCAGAAATGAATCACTCACATATCTGGGGGCTACAGCTTAGACAGTGTGCTTCTAGTTACCTTAAAATCTATTCCAATAGCTAACCCACCATCACCACACTAGTGCTCAACCCCACTCCCCGCCCCAAACGCAAACATTTCATGTATTAGGGTCAAGACCATCCTCAGGATGCTTCTAAACTCTGGAGTAGAAATCAGAAGACCACTTACTGGCTGGAAGACACAATTGTTCTGAGCCTTCATTTCCCCCCATTCATTTGCTCTTAATTTCCACCTTTGTAAGTGGCCTTGTATCGTTCCCATAGATGCCCAAAATGCCGCAGTACTGTCCAGCAGAACTTTCTGCAAGGATGGGAATGGTTTTTGTGCTGTCCAGTACGGTAGCCACTGGCCACATGTGGCTACCAAGCACTTGAAACATAGCTAGTTCAACCTAGGAGTTGAATGTTTTATTTTAGCTACTTTTAATTGAAATAGCCACATATGGCCAGTGGCTACCAGAACGGGTAGTGTAGCTCTAGACTCTACCTTCCTGAAGCCTGAGACAGAAGTTTCTGCTTCCTCTGTACCTCACCACTGCCTTGAGTCAAGTATGGGGCCCTTGGAGGGCCTCCCGTAAATGCATGTCACCAACTAGCCAGGTGCTCCCAGTTTGCACGGAATCGTGAATAGACCTGCTCAGCAAAGATGGAGTGACTGAGCTCTTGTGGTTTAATGGAGAAAAACAGAACTAACCTGGGCACTGAGAGTGAGCACCGCCTGCTCCACTCTGCAGCAATGGATTGCCGCACTCTCCAGGCCGTGTCAGTCTGTCCTCACGGGTCTTTGCGTGTGTGTGTTGTGTGTTGCATGAGAATGGCCCTGGGAGGGTGAGAGGAGCTGCCTGCTCCTCCAGCCCTGCCTCCCCAGTGGCTGACCTCCGTCCTGTCTCCTGCTCACTTGAGGCGCTTGCTGAGATGATACAGGCTTGAAAAGAGGAGGAGGAGAAAACACACTCTTGGGGCTGAGGGTCTGAATGCATTCTCTCCTGACGGCTGGGAGATCACCACTTCCACCACTGCGTTCAGCCAGCGCCCCCGCTGACACCCTCCCGGGAGTAACAATAGGCCTTTTCTTCTCAGAGCATTGAACGTTTCCATGGGCACACTTCACCTCTCTCCTCCCAGGAAAGGCCACAGCTGATGGCTCCGCAGCATCCTCAGGGAGCTGTGATGCCTTCCCCCCACTGCCATCAAGATGATCAAAGCTCTGCCATCTTTAAATTGAATCCAGGAGGTTCACATTTAGGGCTTGCCTTCAGGTGGGGCAGGGAGTAGTGTCCTTATAAAAATCCCCTGCTTCTGAACTGAGCCATGAAGCTTGCTTGATTCACTGATAAAATCTCATCCTCTTCTCAGGTATTTATCACGGTCTGTGCACCACCTAGAGGCCACTGTCTTAAACTCTTTCTAGTAAGCAACCTGTCTCCTTCCCTCACCAACAGAAAGACCCCAGAAAGGCTGTGTTTCCTGAGTAGGCTTCACTGTGCTTCCACTTTCTCGAAGTTGGCTTTCTGTGATCCCATGCACCTCTCACGGAGTCCCCAGACTGAAGCAGACCCACTCAACCAGAACAGCTTTCTAACACTTTCTAGCCTCTGTCAAAGGAAAAGAACTTTTTGGTTTGTCTTCAGAAGTAAGAAAGGTACCCAGGAAAGATGAGCTGAGCCTTCCAGCTGATGTCCAAACCTACACAAGCTCTCAGTGCTAGGATATTCTTGCAGTCGTCTGACCCGCACTCCTGGCTGGGTCTTCCTGTATGGGGCCCATTCTCCCAGAACTGGAGACCCAGTCCCCTTCACCCTCCCTCCCATGACCATGTCACTGCCACACAACACAGACTAGGAGCTGTCCCCCGGAGATGACGCCATTTTAGGGGAATTGATACCGAATATGTTATTGTTGTCATTGTTTGTTCTGGTTTATTGTGCCAAAATATATATAACATTTATTCTTTAGCTTTTTTTAAGTGTACGATTCAATGCTGTGCAACTGTCACACCCATCCATTTTCAGTACATTTTCATCATTCCAAACAAAAACTCCATGCCCATTAAACAATAACTCCTCCTCCTTCTTTCCCCTCAGCTTCCGGTAACCTCTACCCTACTTTCTGTCTCTGTGACTTTGCCTATTCTGGGTACCCCCTATAAGTGGAATCATACAATATTTGTACGGCTGTGCCTGTGGAAACTGCTGCAGTCTACAGGAAAGGCAGAGCCAAGTTCAAACTTCTCAAAACAAGGAAGGGTCCGTTGTTTGGGAGCGTGGGCAAATCAAGCCTCAGCTGGTGTTTACTGTCTCCATTTTAAAGTGATCTGAAGAAAGCTCTACTGCAGAGCTGCAGGTAACTAGAGGATCTGACCCTGGAGGTTTGAGGTCAGGCAAGAGGCAGCTCTGAGTGTCTGGACGTGTCGGCGTGGAAGTTTCTGGGTTTTCGTGTCTGAATATAACCTCAGGATTCAAGGGGGGTGATGTCTACACTTCTTTCTTCTTGCACTTGACAGTCAACCGATGGTGTACTTTATAGTCATTTTTTTATTACACTAACAGAATGGACCCTCTTGTAATATAAATGACTATTACAATTTGTGTAGGTTTCAATTATTTTTATATTATGAAACTACAATTCTGTAAATGCTGCATCCCAGGGAGAAAGGGATTGGAGCACCAGAGTGAGTCATTGTAATAGTGACAATTAACATTTATACAGCAGTTAGTGGTTGATAAAGCTGCTTTCACAACCATGATCTCATTTCTTATAATAAGCAGAGAGCATAAAAAAGTAGGAAGAGTTTATAAGAGACAACCAGAAAAGATGCATCATGTATTGGTTTCAAGAAAATAATGATCATCTCAGATCTGCAAAAGGGATTTAAACCTTGGATATCTCCTTGACTGAAAAGAGGGACTCAGTAGGAGTTCCTGCCGCCACCCACCCCCACCAGGAACAAGAAAGCTACATATGAGAGAAAAGCATATTTGACTAGGAATTATGGGAAATTTGAGATGTTCAGGACACACCCTTCTAAAGCTGACCTCTAAGTCAAGCTTTCTCAGTCAGTAAGTGGGAAACACTGGGTTGATTAATAGGATTTCTTTGCAGGACTTCTCAGATCCTTTAATATGCTAATGTGCATTTTGACTTCCCAGAGTGAGACTACAGTATACAGTGTTTCCCACACATAGTTGATAATGGAATAGTGTTTGAGATTAATGTTCCTTAGGACACAGTTTGGGAAGTGCAGACTAAAATGGGTGGGTCGTTGAACCCAGGAGAAACCAGGACCACCAAAACGTGGAAACAAAGAGCTTTCCAGAGAGGTAAAGGAGGCTGATGATCTAAGCAGAATGATCTGAAGCTCAGAAAAAAATGGAAACAGCAGGTGCTTATTCCTGGAGTGGGTACAGGGCAAGTCTGAGAGCAGAACGTCCAGCCGCAGAGCTTCTGTGGTGGCCTGGCCCACTTGTGTGGTCAGAGCAGCATCTTTCCTTCCATCTTCACCAGGTTGGCAGCAGTGGGGCCACATCCCCCCAAGTTCAGAGAGAGTCTCTCAAACTTGTCGCACCCCACCACACAGGAATGCAAGGAACCTCAAATCATTTAGTCCTATGGAAACCACACTTAAAAGGAGCCACCAATCCAGATTTGGGAACCCCTCCATCATACTTTTTGGAGGACATGTTTGTTTGAATGGGATTTAATTTTTATCACGTTATAAAAGTTATTGAAACTTTGCTTCCTGAGCCCTTTAAATCAGAATCCTAGTAATAGCTGTCACTTTGAACTGCTTTCTGGGTGCCAAACAGTGTGCTAAGCCCTCCACATCTACATCGTTATCAGACTCTCACAAGCCTTTGTGGGAGTTTCGATTACTTTCTTTATTTCACAGATGAGGAAACTATGTCTTAGAAATGTTAGGTGTCTTGTCATTGATCACACAGTTAGTAGGTGATAGAGCCCAGATGCTAACTCAAGTAATCTGGCATTAGAGGCTCCATGCGTAACCATGAGGCTTTACTGCCTCATCATATGTGGAAAAGAAGACAGGCTGCCCCACCTACATGGCAACCCTTCCAAGAGAATCTCAGTTTATTCCAGGAAGCCAAGTCTGTATTTCTCAGCCTTCCTTTCAGCTACGTGTGCTCAATGAAGCAGAAGTTGTCAGGAGTAGCTTCTGGGATGGCTACTTAAAAAGGCTACCCTGCTTCAAGACACACCTTGTCAAACTTTTTTCTGCATCCTTTTGCCTAACACCTGGATGTGATGGCTGGTGTGTCAGCAGCCAACCTGAACCTCAAGCAGGTGATGTACCTCACCTGCTAAGGATGACAAAGCAGGAAGGTACAAGTCTGGGTTCCTAACAATCATGGAACCCACATGCCAGCTATGGACTGCATACCTCCAGAGAGAAATTAGCTTTATTATATTTAAACCACCTTTATTTGGGTTTTCTATTCTATGCAGATGAAGCTAATACTAACAGATACACCAGACCATATTTCCAATTGTGCTTCCTGGTCTTTATTTGCAACTGCCTGCCCCATCAATGAATAGTTTCCTCCATTAAGCTCTGTTTCCCTTCCACACCCCATTCCCCAGGGATGCATGTTCCCTGGCTGTGTGACTCAAGTCTGAAGGCCCGGTTTTCCACATCCGCCCAGCCTCTCCCTTTCTAGATCTTACAATTAATACTGTAACCAGAGAGCTGCACCTTGTATTCTTTTCAGCATCATTCAAAATAGTAATCAGAATGTTTTATACCAACAGCTGTTGAGGGAGAAGCATGGTTTGTGTAAAAAGCACTTGACCTAGTAGAAAAATAAGGGGGTGACTCTATCCTTTGCAAGCTGCAATGATGTAAAGAATCAGTAGGCAATGTCTTCCTTGCCGTGGGTCTGAGACCCCCTGACTCAGCAGTAATGACTTTTCCATTTTATAGAGAGCAGATGGGATTTCAATGGACTGTGACTATTGTCTATTTTCTCTAAGCAACATACACCAAGATCTATGCACCTCTTACAGGTGATAGAATGCATAGCTGCAAAAAGAAAGGTAATATTTACAACTTCCTACTTATACACTTTCCTTTAGAAATCAGATTTCTTTGCTCCCCCCACCCCAAAAAATAAATAAATAAATAAATAAAATTAGCCAGGCATGGTTGTGTGCACCTGTAGTCCCAGTTACTAGGAAGCTCGAGTCTGGGAGGTCAAGGCTTGCAGCAAGCTGTGATCGTTTCACTACACTGCAGCATGGGTGACAGAGTGAGACCATCTCAAAAACAAAAACAAAAAGGAGGGTGAT
>NW_016816882.1:409315-458762 GCF_001698545.2 Rhinopithecus bieti
GAGGCTGAGATGGGAGAATCTCTTGAACCTGGGAGATGGTGGTTGTGGTGAGCTGAGATCGCGCCACTGCACTCTAACCTGGGCAGCCGAGCGAGACACCGTCCCCCCCAAAAAATAAATAAATAAATAAATAAATAAATAAATAAATAAATAAATTAAATAAATAAATAAGGGAGACATGGATCCTTCTGTTTTCTAGATGACATAAGAGAGTCATGATTGAATAGCACCACAATGCCCCCTTTTTTGCCCTAAAGAAAACAATAAAATGGAGTACTTCTGGATATAATAAATATTCCTTCCTCTCTTGGGGAAGGAAAAGGGGGTAGTTTGGAGAGAGCAATGGAGGACTCCTTGGGTGGCTGGCAAATTTCTGTCTTCCAACACATATTCGTTATAAGACTTTTGGCCTTATTTAGAATCCACTTGTTTTATGCCATATTCTGTATTTGTGTTTTATTTAACATAAATGGTTAAAAGGAGGGGAGATCACATCTTCCCACTGGAAATGTCTCTTAGTCATGTTCATTTGTAGATAGCAAATGGATTTTTTCTACCATCCATCACCATCAGCAAGGAAGCAATGCTAGCTCCAGAAAATGGAAGAATTCCATTTCTGCAGGTGGAGATATGACAATAAGACAATATCAATTGCTCACATTTCCCTGAGTACCTATTCCAACTAGTTACAATCAAAGAAGCAGTGTGTGTGTGTGTGTGTGTGTGTGTGCGCGTGTGTGTGTTATTTTCTAATCTTTAAGCAACCCTTTGAGGCAGGTACTTTCATCCTCATTTTACAGATGGGGAGACTGAGGCACAGAGCGGTAGAGTAACTTGCAGTTAGTGAGTTCTGAGGTCAGAATTGAAATGCAGGCAGTCTGGATTTTGCTTCTAATCCATTTGACTGGGAGGGTGGGAGGGGAACCTGCCAGAGTGGCCAACTGTCTTGGTGTGCCCAGGACTTTGGGGTTTCCTGGGACATGGGACTTTCAGTGTGAAAACTGGGCAAGTCCCAGGTAAACTGTAACAGTTGATCACCCTAGATGGGCTCCTCCCTACATGTCTCAGATGCAGGGACAATCTCCCTTAAAACAAAACTCAGGTGACAGCTGGGTCATTACGATGCATCTGTGAGCCACAAACCCCCATCAGTGTGTACACCAAGAAAAAAAGAGGTCTGGTGGCTCAGAGTCTGGCTAGGCCAGAGGCCTCCCTGGGATTGAGTCAACTTCCTAATACAGAAAGCGGAATTCATCCTGACACTTAGAAAAAAAAATCAATGGTAGCATAGGAGTGATTTGAATGAGAACAAAATTTACATTTCTTTACATTGGGCCACAAATCCTCCTTGGACTTCTCATCAGTCTAGACCATGTTTCATTCTGTCAGTCACTCTGAGACAGTACCGAGGTCTTAGAGACAAGGATTTGTGCACACTGCTGTAATCCCTTGCTGTGGAACAGGGCTCAGGGCATCCACAAATGTCACACGCGCCTCTGCAGCTGACTCGGGGCTGTTAATAGTGTTCAGCTCATTGTTGGAGGGGTTATGATTCAGCAGAGGCTACACAACTTGCCACCAGCATCCCTTTCCTCTGGTGTATAATGAATGGGAGAGGCAAACATGTAATTGCAGAGTCACAGAGGTGGAAGGGACACAGGGGGAGGTGTGTAGCCAGCGCTCTGTGGGGAGGTGTTTGATTCTGCAGTCAGTAGTGGGGGATGGGGAAGCAACGACATAAAAAATGACAACTGTCTGACTAAATTTCATTCACATTCCTCACTATATCTCCTTCTATGTTCATTCAACAAATACTCATTAAGCACCTGCTCAGTGTTTATTCTAGGTGATCTGTGGTGCTCCTTGGCTTATATTATGGATGCACCACTCCAATCTCTGCCTCCAGCTTCACACAGCATTCTCCCTGTCTCTCTATCTTTACATGGCCATCTTACATGCTTCTTACAAGAGCACTGGTCATGGCCAGGCACAGCGGCTCATGCCTACGATCCCAGCACTTTGGGAGGCCAAGGCAGGAGGATTGCTTGAGCCCAGGATTTTGACACCAGCCTGGGCAATATAGTGAGACCCCATCTCTATAAAATACTTTTTAAAAAATTGGCCAGGCATGATGGTGTATGCCTGTAGTCCCAGCTACTTGGGAGACTGATGTGGGAATTTCATCTGAGCCCAGGAAGCTGAGGCTGCAGTGAGCTGTGATTATGCCACTGTGCTCCAGCCTGGGCAAGAGTGACAGCCTGTCAAAAAAAAAAAAAAAAAAAAAAAAAAAGAAGGACTGGTTGCATTGGATTAGGGCCCCACTATTCCAGTGTGACCTCATCTTAACAAATTCCATCTGCTAAATCCAAAATTCCTATTTCCAAATAAGACTACATTCTGAGGAACTGAGGATTAGGGTTTCAACACATCTCTTTGAGAGGGACACAATTCAACCCTGAATTGTGACCCTGGGTGACAGTGACCCTGGGCAAGCGCTTTAGTTCCCTCATCCACAGAATGGGGATGACAATAGTACCAACCTCTGAGGATCAGTGAGTTAATAAACACGTAAAACTCTCAAAGCAGTGCATTGAATGTAGTAAGTGCCATTTAGGAATTTGCCATAATTTTATTTTTATATGCCGGTTATGAACCACTATGTTGGTTTCACACCCCACATTTTAAAGAACATTGCTCACATAATATGATTCCAACATGGTTTCCGAGGCCTTCATGACTGGCCTCGGCTGACCACTTAGCCTCCTCTGTCCCAGTCTCCCCTCCCACACGTAACTCATTTTCAGTTACCTGAATATGTCATAATCACTTTTGTTCCCAGGGTTTCATTCAGTCTCTCATTCTACTTCTATACCCAATCATCTGGAAAATGCCTATTTTATCCTTCAGGTCTCAGGCAAACAGCACCCCCTCCAGAAAGTCTTTCTTCACCACCAGTTATGAGCCCTTTAGTTCTATCTGCATAGTTCTTAGATGCTAGAATATAAATACCAGTTTGCTTGTCTGGAACCTTCCGTACTGTAAGCTCTCCAGGATGCCATCTGACTTATTAACTACTATATGCCCAACACCAAATACAGTGTCTGGAAAACAGTCTTGGTTGCCTACCCAACAGCCATTTTTTCCCTTTTTCTTTACCTAATTGATTTCTTTTCTAGTACCAACAACTCCAGAAGACCAAGAGAGATCTAAGGTTGATTCATGATTGGTCTGTTCCAATCATGGAAACCTATTCACCCTCCCAGAGGCTGACTTAGAGATGGGCAATGTGACCCACTCTGGTCAGTGAGACATGAGGGGAGATATGCTGGAATGACATCTGAGAAAGAGTTTCAGGAACACTTTAAAGAGTTTCAGGAGAGGAAAGAACCCATCCCTGTTTCCAGGTGAGTGGGAGGCAACTGTTCTACAGCCATGAAGAAAGGCACAGGGACAGATATTCACCTGCTGAGGATGGCAGAGCCAAAGTATGGGACGAACCCAAGTCTTGATGATTTTGCTAAGACTTCGCATCAACCAGCCCTGGAACTGCCCTGCTGCTTGACTTCTTGTGATGCGATAATACCTTTTCACTATATTACCTATATAATAATATTGTGATTGTATCTCACTGTAGAGATAATACTGTTTTCCTTGTTGTTTATTTAAGTAACATGTTCTGTCACTTGAACATAACCTGACAGACACTCAGGAAATATTGTTGACTGCATAGGTATTTAGATGTTAAACATACTAGAGATGGAAAAGAGAGATGAGAACTAGAAGGCCAGCCATATCCCAGGAGCCAGGCACCGGAGGCCTGTTTCATGTGCATCATAGAATTCAACCTTCCCAGCAAGCTTGTGACCATACAAAGTTTATCCATTTTAGAGATGAGGAAACTGAAGCTCAGGAAAGTTTATCAGCCTATCCAAGATCACGGAATTATTAAGTGCTGCAGCTGAACAATATTTAGTTACTATTTTATGAAGACTTAGTTCAGCATTTTAATTCAGACTTCTCATTCATAATACAGGATTTTTAAATTTCTTTTTTTTTTTTTTTTTTTTTTTCCATTTCCACTTCCCATGGGTTTTTACCTACCAGTTTAAGCTAAGCATTCTAATTTTGATGTTATCCTGGTCACTCCCAATGTTTGACCATACTCATGCTTATTTTCCCACGTTACTTTATCGGTGCCATCGCGCTCTCTCTTTCCCTCCAGAGTATCTGAGCCCAAGGGACACTCCCGTGTGATTTGGTCTCCCTAACCACTCCCCTACCTCCCTTCAAGTTAATGTTGAAGCTTCTCCAGGGCTGACTTGGGAGAGGAGCCGGCAGGCCAGGCCAGTGCACACTCTTGGCAGGAAGCCTGGGTGTGGGAAATAAATCCCAGGTTTGTCTGCTTCCAAAACACATGCTTTTCACTACACCATGAGGCCTGAATAGACGCATGTGGCCTACAAGTATATTCCCTTTAGCCATCTGAGAAAGAACAAAACTCATTTGAGCAGCTTTCTGCAGCCCTTTTCTCCTCCCCTTGGTGGGAATGAGTGACGGTAACAGAGAATACGGTCCTTCCTCTACCCGCCAGAATGTCTGCTTCTTGCAGCCAGCATTTCACAGATGAATGCCGAAGAAAATGTCTTAGCTGCATCCAGGGAATTTCGAGTGCTTTCCTCCTGTTTCTGAGGGAAAACAAACAAACAAACAAACAAAAACTGTCTTTTTCTGCAGCAAAGCCCCGGGAATTGGCTGTGTAAAGGGCTTGTGAGCTGGGAATCATGTGCCCTCTAGTGGTCATCTCTAGGAAGTCCCAACCAGATGGTCTTTTCCGCAGAAAACAGCAGGAGGAACCGGTACAGAGTGTGGGAGACAAGAAGAGAATGCCTCCGAACACCTACATAATAAGCTGTAATGGTGGAAAGCCATTTGCTTTTGAATTTTATTGAAAATGCCAAATCCAGGTCGTGAATATTGAAATGGACGTCTTAGCGGTGCACAAATCCTCTCTGGTCCTACTGAAGCTTCCCAGGATTAGCTTCCCAGCACAGAGCCCCTAAGGCTTGATTGGTTTTGCAAAGCAAGGATGCTGAGCTGGAGAAAATCCACCAGCCAGAATTCCTCTTGGGAATGGAAAGTTATTTCTGATGGCAAAATATTTGGTAAGAAGCTGAGGCCTGTGTGGACAGAATGGTCTAAGGTTTGTTTTTGTTTGTGTGTTTTGTTTTGTTTTGTTTTTTGTTTTTGAAACGGAGTCTCGCTCTGTTGCCCAGGCTGGAGCGCAGTGGTGCAATCTCGGTTCACTGCAACCTCCACTTCCCAGGTTCAAGCCATTCCCCTGCCTTAGCCTCCTGAGTAGCTGGGATTACAGGCACGCACCACCACACCCAGCTAATTTTTGTATTTTTAGTAGAGAGGGAGTTTCACCATGTTGGCCAGGCTGGTCTCAAACTCCTGACCTCAGGTGATCCACCCGCCTTGGCCTCCCAAAGTGCTAGGATTACAGGCGTGAGCCCCGGCACCCGTCCTAGGGTTTGTTTTTTAAATTGCTGCCTGAGAAATGGAAGATGAAAATGAAAGAGAAAGTAAGAAAGCCAGATGAGGGAAGGATGCCCACTTCCCATGTGTGAGCTCTCCCAGTTCCAGCCCCACCACAACCCCTACCAAGTCTTCACATTCGTGTCTACTGCCCACCAGTGCGTGAGGGATCCTTTTGAGCACCTCAAAGAGGAGCTAAGCTCTGTGTCAGGGCTGATGCAAGGGCGAAAATAGCCCATGAGCGCAGGAGTGAGGTGGCCTAGAGAAGTACAAGGAGGGAAGCCCCAGGAGGTCACAGCTAGCATGCAAGGAGTGAGACAATGATTGGGTGGGACCATGGTGAACCAGATCTCTTTTGGGGAGGGGAACCCTAGCTACCAAGGTTACACAGCCATAAACATGGCTAAAATAGATGTTCAGGCTTGGGTTTTCAGGGACAACAAGCAAACTTAACAGCAACTCCAGTCTGAATGCCAACATTCGTGTAATAATAACAACAATAAGATAGCTTGATAAAGGTCCATACCAATCAGAAATGAAGAATATGACTTTGGGGATCAGGGACAGAACCTGTGATCTTCAAACAGTAAAATAAGCTGCGGAAACTCCTTTGGGTTTAGTTATCTAAATTTTCCAAGAGATGGGAAGGGAGGACAAACAGAGAAGACAGACCCAGATGAGCAATCTGACATTCAGAGACTTGTCTGTTGGAACTCGACAAATGAGTAGCAGAGATAAGACTCAAACTCAGGTTTTACACCGCAGATCCCATATTCGTCTCACGTGTTATGCTGCCTCACCCATACAAAAAGCCTATTTTTATTGTGTTGTGTGTGTGTGTGTGTTTTTTTTTTTAATGATGAAACATAGTAGTCTCCCCTTATCTGCAGCTTTTCTTTCCATGGTTTCAGTTACCCACAGTCAACTAGGGTCTGAAAATATTAAGTGGAACATTCCAGAAATAATTCATATGTTTTAAATTGTGTGCCATTCTGAGTAGCGTGATGAAATCTTGCTCAATCCTGCTCTGTCCTACCCAGGACATGAATCATCTCTTTGTCCATCATAGTCATGCTGTTCACACTTCTAAGTTAGTCACTTAGAAGCCTTCTTCTTGGTAGATTGGTGTACAATATTGCACTACATGTGTTCAAGGAAGCCTTATTTTACTTAATAATGGCCCCAAAGCACAAGGGTAGTGATGTTGGCATATTGTTGTAATTTTTCTTTTCTCTTTTTTTTTGAGACGGAGTTTCACTCTTGTTGCCCATGCTGGAGTGCAGTGGCACCATCTCGGCTCACTGCAACCTCTGCCTCCCAGGCTCAAGAGATTCTCCTGCCTCAGCCTCTCGAGTAGCTGGGACTATAGGCGCATGCCACCGGGCCTGGCTGATTTTTATATTTTTAGTAGAGAGGTGATCCACCCACCTTGGCCTCCTAAAGTGCTGGGATTACAGGTGTGAGCCACCACGCCTGGCCTATTTTATTATTAGTTATTATTGTTCATCTCTTACTGTGCCTAGTTTATACATTAAACTTTATCATAGGTACATATATATAGCAAAAGACAAAATATATATATGGTTCAGGCATCCACTGGGGGTCTTGAAATGTATCACCCACAGATAAAGGGAAACTATTGTAACTTCAGTTGAGAAAAGCTCATAGTCAAATGCTTCTCTCTGACTTAATGTACTGCCCATCTATTGGTACTAGAAAAGTCAGTGTTATAACAGCCCTAAAACTGCCAACACATCTGAAAAATATTTAGCTTTTTGTCTAAGGATGGGACCCAACTGACCAAATAAAACCCAAATAAAGAAACTGTAACTGCTCTGCCCCACATCTTTCATGTGTGCCTGTGAGCAAATTTTATATTCCTTCCCACTGAGACTTCTTTCTTCCAAAATGTTCCAGGTATGTGACTTTAAAGCATGTGGCATCTGCTATGTGGACACATCGAGAGTAGGATGAGATTGTATTTATCTTTGCCTTGTTGGGGCTTAGTACCTTTGTGATGTCTTTTGATAAACGGGAAGTGACAAATGTTCTCACGTGGGCAGCAGGAAGGATTCATATGCTCCTAGCGACAGACAACAAATGAAAAGGAAGGGCTTAGTCACGCAGGGGCACACTCTCACCTCATCACTAGATGACAGTGCAGCACCCCAGACTCACAGCTTGCCCATAAGTCTTGTATTTATTGCATTAGAATTCCATTCGGATGCCACTGAATGCCATTTCCATGATCCGGACTGTTTTTTTTTTGCAGGCACAATAAAGACAATTTGGAGTCATTTGCCTTGTTTCTTCAATAAAAGAAAGACTTGGATTTACACAGCCTCTTTTCTTCAAAGAGCTCAGCATGCTTGCCCATCTGGTGTCTCGTTTATCTTCATTTCATCGCTGTAAAGTCAATAAAGTGTGTTATGCTAGTGTCAGGGCCAGGGAAGGTGAGAGAGTGTGTAAGTTTATTCCTGATTGCCACAAGGGGGCGCCCCTGTGCCCTCCTAGTAACACATTCCTGGACACCCGTTGCCCACCTGTGAGGTGGCCAGTCCACATTCTGCAGGTACCAGAGGCTCTCTGCCCACAAGTAATGCCAGTCTGCAACTGCCAAGTCTAACACAAAGAGACACGTGAACAGAGAATCACAATATAGCATGATAAGAGGTAGGCTGCAGGGATGGGTTAGGTTTGGGTGTGGAGAGAGTCAGAGTTGGGTACAAAAGGAAGTTACTGCAGGGTTTAAAAAGCACAGCTTCAGTACAAATTGTAGTAAATGAAATAATTGGAAAAACAGCGTTAAATCTTTTTTAATTAGTTAAATTAATCAAATCAGACTTTCTGCTCACCAAAATGTATCCTGTATGCTTTCTAAGTTTGATTGACAAGTTTGGCTGAAAGGACCAAACCACTTTTTACTTAATAATTACAAAATAAGTAGAAAAAATGCACCCCCTCCAAAAAAGTAAAGCTTCAGATAACAAGGCTGTGGAGGAGTTGTAACCCTTATATATTGCCAGTGTGAGTGAAAAATGACTCAGATGCTGTGGAAAGCAGTTTGACGGTTCCTCAAAAAGTTAAACACAGAATTACCACATGACCCAGCACGCATACCCAAAAGAATTGAAAACAGGTGCTCAGACAAATCCCTGTACGCATATAGTCATAGCGGCATTATTCACAAGAGTCAAAAGGTAGAAACAGCCCAAACGTCCGTCAACGAATGAAGAGGTAAAGAAATTGTGTCTGCACACATACAATGGAGTATTATACAGCCATAAAAAGAACTGAAGTGCTCTCACACCTGTAATCCCAGCACTTTGGGAGGCTGAGGTGGGTGGACCACAAGGTCAGGAGATCGAGACCATCCTGGCTAACACAGTGAAACCCCATCTCTGCTAAAAATATAAAAAATTAGCCGGGTAGGGTGGCAGGCCCCTGTAGTCCCAGCTACTTGGGAGGCTGAGGCAGGAGAATGGTGTGAACCCAGGAGGCAGAGTTTGCAATGAGCCGAGATTATGCCACCGCACTCCAGGCTGGGCGACAGAGCGAGACTCTGTCTCAAAAACAACAACAAAAACTGAAGTACTGATACACACTACAACTTGCATGAAGCTGTGGACTGTTATGCTAAGTGAGAGAAGCTAGACTCAAAAGGTCACATATCGTGTAACTCCGTGTATATGAATTATGCAGATTATGCAAATCCATAGAGACAGAATGTGGATTGATGGTTGCCAGGGACTGGGGAGAGTGTTGAATGGTGGGGGGTAACTCCTTAATGACTGTGGGGCTCTATTTTGGGATGATGGGAGTGTTTTGGAACTAAACAGAGATGGTGGTTACATAACACTGTGAATGTACTAAATGCCATGGCATCGTTCAGTCTAGAGTGGTCAATTTTGTTATGTGAATTTCACCTCAGTCACTTTTTTTTAAAGTAGAGGTTCACTCCAGAGGTACGTAGGAGCAGGAGGCCAGCAGAATCTTGACAGATGGCCTAGGGGAAGGCATTTGAACCAGAGATAGCATCGTGAGTAAGAGGAACACAGCCTGAATTGGGCAACTCGAGCTGTTGCAAGTAATCCCATGGGTTGGACACGGGGCACGTGACGGACTTGGGGTTGGAGAGGGCTCTACCGAGGGGTAGAGAATTGGATGGCACATAGTTCACAGATATATCTTCATTAAGTCTGTATGTCCTGTGAAAGTCAGTTTCAATTGCTTGGATAACCAGCTGAGTGGGGAGAGGAGTTGCCAGCCAGGAGGCTACCCTAGAATCCCACAGAGCAGACCAGGCACCACCTGAGGCCAGGGCCAAGATTTTTCTCTGACATGCTCCATTCTAGGATGATCACTCCTTGAAAAATGAAGACTCAAAGCCCTGGCCGTCTCCACAGGGCAGGATGCAGTCATCTGTGTTGGGGAACCTTCTCAGCCCTTTAAGGTACACTCCGGGCACAGGTTCTCAGCCTTTATTATTATCACACATTCTCAAAATGAAAGAAAGGCTATTATAAAATGAAACTTTCAAACCAACTTGAAAAATAACTGAACAACTGACTGGGCATGGTGGCTCACACCTGAAATCCCAGCACTTTGGGAGACCAACGTGGGCAGATTACCTGAGGTTGGGAGTTCAAGACCAGCCTGGCCAAAACGGCGAAACCCCATCTCTACTAAAAATACAAAAATTAGCTGGGTGTGGTGGTGGGCATCCCGAGTAGTGGGCATCCCAGCTACTCGGGAGACTGAGACAAGAGAATCGTTTGAACCTGAAAGGCGGAGGTTGCAGTGAGCTGAGATCACACCACTGCACTCCAGCCTGGGTAACAGAGTGAGACTCCATCTCAGAAAACAAAACAAAAAACTACTAGTCACCAAATTAAAGACACTTTTTGTCTTAATATTCAAAGAAGACCTACTCAGAGAACAGTACCCAGAGAATCTTAAGAGAGTCAACCACAATCCTTCCGGATCCTCAGAGTGTGGGGCCCTCAGCTCCGGCTGGTTCTTGCTGCCTCAAAGCTCTAGACCTTCCTCTAGCTCACTTTAGCACTGCTGGCCAGGCAGGTGGTGCTGATGCTGCAGTACACAGATTCAACTTTAAGCTTGGTTATGGACTACATTGTGTTTCCCTGGTGTGACTGTATTTGGAGGTAGAGCCTTTAAGGTGATAATTAAGGTTAAATGAGATCACAAGGATAAGGCCACAATCCAATAGGACAGATGCCCTTATAAGAAAGGGAAGAGACATCAGAGAGTTCTCTTTTTTTCCTTGAATATACAGAAGAAAGGACATGTGAGGACATAGTGGCCAACTGCAAGTCAGGAAGAGAGGCCAGAAAACAACTTTGATCTTAGACTTCCAGCCTCTAGAAATGTGAGAAAATAAGTTTCTGTTGTTTAAGCCACCCAGTCTGTGGTATTTTGTTCTGGCAGCCCAAGTAGATTAATACAAGCTTGTAAGAAATGCAGAATTTTAGGTGCCACCCAACCTAATGAGAATCTGCATTTTAATAGGTGGATTTTTGTGCACATAGTTTGAGCATTGTCCTAGAATACTGCTGTGGTTAAATGTGTCCCCCAAATTTCATGCATTAGAAACTTTATTATATTTTATTTATTTTGAAATTTTATTATTTTATTTATTTCACTCTGTCACCCAGGCCAGAGTGCAGTGGTGCAACCACAGCTCACCGCAACCTTGACCTCTTGTGCTCAGGTGATCCTCCCACCTCAGCCTTCCAAGTAGTGGGGTCTGTAGGTGTATACCATCATGCCTAATTTTTTGTATTTTGGATGGAGATGGGGTTTCACCATGTTTCCAGGCTGATCTCAAACTCCTGGGCTCAAGTGAACCCACCCTGGCCTCCCAAATACTGGCACTGCAGGCCTAAGCCACCTCACCCAGCCTGTGCTGGAAGCATAAATTACAAATTCATATGTTGATTGGAGTTGGAGCCTTTGAAAGGTAATGAAAATTAGACAAGGTCATCAGGGTGGGGCCCCCGTGATGGACCTGGTGGCTTTAAAAGAAGAGAGATTGGCCTGAGTGAGCACACTTGCTCTATCTCACAATGTGATGCCCTCTGCCTTGTTATGATGCAGCAAGAAGGTCCTCACAAGATGCCAGCACCATGATCTTAGACTTCCCAGCCTCTAGAACCATGAGCTAAATAAATCACCCCTTCTGTGGTATTCAGTTATAGCTACAGAAAGTGAAAACAAATACCTGCTGTCTTTAACCTCTATTCTCCTTTCAGTGTGATAAAATGGGCCACTCACAAACCTCAGCTATACACTCATAAGAGCTAACAGGCAAACTGAATGATTTTTTTTTAATGACAAGTAAAGTGAACTACTATCCTAACACAAACACGCAACTGGAGTGGACATCTGATGCTTTGTCTGCCCAGCACTCCTCTTCCTGCTGGAGAACTGCCCCCATCCTATGTCATTCCTACAGGGATAGTCATTCACAATGCTGGATCAGTGTTGCACACCTACCTATCCACAGGGGTGGATGTGTGACCCAGAAGTTGACAAATCTGATACCCACCTATTTTAGTTTTATGTGCCAGGCATCAAGCTGAATGTGAGGGATACCGACATGAAGAAGATGCCGTCCCTTCCTTCTGGTTACTAACAGTCTAGAAACGGGCTACTGCAGAGTCCAAGATATTAGCAAACCATGCAATACAGGGTTATAAGTACCTGCTGAAGCACTGAGCAAAGTGTTGTGAAAATACAGAGGGCAGGAAAAGGCTGAAGAAAGGAGTTATTATTTGAGCAGAATCTTAAAAAGAAGTTCCATATGAGGAATCAGCATATGCAAAAACAAGGATTTGTGAAACAGTCAGGGCTTGTGGCCTGGCAGGTGCACTGGAACCCCACCAGAGGGTGAGATTAAGGGGAATGGTGGGGAGCAAGACTGCAGGACGGAGTGAATGACGTGAAAAGATCGAGTCCAGCCAAGGAGTTGGATTGAATCCTAGGCAGCAAGGAGCTAATGTAGCTTTCTGAGCAGAGAAGAGTTACAAGCAGGTTTGTAATTTAATACAATCCCTCTGTAGGTTAAATGGGATCATTAAATGATGAATCTTGGATGGTAGGAGTGTCTTTGATATGTAGTAGTGTTGATAAACATTTATTGGGAAATGATTTCAGTCAACAGAGGCAGTAGCAGAGGGGATAGAAAAAAAGGAGCAATTTTGAAAGGCATTTCTGAGCTAGAATCAATAGGACTTATCCAACAATTAGGAAGGAAAGGGAAGAATTAAGAATGTTTTAGCAGTTTCTCTCTTAGGTGATAAAATGGGTGGAAATAAGAACTAGGTGAAGATAATAGCATACTTTTGAACATATTAGATTTGAGGGGACTGGGAATCCAGAAAACAAAGTAGGTCTGACAGGTCAGGAATTTAAGAATGGCTGGGGCAAAAGATAGGAAGGTCTAGAAGTCACCATCACAGAGACGCAGTTTACAAGAGACAGTGTTAGTCAAGAGAATTAACCTCTGAAATATTAGAAATTGTTCAAATTATGACTTTCCAAAGGAATATGTCAGACTCAAGTTCCTTTATAATTGTTACATACAAGATCAAAGCTCCCCCACCTACCTCCACATTCCCTGCACCCCTAAAATAGAATTAGCAAAATGCCTCCACACCATAGTGTAGGGTTAAAAAAAAAAAAAAACAAGACTCCAGCTATTTGACCCCCTTAGCATGTCTGGGCCACCAACAAATCATAGGCTGTTGGAGATTCTGCCTGGCAACCAATGCTGGGCCATTCATACGGAGAAATGGCATCAGCATCCACTAAACCAGACAGCATTTGAAGTACTTCTGCCAAACCCAGGGTAACTACTGAGCCAGGAGGCCTTCTGGTCTTTTCATTTCCCTGCCAAACTGGCCACGTGCTGACTCTCCCTTGCCAGGAGTTCATGCCTGCACCTCCATGGGTACCTGATAAGATGCCACAGTCCTTGTCGTGGGCACATGATTGGGGGCTGGGGTGTGAGGTGAGACGAGGCAGCAGTGGCCAGGGAGCTGGCAGCCTGGGGTCAGTGGTACCAACGATTCTCAGCTAAACTTGGCTTAGTGGAGCCACAGAACCTCGTCTGAATATGTACCTATTAGAAAGTCGATGACTTTTCTTATTATACTTTTTCTTTAAAAATGAAACAAAACTTAATTAACATAGAAAGATCTAACTGATATGATACTTGATAAAGGCACATGGTGTACCTGTATGCATAATATGATCTATTTGGGATTTTGTTCTAAGTGTATGTGAAGATGTGTGTGTACACCTGTGCGTACGTAGAACTTCTCTGAAAGGATACACACCCGGCACTGGGGAGCTGGTATGAGGAGGGGGAATGGGGAGCTTCTACATTTCACCTTTCTCTATCGTTTGCGTTTGCTTTTTTTCTTTTTTTTTAATACAAGAAACTTGTTAATTTTCAAGTAAATATTTTTCAAAAGGCACCAGACATTTTGATCAATCACGGAAGGGCAGCCCAATAATAGATTTCTAAGGTCTGTGTGTGGACATGCATTGCTTAACAGCATGGTTTGCAAGTAGATGCCTCCTAACCAAGTCAGCACAAGTTCTTGAAGACCGACTGAACAAGAGTATGGCCTCCTGAAGGCAGAGTCCCTCCCTCCCCCTTCCCTCCCTTCCAGCCATCCCAGGTCAGGTAAGAACCTGTCTGGAGAATGTGTGTAGGAGAAAGGAGGCTCCACAATGGTGAATAGGAGAGTCACTGGCTGCAAAGACGCTTGTGAAACAAGACCAGGCCTTGGATTACTACTTTCACGTTCATGGGGATGCGACACTCTTTGCCCAGACTAACCCAGTTTATCACACCCACACTAAGCTAGCGTGGAATCGGTAACTGGGTCAGCGATCAGCTCTAAAACTAGCTTGTCCCAGGGTTGAAGGCAGGCGGATCCCTGTGTTGAGCTGGCTTCTTTCCCTGGGTGAGAGGTGGGTTCCTGACTGGTTGAGGTGCCCTCTCTGCCAAGCTGGGAAATGCCATCAGGAGCATAAATCCTGAGAGCCTCCTCAGAAAAAAAAAAAAAAGCCAGGAAGATTCAGGAATAACTGGCTCAGAAAACATCTCCTAAAGGCAGAGGTAAAGGATTCCCATTTAGAAAATGTAAGCAAGAAATTAAGTAAAACAAACAAACAAAAAAGTTAATTTGAAAAACAACATACTCCATATTGGATTTTTGATGCTCTTTAAATAACAGCAAATTGAAAATGCGGACATCAGTGACATGCAGCCACATCCTGTGACTTCTTCAACAGCTGTGCCACAAGAGCCCTGCCTGCCCTGGGCAGGGGAGACTTGTAGGGAGGAAGTGGGGGAAGCTTCCTCTCTCTGCCCACCCCCCATCACCACCACCTGCCACCACCCCCATCGAAAGGCATGTCTACCATTCCCACCACCACTCTACATCATCCTTGTCCTCCCACTTTTTTAAAGAAGATTTTATTTTTGTATACATATTTGCTTAAAATCCGTGAGTTTCTGGCCAGGTTGTGGTAACAGAAGGCTTTTATGAGTAGTTTATGTTGCCTAGACCCAAGGTATACTGCAAACAGTCTGGAATAAAGTGGACAATAACATCTTTCTAAAGAGAGGTTAGAAATTTCTAATCCAGCAAGTTTTTAAAACATGTTTTCATTTTCCAGGAGCAAAGCTGAGTTATATTTGGCTATCAGGACACGATTCACAGGTATTACCAAGGAAACAGAGTATAGATCACCAAAAACAGGTTCAACCCATCCATTCATGTGACAGTACAGCTATCACAGTTCAAATCCCCCACACTCAAAGGCAAGCTTACAAAGTCTTTGTAAGGTACATGTGCTGTCAAAAATGCCAGGTAAGGCCGTGCATGGTGGCTCATACCTGTAATCCCAGCACTTTGGAAGGCTGAGGCAGGAAGATTCCTTGAGTTCAGGAGTTTGAGACCAGCCTGGGCAACATAGTGAGAGCTCATATCTACTAAAAATAAACAAATTTAAAAATTAACTGGGCATAATGGTGCATGCCTGTAGTCCCAGCTACTTGGGAGGCTGAGACAGGAGGATTGCTTGAGCCTTGGAGGTTGAGGCTGCAGGGAGCTATGATCATGCCACCACACTCCAGCCTGGCTGACAGAATAAAACCCTTGTGTCAAAAAAATTAAAACAGGTAAGCATGTAAGCTAAATTAACCTGTGTCACACTTAAGATACATCAATAAAGACTGTAACTGAGAATGTGAATAAATCAGAACCCTTGTGCATTGCTGGCGGGAATGTATAATGATGCAGTCACACGGGGAAAATGGTGTGGAATTCCTCAAAAATTTAAACATAGAATTGCCATATAATCCAGCAACTCCACTTGTGTATATATACCCAAAAGAAGTAAAAGCAGGACTCAAAGGGATATTTGCACACTCACAATATAGCAGCATTTGTTCATAATAGCCAAAAGGTGAAAACAACCCAAGTGTCCATCAACGGAAGAAAGGATAAAAAAAAAAAAAAATGTGATCTATGCATGCAATGGAATATTATTCAGCCTTGGAAAGAAAGGCTGAATTCACACATGCCACAACATGGGTGAATCAGCCTTGGAAAGAAAGGCTGAATTCACACATGCCACAACATGGGTGAATCTGAAGACGTTATGCTAAGTGAAATAAGCCAGTCACAAAGAGAGAAATATTTTATGACTCCACTTATGTGAGGTACCTGGCCACGTGTGGTCAAATCCATAGAAACATAGTAGAAGGGTCTAAACCTCCTAGCCCTGAGCAGCAGGGTCTAAACCCTGTAGGACTGAGACCCTGAGAGGACCCGTGAAAGGAATCCAGAGACCCAAGACCTACTGAAAAAGGACATTCTTATAGGAGTGGTCTGAATCCCTGTAGGCACTGGCTGAGTTGGTCTCAGTTCTTTTGTTTGGACACTTTCAGTTAGACCTTTTCCATGATAGACCCCAACAGTGACTCACCTCCTTTTCCAAATCTTGCCACATGCTATATGTTGACTACCCTGGCCTAGATCCTCAGATATCCTTGCTAGGGATTCTGCTCTCCTGGCCACACACCCAACCCTGCCATCCATAATTACCACTCTTCCTCTGAAACTCCTGCTAACTCTTTCCGGAATATTGATGTCCCACTTGTCTCTGTAATTTAGAGAGTAAAATCTTTGAACAAAGACTATTCAAAACTACTTCAGCCAACAGGCATTTATTAAGTACCTAACAGATGCAAAACATGTATGAAATTTGAGTTTGAGCAATCACTAGCCATCAATTGCATTAACAACTAACCAAACAGACATTTATGTGTGTAATTTGCCCTACTTGCAGGTGGAGTAGGTGGCCAGTGGAAATTTCCAAAGGCTTGCCCAAATTATCGTCCTATCAGATTGTTTAATGTGGAACTGGCAGGGAAACCCGGGAAGCCGGACACACCCAATTGCTACCATTAAGGAGGCTTTTATTGAGTGAGCATTGTTGGAGCCATTAGCAGTATTATGATAGTAGCTGAGGGAAGGTCTCAGAGGGACACTGCAATGGAACATTTTTACAGGAGCAGAGACAATGGAAAGTCTGAAGTAAGGCACTGGCCAGTGAAAGCTGGCCTAAGGAGTGAACAATACTGAAAATGACCTTGGGCAATCAAAGTCTTCATGAGGGCCAGCCTACATGGCTCACACCTGTAATCCCAGCATTTTGGGAGGCCGAGGTGGGTGGATCACCTGAGGTCAGGAGTTCAAGAACAGCCTGGCCAACATGGTGAAGCCCCATCTCTACTAAAAATGCAAAAATTATCCAGGTGTGGCTGGTCAACATGGTGAATCTCCATCTCTACTAAAAATGCAAAAATTAGCCAGGTGCAGTGGTGCGCACCTGTACCCCCAGCTACTGGGGAGGCTGAGACAGGAGAATTACTTGAACCCAGGAGGCTGGGATTGCAGTGAGCTGAGATCATGCCACTGAACTCCAACCTGGGCAACAGAGTGAGAGTCCTGTGTCTCAAAACAAAAACAAAACAAAGTCTTCATGAGGACACCTAGCACCAGGAGAGCGACTGTCTAAAGGGCCAAAGAGAGTGGAAGGAGAGGCAGCAGAGAAGGCATTGTCATCCTCCTGCACGGGTTGGCCATGGGCCAGCCCTGCAGATGGCTCATGGAAGCCTTTGGAGGAAGAGACACAACCTCTTGATGCCTCCCAACCTAGTCAGAGCCTGGGAGGGAATGGATAAAGTATAAAGGTTGAAACAATGGCATATACTTCCGAATATTATGTTAGTTTCCAAAAAATCCAGACTAAAGAGGCCTCTTCTCTGGCAGCTCTCCACCCAACGCTTCTCCGAGGCCTCTACTCTATAAAGAAGACACGGCTATCCACACTTGAGATTCCACAGCCTCCTGGAGTCTTCTGAGGAGAATAAGATCCTACTTGGGTTTTCTAATCCATCCAATTCGCTGGCCAAATTATTTTTTGCATAACATTGGGTCTGTGACCAGCCTTCCTTTGGGGGTCTGCCATACTGTTAATGTGCCAGAAAACAGCTGAGATTAAAGTGTAATGGAGCTAAGGGAAATAATCTGTAATGAGCATTAATAAGCACCAAGTGTGAAACCATTAGTAAAATTGTCACTGGGATAAATCGCCTTTGTAAATGGTGTGGGATACTTTATGGTCCACAGAGTATAGCCCTCTGTTCTTAATACTCTGTCAAACTCAGGAAAGCATTCAATATTTCAACTAATTCTCCTGGACAGTTTTCCCCTCTACCTACTAGAAACCAAAACTGTATCTATAATGGGAATTTTAAGGGCAAGATTTTACAGCAATTTCATATTTATAAAATGTAAACATTGTACAATATTTTGCAACTGGCAAATTTTCTGAGTTTTTCATTTTCGTACATGTGAATATATGAATCAGGTGAACTGGGGGCTCATTAATATTGGAATTTTCCTTAAAATGTACAAACAATGATTTTCTTTTCTTTGGCTATTTTACTATGGGAATGTGTACTGTGTCAACTGGGTCAATCTAGAACTACATTTCCCAGAACCCCCGTATGGTTCTGAGAGAGTTGGCCAAAAGAAGAATTTGTGCAAGATTCGTAAGGCAGGAGTAAAGCAATAGCCATTATTCTCTGAAGGTGACAGATAGATGGAGAGGAGGCGGCAGCTTGTAGCTTCTCCTTGCTCTCTCCTGCTCTGTGTTCAGCTTTTGCTGACTGCCAACACTGCTGACCAACCGCATCCGACAGCCCACCGCCAGATGCCTGGCTATAGACCCTCAGAAGCAATTGCTATGCAGAGATCACACCTTTCAACCAGCTTTCCCTCACAGTCCAACTCTGACAACTGACTATATCTGGCTTCCCAGATTCCCCGACAAGTTCCAAATTGCCCGTCTTGGGGGCAGATTAGCAACTTTTCTCTGATCTTCCAATTCCTCCTTTCAGGCCTTACTTCCCCAGCTTCTCCCACAATTGTGTAATGAATCCTTTCCTCTATAATACTCCTAGTAATTCCACTTCCCTGATTACACCCAAGCTGATTCCTTTGCCTCATCATGCTGGGAGCAGTCAATCAGCCAAAGAGATTTCACACCAGAATCGAGAGTTGGCTCCACAGTTCCTGTTTCTGAAGAAAGGCATACAAAGCTAAGCTTCACCTATATCCACATCTATCCAATTATAGCTATGCATTCATTCTTTTGCTGTGATCAAAAATGAGGGTCTGGCCTTGTAAAAGGGCTAAAAAGTTATTAGTTTTATATATACATATTTTAATTTCAAAGGTGAGATAGAGTTGGCCAAAAGAAGAATTTGTGCAAGATTTGGAAGTTAAGATACAGTGTTGAGTAGGATGTGTCAAATTTCTGCAAATGTTGATACCCCACTTTTACTTGCTACTTCAAAATAGTGCACAAAGGAAAAAGAAATTGAAAGCCATGGTTATTATGCCCTGTTCAAATGATTAAACTCCCATATTTAGTGTTGAGCTGTGTACAGCAACAACATAGACAAAAATCATAAATATTTTTTCACCTTCTGAAAGTATATTACACAAGAGACCACCCAAGCAATAAAACTTCCTTTGTTATTCACATATTTCACCCTCTTACATACCCTCAAGGGTCTCATCTCAGTCTCTGCCAAAGGCAGCTTCCCCTGATTATCTCGAGAATTACTCCATGAGCTGCAACCAATTCTTATTTGCTCCTTGCTTTCTCTGCACTTTCTTAGGTGCCTCAAATATCTCATCTATGGTGACTGGAGAGTATTATGCTGTGTGGAATTAAGTGTGGCAAGAAGACTCATACACAGCATCACATATATTAAATATTACCAGAATGTCACACACACACACACAAGGGAAATGATTTAAGAAAGCTAGAGAGGCATCTACCCATGGTAAAGATATGTACGCTATTCAGTGGACAAGATAAGGAGTGAAAATAAAAATGTTATGGGACAGAAGGCAGCCAGAAATCTAGGAGAACTAGCTTCTATCTAGTCCCAACCCTGGACTAAATTGCCATGTGGCTGTAGGCCAATGACACGTATCTATTGGGGCAGAAAATGCTAGTTACCCCTAATAATAATCCCTGCTAAATTTCAAAATAAGCACATTCTAAATTTTCTCTTCTTCAGTGCCCACAGTTTATCTGTGCACATGACAGCCAGGAATAAAGACTCAATTTCCCAGCCTCCCTTGCAGCTAGATGTAAGGTATGACTAAGCTCTGGCCAATGGGATGTAACAGGAAACAGATAACATGGAAATTTCCAGAAATTTCCTTAAGAGACAACTGAGATGTGTGCCCTTGGCTCCTTCTCTTCCTCTTTCCTTCACCCTACTTCTCGAGATGTGGAAATGTTAGATAGACTTCTATCTTTGGATAGTGATGACAAGAGCCACACTCTAGTGACTATGCAGTCAAAAGCTGGAAGTAGCCTGGGTTGCCAGTGATTGTGGAGCCTTACACCACATTTCATGTGATAGAAAAATAAATTTTACATTGTTTAAGCCACTGTTTTTCAGATCTCTGTTACAGTTAGTCTAATCCTAACAAATACATGTATATTTTCAACTGTTTATAGATGCTTTTAAAATTAATAAGATAAATATTCCATTGAAATATTATTGCATTTGCAATATTTTTGACTGTATGTATTTTTTTTAATCAGTAGAAATAAATGTTCTTACAATTTTCCTGGATTTTTTTTTTATATTTTTTAGACAGTGTCACGCCTTGTCACCTAGGCTGGAGTGCAATGGTGCAATCTTGGCTCACTGCAACCTCCATCTCCCAGGTTTAAGCAATTCTCATGCCTCAGCCTCCCAAGTCAAGTAGTTGGGACTATAGGTGTTCACCACCACACCCAGCTGATTTTTATATTTTTAGTAGGATGGGGTTTTGCCATGTTGGTCAGGCTGGTCTTGAACTCCTGACCTAAGTGAACCATTCACCTCAGCCTCCCAAAGTCCTGGGACTACAGGCATGAGCCACCATGCTTGGCCTGTATATTTCTGATATTCAACAATCTTCATGATAAAAAAATGTTTGCACTCTCTGCTCTGGAGGAGGGACAGAAATTGGAAGTGAAGAGAGGAAGAAGTAGGGGTAGGAGAAAAGTCACAAGTGTGCCCTCTTCCACCATGTACAGCCACCTGCTTAATCTACTAGGCATAATTGGAGAAATAATAGGCAATATTTGGAGAAAGAAAACTAAAGGCAGATGGGTGAACAAAGCCCACGGCTTCACCAAAGCTCAGTAGGGTTATCTTCAACAACATTGTTTAAACTTGTCCCCAGGCATTCCAAGTGTTTTGCCTAGCTGAGCCTCTTAACCATGTTTCTCTAAGACTCGTGGTGCGAGCTAGTTAAGCCTCAGTGATACAGGGATGTCTGCATCACCTGTCCCTCTTCTCACCATGCTGTCACTCCATGTCTGTACTTGAGCTAAAATCTTGACAGAGCTCCCTTCTCAAATTCCCTCTGGAATTCTAACCCTTTTTATCTTGCTCCATATTGTTCCTCATCTCATCGATGTTGGCTCTCCCAGAGTTATGGTCTCCTTAGTCCCCTGATGTTTCTTTCCTCCCTCCCTCTCCTGACTCCTTGCCAAGTTTCAAAATAAGCACATTTAAAATTTTTTTTAACATTTTTATTTATATATGTATTTATTTTTAATCAACAATAATTGTACATATTCATGGGGTACATCGTGATGTTTCAATGTGTGTAATGTACAGTGATCTCATCAGGATACTTAGCATATCCACCACTGCAAACATTTATCCAACATTGTTTCAATGTTGGCAACATTCAATATCCTCCTTCCAGCTATTTGCAACTATGTATTATCGTTAACTATAGTAATTCTACAGTGGTATGAAACACTGGAAATTATTATTCCTCCTATCTAGCCATAATTTTGTATCCTGTAAAAAAATAAGCACATTTTTATAAAGGAAGATGCCCACTGGGTCAGCCACCCCTTCACCCCAGTGCGTTAACTACATCCTGGTCCCACGCCAACTTGAAGGCAGAACGCTGACTCTCACAAGAAACTCATTACTCCTAGCATTTGGATTTCATTTTTCTGGTTTTTACTGAAGCTCTGTGGATAACAAAGAGAGGTCAAATTAGGCAGCACATTAGATACTTCTCTTCTCTTAAAGGCACCCGCAGTCTTGCTCCCAACAGAATTGATGTAGGAAAGCTTTTTTCTCCAAGACTTCTCCATATGGTTCCCAGTCCCGCTGGCTTCTCCCTCCCTTATTCTCCTTCTGTACTTCCTACTCCCTGATCTGTACAGAGCCTTTAACCTCTGCTCCAGCTTCAAGCCCATTTTTGCATAGCCCATGCCTGCATATCCAAACTCTTTAAGATGCTTAACCAAGGGCCTATCAATGGACAGAAACCCTCTTTGAAAGGCAGTTTACCCATTCTCTTTTGTGGCCTGACTGTCCTTTGGGGCCTCACTCTTTTCTGCAGCTTCTCATATGTATTTCTTTCAAACAAACAGAAGACCCTGCTCAAAGGAAAAGCTGAAAGAATAAAACATCTCTGTATGCATCTGCCCTATGGATTTCCGTGGAACCACTAACCTTATCTCAGGTATATCCTCAATTACCAATTCATTTCATGGTTTGTTAATTTCATGGACTCCTTAAAAATAATGCAGTTCTTTCCTTTTTGCTTCATTTTTTTTCTTAAACTTACTGTCCCTGGTGAGCATTATCTAGAATACTTTTGCATATTCACTTAAAGGCAGGTAGGTATTATCCTTCTAGAAAAGTCTACTCTTTAGGATTTCCATATTTTCTGGTAAAGAAATTAAACAGACATTTAGCAAAATAGACATTACTGACTTTATCTTGGTGTATTAGTCATAGTTCTCCAGAGAAATGGAACCAATAGGAGATATATATATGGATAAGGGATTTATTATAGAAATTAGCTTATGCAGTTATGGAAGCAGAGAAGTCCCAAGATCTGCCACCTGGAGCTGAGGAACAGAAAAGCCAGTGATGTAATTCAGTCCAAATATAAAGGCCTGAGAACTGGCAAGCAGGGAGGGAGAAAGAACTTATATAAGGCCTCAAAGACCCACGAACCAGAATCTCCAACCCCAAAGGCCCACGAACCAGAATCTCCAATGACTGAGGCAGGAGAAGAGAAACATCCCAGCTCCAGAAGACAGCAAGTTCATTCTTCCTCCACCTCTTCATTCTAGTCAGGCCCTCAACAGATGGGTGATGCCAACACACATTGATAAGGGGCCGATCTTTTCTCAGTCCACCAATTCAAATGCTCATCTCTCCCAGGGCACCCTCACAAACACACCCAGAAATAATGTTTTACCAGCTATCTGGACATCCCTTAACCCAGCCAAGTTGACACATAAAATTAACCACTGCATTTGAAGAATTGAAATAGAGTTGAGTCTGACCCTTTGCTCTGGGCCCTAAACTATACATATAATTTTCAGCAGATCCCATTAACCTCTACAGCATAAGGAAAAAGCCATAATTCCTCAGTAGGACATGCAGGTAGGAAGCTCAGAACAGTCCTGGCATAATTATAAAGAGAATCCTTTTTCATTCACAAAAGTGTTCCATTTTGGACAATCATCTGTATGGTTCCCCTCAGCAAGGCCTCCCCATTCCCTCACCCTCCCACCCCTATCCCAGTGGCCAACGCTGCAAGTCCTAAACCTGGTCTCTGCCTGGGGGACTTCTACTGCCCTGAGGCCCTGACTCTGCTGCAGCCAGCACCGGCCCTGAGAGGCTTTTCACAGCCCCTGCTTCTCTTTGTTACAGGACAGCTACAAAGTGGACCTCCCAGGATATCCCTTCCCAAGGTCATTTTCACAGGTCTCTTGGATATTCACTCTCATTTTGCTTCTAAGAAGCCCTATCTACCGTTCACATTGGAGCTCCTCGGGCTCTGATTTAACCCCCTGGGAATATTTTATTATAATATTTGTATGAACATATGAGTTAATGAGCAAAACTCAGGCTCTTCTGCACAGCAGTAAACCATCACTATAGATAAAGAAGAAAAGGAATGTAAAATCCTCTATTTTATCTGAAAGTATTAGGGGACATGCTCAGACTTTACTTGGAAAAGCAGTATATACTGACAAAAATTATTAATCTACCCCTAAATCTATCCCCACAGTAGATTCAGATATACTATAGCTTTCTTTATGGCTTATACTGGGCAATTAGGTCATTATCTCAGAGTCCTGTACCTGCGAGCTCTCCAGAGAGGTTGTAGGCAAGGAAACATGGTCCCCATTCAGATGTACCCGACTCGTTTGGCAAAGATGCCCAGGCAAATAAATCCATGGGAAGGCTGAGCACAGCGTCAGCACTAAATGGAGAGACAGATGCTGTTCAGGCTGGTCTCTCCAAAGCTGGCACTCCCATCCCCAGTGAACAACCAAGATCCTGTCCATGTTTGCCAAACTCCAGAATTAGAAAGCTGAGCCTGGGCTACTGTGGTCCAACGAATTGAATGGACAATGACTAGATTTAAAAGTGATTCAGATGTTTCAATGCTCAATCATGCTGCTGGGAGAGGAGGTTTGCACTGTGGTGGATGGTATTTTCTGTTTTAATTACAAACTACTAGCGAAATATGTCTGAAATTTTGCAAATAATAAGCAAGTCCAGATCTCCATTTTCATTCCACAGTTGGCTGCTGTGAGAAAATAGCGATCATTGTTTCTTCTAGCTTTTCATATGCTGAGTCTGTGAGGCACACGTGAAGGCCAATTGGAGAGGAGGCAGGAAGCCAGGCTGCCTCACCTGCGTGGATCCTAGTTCATCCAACACACAACATAGGCTTGTTATGCTACCTTCTTCTGAACCTTGACAGTTTTACAGAAAACAAATTTTGGACTGATGATAAAAATTCTAATTGTTATGCTGTTTCTGCTAAAAGAAGGCTAAACTCATTTTTAAAGCAAGACAAACTATAGAGCTTATACAGGATCACAAGCCTAAATTGGAAAAAAAATCTGTGTTCAGCATAGCAGATATCCATGAATAAACCAGATGTTCACCTTATGAGACTTCAGCCAGCTTGTAGAGCACCTTGGTGCAAATTAGAAAACAAAGAAGACAATTAAAACAAAAACAAAAAATTCATTTTGGGTGGTTGAAGCCTCATGGGATGTGTCATACATTGTGGTAGAAGGCTCGGGGGCGTGGCTTGGAGGGGGGTCTAGTTGGAGTTTAGCCTTCACTGCCCCTGAGCCAGCTGCCTGGGCTCACACCACGGCCTGAGTCTCAGATCAGTTTCTTGATGGGCTCTTTTCTGGTCCTTCACTGAAAGCAGAGTGAAAGCAATGGGACTGTTCTGGGTTGGATTGTGTTGCCGCAAAAGATATTGAAGTCCTAACCTCTAGTACCTATGAACATGACTTTATTTGGAAATAGGGTTTGTTGATTGATGATTATTCCTGTCTTTCTTTCCTTTTTTTTTTTTTTCCTGAGACAAGGTCTTGCTCTGTTGCCCAGGCGTAGTGCAGTGGTGTGATCTCGGCTCACTGCAACCTCCACCTCCCAGGTTCAAGCGATTCTCATGCCTTGGCCTCCTGAGTACCTGGGACTGCAGGTGTGCATCACCATGCCCAGCTAATTTTTGTATTTTTAGTAGAGATGGGTTTTTGCCATGTTGACCAGGCTGGTCTCGAACTACTGGCCTCAAGCCATCCACCCACCTTAGCCTCCCAAAGTGCTGAGATTACAGGTGTGAGCCACCATGCCCAGCCAAATTCCCATCATTTAAACCACCCAGTTTGTGATACTTTATTATAGCAGCCTGAGAAAATGAATATAGGGACCAATAGCAAGGCTGCAGCAGAAGGCACAGCCACAGAGCATGACCTGGGCCGAAGGCCAGAGTTCAGCAGAGGTCACCACTCGTCCAAAGCTGTCTCCCAAGGCTGTGGAAAGCACTCAGCTGAGGCAAAAACTATATAAAAATAAAAATAAATAAATAAACAAACCTAGGGCAGAATTGCAGAACTGCAACCCTGTTGGGGAGACATGGAGGCCTGTCCTGAAGGAAGGGTGGAGGGTAAGTGAAAGCCTGATGGAGTCACGGGGCAGTAGGCCATAGCACTGCCAAGAGAGCGGCCAACAGACATCTCCTTAATAGCACAGGAGTAAGACAAAGCCATAGAGCCTTGGGCCTACAGAATAAAGGGGACACTGTCTAAAGATAAGACCTTGGGGTGAAGAAAGGCATGTTCAGAGCTTGAGCCATTAGGAGATGGAGAAAGGAGTTCCTGGCTCAGGGCAGAGCCACTGTATTCGAAAGGAAAATGGGAATAAACAGTTCTTCAAATATAAAAATGTGCTTATAGTATGTCAATTTTACCTCCATTATAAAAAATAAATAAGATAAAAAAATCAAAATGTACATTAGTGGCCATTAATGATGGGTCTAGTTTCCTTATAGAAATTAATAGAACACTTGAGGCTGTTGGAGGATTTCCAACTTTGGTCAGAGAGGGATGCCCATGTTCATATGGTTACATCACACCAAGAATTGGCTCCTTTAGGCAACATTTCTGATTGTTTTCTATTTCCTACAAATAAACATCAAGCCATAAATCCTCATGTTTGATCCAAGGAAACTACCAAGGCAGTTGCCAGTGCAGAAAAGATAAAGTCAGATGGCCTTGGAGTGAATTTACTGAGTTTCATGTTACATTTGCAAAACAACCAGAACTGAACTGAGCCTGCGAGTGAAATGGAAATCAGTAGTTGAGAACAGAAATAGAATAATGTGTGAACTCTACCCAGTCTTTATGACATCTGAGTAGAGGCAGAGGCCCTGGGTTTTCATTTCTGTTTGTCGCTCTTGTCTTGCACATGAAATGAACTGGCTAAGGTATAATCATAGTGTCCCAAATGGGATCCATTTTCCTAGACAGTTTCAAATCATCCCATAACCACATTCAGTTTAAATATGCTTTTTTGGTAACCATGAAAGGAATGTTATATTCCTTTGTCACACAAAATATGAGCATTATCCATGTCTCCAAATGAGCAAAAGACTGCCCAGATGTTTGTTATTCTGAATCCTCCAAATCAAGAAAAACTGGGATTCTTTTTCTTCTGAAGAAAATTGTCGGCTGGGTGCAGTAGCTCAAGCCTATAATCCCAGCACTTTGGGAAGCTGAGGTGGGGGGATCACTTGAGGCCAGGAGTTGGAAGCCAGCCTGGGCAACATATTGAGACCCCATCTCCACAAAGAAAAACAAGAATAAGCCAGCCATGGTAACATGCACCTGCAGTCCCAGCTACTCAGGAGGCTGAGGTGGGAGGATCTCTTGAGCCCAGGAGTTCGAGGTTACAGTGAATCATGATCATGCCACTACACTCCAGCCTGGACAACAGAGAAAGACTCTGTATATAAAAAGAAAAAAGAAAATTGTCTCTGACTGTTAGAAAAAAGAGCCATAAATATATCACATATCAACAACAACAAAAATATACAAAATCTTTGGAAATACGAAGAAAAACGGGAATGCTATTTTCCAACTTTGTTTGCCATGGCAGCTGAGATGAACAAATATGTATATGACATTTATTTTATACGATCAAAGCAAAATGCTTCCATATTACTCTACGCAGATAATCTCTCAAGAGTGTTACCTGGAACTTGATTTCCTGGAGATCTTTAAGGAAGGAGGTCAAAGGTCATTCATTAAACACCATTAGACATTGTTTTTACCAGATTACAAAGAGCTTTACAAAAAGTGCATCAACTATATAAGGTTACTGAATCGTCCAGTTGAAGGACATTTTAATCAGTAAGTAGACTCAACTATGAATCACTCTGATCTTGGTAATTAAAATGATTAAAAATAATTGGGCATTTAAAATCTGACACATTCCATTATGTAAAGACACGGAGAAGAAGATACAAATATAAAAACCACACCCAACCCAACCAGTTAGATGAATGAATTAGAACAATTATATCTAATAAGATTTATAGTTAACTGTCAATATCTGTTGAAGACTTATGTCCTGGGCAGAGGACTCTGAAAAACTGGTACGTTTCTTTTCTTTTTTTTTTCTCTTTTTTTTTTTTTTTTTTTTTTTGAGATGGAGTCTCCCTCTGTCGCCCAGGCTTGAATGCAGTGGCACGATCTCTGCTCACTGCAAGTTCCACCTCTAGGGTTCATGCCATTCTCCTGCCTCAGCCTCCTGAGTAGCTGGGACTACAGGCGCCTGCCACCATGCCCGGCTAATTTTTTGTATTTTTTTTTTTTTAAGTAGAGACAGGGTTTCACTGTTTTAGCCAGGATGGTCTCAATCTCCGGACCTCGTGATCTGCCTGCCTCGGCCTCCCAAAGTGCTGGGATTCCAGGCGTGAGCCATCGCGCCCGGCCAGTGCATTTCTTACAACTCTCTGAGGTGGATGTTGACATCTGCATTATACAGTAAAGAAAATGGAGGCTTAGGGAAGGACTTGCCAAACATCTCTCACTATCAAGAACCGTGAGGTGTCCCAGACTTTACCCTACTTGCAAGCTAATGAATTAGGCTGCCAGTTTCATGTGTGCTCACAAAAGACATATGATTCCTGGGTCAGAGACAAAGGACTTCATTTTCATGACATAGCAGACAGCTGTGTAAACGTCAGGTACTCATTGGTTTCCCAGCTAAAATGATCATTTTGCCCAGGACTGTTTCAACTTAACATTGAAAGTCCCGTGCAAATTGGGACAGTTAGTCACTCAAGTTCCCCTTACCTTCCAAGTCCCGCAAAGTTATGGGGATCAGTCCAGGTGGATGACACACACGCAGTGGACCTGAGAGCTAAGGAACTCTAAGCTTAGGAAACGTCCAGTCTTGCAAGAGGGCTGCTAGCAAATTCACCCAACTTTTCCCCCCAAAGATGCCATTAATTTTATGATCTAGAATGGCAAACACATCTGCTCACTGATCTGGAAGGAGACACTGTATCTTTGAAGACTATTCACTATACAAACATCCTTGAATATATTCTCTGAAACAAAAGCTGACACAAGACGTGCAGAAATGTGAGAAACCGACGGAGAATCATCTCACAACAATTACAGCTAGCTAAGAAGAGGTGAAGACAGTATTCAAATCCAGCTCCCTCAGACATCAAAACCTATGTGCAATCAATCCTGTCTCTTAAATTACTATGCTCAGGTTTACAGAGTTAAGCCCCAATGAGAATGGGCTTTTCTTGTAATTGAAGCTTTGAACTTTTAGTTATATTTTTAGAACAGATGGTACAGAAGTCCCCTCCTTATCCATGGTTTCACTTTCTATGGTTTCAGTTACTCTCAGTCAACTGCAGTCTGAAAATATTAAATGGAAAATTCCAGAAATAAACAATTCATAAATGTTAAATTGTGCCCCATTCTGAGTAGCGTGATGAAATCTCTCGCCATCCCACTTCATCCCACTTGGGACATGCAACCTCCCTTTGTCCAGCATCTCCACGCTGTATTCAAGTGGCCAGTTGTCTATTAGTCACTTAGTAGCCCTCTTGGTTGTCATGTTATCACAGTGCTTGTGTTCAAGGAACCCTTATTTTACTTAGTAATGGCCCAAAACACAAAAGTGGTGATGCTGGTGCAATATTATAATTGTTCTATTTTATTATTAGTTATTGTTGTTCATCTCTTACTGCACCTAATTTATAAATTAAACTTTATCGTAGGTATGTGTGTATTTTTTTAAACATAGTAGATATAAGTAGGGTTCAGTACTATCCAAGGTTTCAGACATCTACTAGGGACCTTGGAGCATATTCCCCCAGGATAACGGGGACTATTGAATTGTGTCCATCTTGTATGCACTTATGGAAAAGAAATGTGGAGGTACTGTGTTGCAGAATAATACTGTCGTCCAAAACACAGTTAAAGGAGTCAGATGGGCTAATTGACCTCTACTTGGCTCTTCTTGCCCTGAGGGCCCATCATTCTACTTCCATATTGTTGCTATTATTACTATTCACTATTTTCCTTCCTCTTGTTGTGATCAATGCCTTACCCAAAATGCTATTCTTCTGCCTCATTTTTTAATTGTGGCAGGATTTCAGCAATGAGCAGTGTACTTTCAAAGCACTGTACCTTTCAACAAAAGTGCAGTGTATATTTAATACTAGAGTAATTTTAAAAACATGTTTCATTATAAAAAGAAAAGCAACTAAGATTATTGCATAGGGACTCACTTTTTATAAATTTTCATTCTTTTGCACGATGTTGACTGCAGCATCAAATTGGTGTGACATTTTTTAGGCAGAGTTTAAAGTCTATTTTTTCCTGTAATATTCAGATCAAATTTCCTTTTCCTTTTTTGCTTAACCCAAGGTGAGAACAGGAGCGGATATTACAGTATGTTTTTAAAAGATTATTTTGATTTCCTTTCTGGGTAGAGCTGGTTATTATCTCTATTGCTCTCTAAAGATCAGAAGATGAAAAGAAGAAACAAGCAAACAGAGAACAAAAGGCATGTGATAAGAGAGTTTCTCTATTGCCTAAGTGATAGTTTGCCATAGCACATTGTAGCCAAAAGGTTGCACAAAAGTTATAAGCAAAGTATGAAAAAGTTAATAGAAACAGCCTATCCTTTGAAGAGATAGTTGGTGATTAAGATGCCATGGGGTGGAAAACAGTTTGGCAGTTTCTTTAAAAAGTAAATATTTAACTACCGTACAGCCCAGCAATCACATTCCTGGGTACTTATCCCAGAAAAATGAAGACTTATGTTCACACCAAAACCTATATACAAATGTTTATAGTACACACTATAAAGTATATAGTATAGCTTTATTTGTTATAGCTAAAAACTAGAAATAGTTCCTAAACAAACTATGGAATATCTATACCAGAGTAATAAAAAGAAATGAACTATTAATACATGCAACCACCTGTATGAATTTCCAGAAAAACATGCAGAGTGAAAAAAGTCAATCCCAAAAAGTTACAGACTGTATGCTTCCATTTATAGAACATTCTTGAAATGATACAAATTACAGAAATGGAGAACAGATTAGTTATTGCTGGGGATTAGGAAAGAGGTTGGCAGGAGGGAAGTGTGTGAAGCCAAAAGGGTAAGAGATTGTAGTGGTGAAGGAATGTTCTGTATCTTGACTGTATCAGTGTCAGTATCCTATAGTGATAGCGTATTATAGTTTTGCAAGATGTTACCATTGGGTGAAACTGGATAAAATGTGCATGGGGTCTGTCTGAGTTATTTCTTACAACTGCATGTGAATCTACAGTTACCTCAAAATAGAAATTTTAATCATAAAAAAAGATGGCCTTGGAACATGATCACACCAGACAGAAACCACATAGGTTACCTGGAATGTCCAGTTATGGTCTCTATTCTGGGTCTCCAGGATGCTCAGAGACTTAGAAATCAGGATCCAGAGCTATTTTCCATTCATTCAGAAGGTTTGTGGAAGTTATACCTTCTCCTGGCAGGAGCCCTCAGGAGCCAGACCTTCCATCGCAATGCATGAAGCCGAAGCAACACCAAAGGAAAACTAGACAGCATTTGTCCCACCTCAAGGTGTTCAAAGTCAATTTTGGCAAAACTGCCCAAAAAGAGTCAGCTATGTTGGCAGTCAGAGGGTCAAATTGCAAGTCCTGCCTCCCAGACTACCTCAGACACAAAGTTGTTTGCTAAAATTCTATCAGCAGTAAAGAAATACCCATCCAAACAAAGCTTCGGTCTATACATTTGATTTAAGAAAAGTGGAAATATAAATTGCTCATGAAATGCAGTTTGGCTGACAAAATCTTTCAAAACATGGAGTCCATGGGCTAGAAAACGATGAAAAGAGTGCTTGCAATGGAGTTGTTTTTCTCTCCTAATGAATCAGGATCTGGCGTGCTAGGAAGAAAACCAGAATGCATGTGGATTGTGCAAGAAAATGTAATAAAAGTTGATTTTCAGTAGGCTTATTTTCAGAAGAAATACTCTTTGCAGACCTAAGAGCTCTGTTTTTTACTGCCCAACACAAAGCATGGAGATCCCTCTGGCTTGGGAGGCACAAGCACACAAGTCTTATTGACATTTCCACTTTGAAACTAAATGGGCTTCAGTAAAGGATATTGCTACTCTTCTAAAGCATTTCCTGCTGGCTTGAAAACACAGAATGCTGGCATTTTAAAAGGCCCAGTTATCTATGTGAGTTTGCTCTTGAAATCAGCTCCTCTCCCTCTCCCAGCCCTGTATTCCCCCACCCAATTTCTATTTTATACAAGGTATTTTTTTAACTTTTAAGTTCAGGGATGCATGTGCAGGATGTGCAGGTCTGTTATGTTACATGGGTAAATGTGTGTCATGAGAGTTTGTTGCATAGATTATTATTTCATCACTCAGGTATTAAGCCTAGTATTCATTAGTTATTTTTCCTGATTCTCTCCCTCCTCCCATCCTCCACCCTCCAATAGGCCCCAGTGTGTGCTGTTCCCCTCTATGTGTCCATGTGTTCTGATCATTTAGCTCCCACTTATAAATGAGAACATGTGGTGTTTGGTTTTCTGTTATACAAGGTATTCTTTACATCTGCTTTTTTTTTACCTCCTCCTTTCTCTTTTCTGCCCAATTTTTGGCATTTCTAGTTTTTGCCTGCTACCATAGCTATTTTCTGACCCTTTCCATGGTTCACAGGCTTAAGATTCCTTTTTTGGCATGTCTATTTTCATGGAATACACACTGGTAGCAGAGGAGAACCCCTGAAATGACTATTGATCACACTGTTTGTCATATTGCCTTCGAGGTGCACCCATAAGATTCTCTGGTGATCTGAATCGGTGGCGCTCCCTTCCTTAAGTGGAATTCTGAAAGTCAGAGCTGCCAATTCTCCTGCTGACTGCTCTTCATGCCACACAATTAAGAGTGAAACACCTCCCACAGCTGTCCATCCTGGTATTCTCAGCATCATCAATAACATGCATCTATTTCCTGCCAACCGCATGCCATGTGATCTGAATAACAAACAGAGCCTACTCTCAAAGAGATCCTAATCCTGCCCGGAAGGTAGAAGTGCACGCAAAGAGTGAAATGCTGATGTTGCAAGTTATCCTTTGCTAAAATCCACAAAGGGGCTGAAGAGACAGTCCAGAGCCAAAGTTCCTTTCCTGATTGTTCTGCATCTTAAAACCCCTGACTGACTATTTCCACCCACACCCAGCCTTGGGATTTCAAACAGCACACTAACTGGGCATTCCAAAGCAAAGGGAGTGAAATTAAGGGATTGTTTTGTAAAAATTCTACATTAAGTTGTGGTCATATAGGAAAGGAAGAATTGTATTATAAGTAGCTACCTTAGAAAGTTTCTTTATTCAGAAATTAAATTCTTGGGTAAGATAATCCATTAAATCTATTACTATAAAAATTTAAATATGTGTGCATAAATGTGTATAAATGTGTGTGCATAACCATTTTGAAAATCTCAAACCAGTGCTATTAAAGAGAAGATTACTTTCAGAAAGTGGGTATTTTCTCACAACTTCTCTTCAAGTAACAGTTGAAATTAAATTCTACGTAATCTGTCAGTGTCTTCGGATTCTCATTTATTTTTCAATTTCTAAAGCACATCAGCCGTTTGTGAGACCAGAAACACATGCATCCACAGCAAAATACCCAAGAGAGAACAGGGCACGCGCACCTCTTTTCCAAGCCCGTGTACTCCCAAACCACGCAAGCACAAATCTTTCACATAACTGCAGTTTCTTTTATACCCACAGGGAAGGGCGACAGAAAGGAGGGCTGTCTGCGGAAACCTTTCAAACAAGCCACTTCACTTGTCGAAACATCTGTTTATCACTTTAGATATCACTTAGGATCATCACAAGATGGGTTTAGGAAAGTCATTTTTGTGGTTAAAATAAGGTTAACTAATCGGATTGGCAGAATTTTAAGGCAATTGCAGATACTGCAGAATGGCTTTGGGAAAGTAACTATCCATTGAGAAACCACTCAGGCTACTTGTCTTTGAAGAAATGCAGTTTTTAAAGTAACACAAAACAAAGAAATTTGATTCCCTTTTAAAAAGTACTTACTGAAGATCTACAGTTTGATTTAAATTCAGGATACTATGAGATTTAATTCATCAATCCCATAAAGTATTATGAATGAGAAGAGTGGAATGATTGCAGGAGCAACTCACGGACGGATGGGGTCATGGAAGGCATGGGAGTTGACCAAGAGTAGAGGATTACAGCATACAGAGGAAAATGAAAGCTCAGAGGCAGGGAAAGAAGAGTGGGCGCCCGTCATTTACCCACTGAAAGTTCAGTATGACTACAGCCGAGACCCAGCCACCAAGGCTTCCTGGAAAGACGTCTTCCAAACTCCCTAAATTATCACTCACGTTTTTGAGGCAGCTATTTTAAAAGTGAAACATAATAAGCAAGATGAAAATATTCTGAGTCAAATGAAAAAGAAAAGATGGTAGAAAATGCCTGAAATCTAAATACATTCTGACACAGTAAGCCATCAAATAAATCACACAAATATCTTTTTTTTTTTTTTTTTTTTTAAGATGGATTCTCTCGCCCTGTCACACAGCCTGGAGTGCAGTGGCACCGTCTCTTCTCACTGGAACCTCCACCTCCTGGGTTCAAACGATTCTGCTGTCTCAGCATCCCGAGTAGCTGAGATTACAGGCACCTGCCACCATGGCCGGCTAATTTTTGCATTTTTGGTAGAGATGGGGTTTCACCGTGTTAGTAAGGTTAGTCTCGAGCTCCTGACCTCAAGTGATCCACCTGTCTTGGCCTCCCAAAGTGCTGGGATTACAGGCATGAGCCACCGTGCCCGGCCAAATCACACAAGTATCTGATGCTGAACTGAGGACTAAAGGGAACTTGAAACAGAAGGGCACAGTTTTTTCTGTGAGTCTTTCACTGTGTTAAATATAAAAGCAAGCTACCCACATTGTGTATTCTCTCCTCTCGAAAATGAAGTTGTGGGTTTCTCCTTTGGCACTTCATTTTCTATAGAGAGGCAAATTTTGTTTTCTGTATCTAACAGCATTCTTTAAGAACAGAATGTCAGCTAAAATGACAGATCAACCTCAACATTGATTACACAAAGACAACCAGACCTTACATGCCTGTAGATGTGCCTCAACAGGAAGTACACAGTAACACCCTTGGATATACTTGCCCAAAATCAATCAAGCAAGAGTCTGATCACACCCCTAGATCTAACCACCAGTTTGCAGGAAATACAAAGAACAGGACATGTTCATGCAATACAACAAATCCAACCAATTCCAGAACGTAGCAAATTCTACAGGACTAAAGACCCAGCGTCTTCAACAAATAATTGCAAAAATAAATAAATTAAGGAAGGGGCCAGTTTGGATTCTGGTGTGAACAAACCATCTGTAAAAATAAATAAATAAATAAGTGAATAAATAAACATATGAGACAATCAGACAAATTTGAATACTTTCTAAGTATTTAGTGATATTAAAGAACGTCTGTTAATTTTGCTAAGGATACGTAATAGTAACACTTCAATATAACAGCAATCATTACCGTGAAACTATGTAACACCCAGGATTTCTACATCTGAATAGTCAAAGAGGCAAGGGAAAATTTGTGGCAGAAGTGGGGTGGGTCAGGGCGAAGGTTATGGATAATAAGACGGCCCTGTGTTGATAATTGCTGAAGCTGAGTAATGAGTGCATGGGGGTTTGTTATGTCATTCTCTCTACTTCTGTACATGTTTAAAAGTGTCAATAATAAAAAGTTTTGGCTGGGCGCGGTAGCTCACGCCTGTAATCCCAGCACTTTGGGAGGCCGAGGCCGGCAGATAACAAGGTCAGGAGACTGAGACCATCCTGGCTAACACAGTGAAACCCTGTCTCTACTAAAACTACGAAAAACTAGCCGGGCGAGGTGGCGGGCGCCTGTAGTCCCAGCTACTCGGGAGGCTGAGGCAGGAGAATGGCCTGACCCCGGGAGGCGGAGCTTGCAGTGAGCGGAGATCGCGCCACTGCAGGGCGGCAGAGTGAGACTCTGTCTCAAAAAAAAAAAAAAAAAAAAAAAAATTTTAAGACCAAGGCAGGAGCATTGCCTGAGCCAAGGAGTTTGAGACCAGCCTGGGCAACACAGTGATACCCAGACTCTGTAAAAAAAAAAAAAAAAAAAAATTTAAATTAGCCCAGCCATGGTGGCTCACACCTATAATCCCAGCACTTTGGGAGGCTGAGGCTGGAGGTTCGCTTCAGCCAAGGAGTTTGAGGCCAGCCTGAGGTCCCATCTCTTAAAAAAAAAAATTTAAAAATTAGCTGGGTGTGGTGGTGTGCAACTGTAGTCCCAGCTACTCAGGAGGCTGAGTGAGGATGTCCACATAGGCCCAGGGGGTTGAGGTTGCAGTGAGTTATGATCATGTCACTGTACCCCAGCCTGACAGAGCAAGACCCTGTCTCAAAAAAAAAAAAAGTTTTTGTTTAATGAATATGTAAAAGCATTAAAAAATAACCAGATTTCCTCTAGAATCTTTTAACATATACATCAATAAGTTTTATCTCTTTTGATTTACACAAGAAAATTATAAAAGGGTTGCTTGTTACACTGATTACAGTATATAAAGAGCTTCTAAAAGTAATAACAAAATGACCAAAATACCATCAAACCCCTACAAGAATCAACATGGTGAATAATAATTCACAGCAAAGAAAATTCAAATAAGTCTGAAGCATTAAAAGATATTCACTGTCTCCAAAAAATAAGAATTTTAAAAAACAAACTAGCCAGGCATGGTGGTGTGTGCCGATAGTCCCAGTTACTCAGGAGGCTGCAGTGAGAGGATCAGCTGAGCTCTGGAGGTTGAGGCTGCAGTGAGCCATGACCATGCCTCTGCACTCTAGCCTGGGTGGCAGAGTGAGACCCTGTCTCAAACAAACAAACAAACAAACAAACAAACAAATAAAGGATACTCCACTGGCCAAGCACTGGTTCCTGTCTCTAATCCCTGCACTTTGGGAAGCCGAGACTGGAGGATTGCCTGAGGCCAGAAGTTCAAGACCAACCTGGGCAACATAGCAAGGCCTCATCTCTACCAAAAAAAAAATTTTTTTTAATTAAAAAATTACTTGGGTGTGGTGGCATTCACCTGTAGTACTAGCTACAGGGGAGGCTGAAGCAGGAGTATTTCTTGAACCCAGGAGTTCAAGATTGCTGTGAGCTATGATCACACCACTGCTCTAGCCTAAGTGACAGAGTGAGACCCAACTCTAAAAAGATGTTCAAACTCACTTATACTCAGAGAAATGTAGACAAAAACAAAATTAAATACTATTTTCACCTATCAGCTTGACAAAGAGCAAGTTGGTAAGACTTGGCAAATTGGTAAGACTTGGGGGACAAAGACACTCATTTATTTCTGGCAGGAATTGCCCTCCAACATCAATAGAGAGCAATTGACAGTATCAGTATTACAAATGCACATGCCTTTTGACACAGCAATCTATTTCTAGGAATTTATCTTATAGATAAAATGGCATACACAGGCAAAGTTGCATTTGTCCAAGATTATTCACTGCAACATTATTTAGGGGAGTAAATGGTTAGAAACAACTTAAATCTTCATCAGAAAGGCACTGATGAAATAAATTCTGATCCATCCATAACGTGGAAGGGTACAGTCACTAAGTAATTTCAGAGCTTTTATGTCTAATGAAGGAAGTATCTTCAAGATATTCTGTAAGTGAAAAAAGTTAGGTACACAATAATATATGTATATATTACCATATGTGTTATAAAAATTTAAAAACATATGTATGAATTTCTCCTAAATGTATGAAACATCTTAGGACAACTTATAACTTTCATTGTCCCCAAAGAGTGGACCTGGAGTCATTGGAGAGGGAAAAAAATCAATGTTCACTATATTCCTTTTTGTATCTTTTGAGTTTTGAATCATATGAATGTATTACTGAAACAGGATATTTCCCTGACCCCTTCAAAGGACTCACGACAGGGGTGCTTGGTTTACTCAGCCTGCCACTCTCAACTCCTCACAGGAGGGAACACTTGAGTGAACAAGATGGGAACTGGAGTGCGTGAGCACTGGAACCAGCCTACTGCTTCAGCACTGGTAGGAGCAAACTGTGTAGGCCCCATGGCAGCATCCAAGTGGGGTGTCTGTGACCCCTGAAGCCCCAGAGGGCATGTTACATTGCTCTTTCAGCACTGCCATCCTCAGACTGCTTACGTGTCAACAGTTCAGTGGGCTCTTTACCTTTTCACGTGAGGCAGCTGCCGTTCCCCATACCAGGAAAAGAGCCAGTATGACAGCCTTTTGTGTCCACACTCATGGTTCCCAAGCTCTTGTCCAGCATCCAGAAAAATGAGGTCACATGAACAAATTGAAGGATAGTAAACGCTGGGGATTTTATTACCGAAGAAAGTGGTTCTCAGTGGGAAGGGAAGCTGAAAAGGGGATGGAATGGGGTAGGTAATCTTCCCCTGAAGTCCTGCTGTCTCCGGTAAGATTCTTCTCTGAAGTTACCCCATCAAGCTGTCCCTCTGAAGTCGAGGACGTCCAGCCGTAGTCTCTGATGTCCAGCTGCTTCTCCTGTCTGCTGGCTGAGTCTGGGGTCTTTATAGGCACAGGATGGGGTGGGGCAGGGCCCTGGGTGGTTTAGGAAAGGGTAATATTCCAGCGGAAAGCCAGGGATAGATGTTCTCACTTCGGGCCACCGTTTCAGGCTTTTCAGCTTGAGGGTGAGGTTTTCCCTAGGGACATGCCTTTTCTGCCTGAAATTTCTCTGCCTCCTGTGTCCATCATTACCCATTCGATAAATAAAAATGTAAAATCTTTGGAAAATTAAATTCATTTGTAGGAGACTTAACACAGGGCTTTGCCAATGAAGAGATAAACAATAGTTTTTGATGACTGAATTGGAGGGTTGTCCCAACAGTAGGATGGGACTTACAGAGGAAAGAAGGGTCATCATATCATGACTACAAGGGCCCAGATTCATGAAGAGGGATCTCCAGCGTCCGAAATTCACCACTGAAACCTGAGTGACACCAAGAGATAGTGCCCACAGACAAGAATGTCTTGGTCTTTTAAGCCCAAGGACCAAGGGAATGTTTTCTTCATAATCACTCCCATGATCCCACCACACACACCCCACCTAGAACACATATAATGGAGAAGCAACAAAGAAAATACTGAATGAAATCTAAAGAGAAAGCAAAGCACTTAAACAAATGGATATAGACTGAAGGAAAAAACTAGAATGCAAATGTCTATAAAGACTGCATTTTATATAAATTTCCAGCTCTAGTTTTTCCTTTAACAGGAAAGGCAGGGAGGGTCGTTGGCAGAGAGAAGAGGGAAGGAGTCAGTGCAGTAAACACTGGTCCAAAAAAGTCAAATCCTGGCCCACAAAAGGCTGGCCATCTTTCCAGGTATGTCTTTCCCATGGCCTAGTCTGGCTATGGTTGGAAGTCATTTCAGAATCTTTGGTACCTGAAACAGCTTGACCCATGGAAGGGGTACACAACCCTGCAACAGATAACTTATTAGCATCCGCTGCTCAGAGAGTATGCTGTCCTTTGTCTGCTTTACTAGTGGTGCATTATGTAGATTCCTGGCGTGACTTTTCAGATGCCTAATGCTGGTTTCAAACTGCTGGACAATAATAAAGATTGGGCCAACAATGGATCAGTAGCAGCTTCTGATCATTCCACTGCCATCCTGTTATGTTTTACAACTAATTTACCTCTCTTTGTTTCCTTTTATGGCCTTTTCCTACCTGTAAAATGGGGTAAGTAAATTTTGGCTTTATAGGTGTGGAAGGTAGGGAATTGCAGAAATTTGTGTTTTAACTAATCTCAAGTTTATTTCTAAAAGCAAAGTGAACTGTTATTATCTTCTAATTAATATTATTTGCCTCTTGGCTCCAACACTCACCACTAAAACCTCAAGACCCCAAGGCAGGAAAAAAATGTATTCTTCATTGTTTACCTTGTTATCAAGATTGGCTAACTTCAAAGCTATGTTTCTATATTCCTGCACACAGAATTGTGATTGTTTTGTTGCTGGGGGAATCCCCTCTATGTAAAAGTGTCTATCTGTATAATAACTCAGAGTTTCCTCTGATCCTTACACATCTCCAAATTATTAATGGATTCTTTGTTTCAGGTCCAGCAAACGGAGAGAGAAGACAGTGAGCACTTTCTGCTAAAGAATACTAGGAATTAAAAATGTCCTCGGATGAAAGGAAAATCCCAGTGTTTTGGAGAGGGGGAAGAGAAAGACACACTATACCTTAAAAACAGACCAAAAAAGCTGGTAAGCACAGTTTTCTCCATAATGTAGCTCCCATAATACACCCCCTACCCAGCCCGCGACACACCCCACCTAGAACACACACAGTGGAGAGACAACAGAGAAAATACGGAATGAACTCTAAAGAGAAAGCAAAGCACCTAAACACATGGATATAGACTACAGGGAGAAGCTGGAGTGAAAATGTCTAGACAGGCACTGGAAACTCAGAGGCATCTTACAAAACAGGGGACAAGATACTTTGGAGAGGGCGTTCTCTAAACCGCCTGCTATGGTTTAAATGTCTCCTCCAAAACTCATATTGAAACTGAATCGCCAATATACCAGTTTGGAGAGGTGAAGACTTTAAGAGGTGACCATAGGGCTCTGCTCTCAGGAACAGATTGATCCATTCATGGATTGATAGGTTAAGGGGCCAGGTGCAGCTTGTAATCTTAACACTTTGGGAGTATGAGGAAGGATGATCACTTGAACTCAGGCGTTCAAGACCAACCTGGCCAACACAGAGAGACCTCATCTCTACTAAAAATGTTTTAAAGATTATCTGGGCATGGTGGCACATACCTGTAGTCCCCGCTACTTGAGAGACTAAGGCAGGTGGATGGCTTGAGCCCAGGAGTTCGAGACCAATCTGACCAACATGGTGAAACCCCATCTCTACAAAAATGATAAAAATTAGCCCAGTATGGTGGTGCACACCTGTGATCCCAGCTGCTCGGGAGGCTGAGGCAGGAAGATCACTTGAGCCCAGGAGTTTGAGGCTGCAATGAGCCATAATAGAGCCACTATACTCCAGCCTGGGGAATAGAGTGAGACCCTGTCTCAAAAAAAGGTTAATGGTTATCCTGGGAGGGGAGCTGGTGGCTTTATAAGAAGTGGAAGAGAGGCTGGGCATGGTGGCTCACACCTGTAATCCCAGCACTTCGGGAGGACCAAAGTGGGCAGATCACCTGAGGTAAGGAGTTTGAGACAAGCCTGGCCAACACAGTGAAAACCCATCTCTACTAAAAATACAAAAGTTAGCTGGGCATGGTGGCACATGCCTGTAGTCCCAGTTACTTGGGAGTCTGAGCCAGGAGAAACTGATTGAACCTAGGAGGTGGAGGTTGCAGTGCCACTGCAATCCAGCCTGGGTGATAGAGTGAGACTCTAAAAAGAAATGGAGGAGAAACCCCGAGTGAGCAGGTTAGCATGCTCAGCACCCTCGTGATGTGATGCTCTGTGCCACCTGAGTCTTGGGACTCAGTAGAAAGTGGGACCCCACCAGCAGTAAGGCCCTCAGCAGATGCATGCCCTCCACCTTAGACTTCTTAGCCTCCATAACTGAATAATGGTTTTTGTTTGTTTGTTCTTGTTTTGATACAGGGTCTCGCTCTATCCCTCAGGCAGTGGTGAGATCTTGGCTCACTACAACCTCTGCCTAGTGATCCTCCTGCCTCAGCCTCCTGAGTACCTGGGGCTACAGGCATGCACCACCACACCTGGTTAAATTTTCGCATGTTTTGTAGAGATAGGGTTTTGCTATGTTGCACAGGCTGGTCTCAAACTCCTAGACTCAAGCAATCCTCCAGCCTTGACCTCCCAAATTACTGGGATTACAGGCATGAGCCACTGTGCCCAGCTCCTTATTTTCATAAATTACCAAGTTTCAGGTATTCTTTCATAAGTAACAGAAAACAAATTAAGATACCACCTCACCACCTGAGAGTCACCACCCTCCCAGTTAGCTTTCTTGCCCCTGATTTCTAACATAGATTTCTCATACTTTCAGAACTTAGCATTAGATACAGCATGTAACTAATGTTAAGACAAAAGAGAAAATATAAAAATTAGATGCACCCTGCAAATATACAGGTGCATGAGGAAGGTAATGTCTCCCACATACAAATTAAAAGAAGAAAGTGCAACACTATGATGAAAGTGTTGTATGATTTTAAAATATGATTAATGTCTTTAATATTATAGCATCCTTTCATTTTACAACAGAAAGCTCTCTGGCAACCTCAACATCGTGAGAATCCATTTTACTAGGCTTTTCGCATTACAAAGCACAATTTCAAATACTTTGGTCCTAGCATCAACTGCTCTCCTGTTGCAGTTAACTAGACTAATGCCATTTTTAAAGTGAGCTTTATAAGCCCATTTAAAGAGTAATAACATGTTGCCTTCCTTCCACGAGACTTATACCCTGATGGAAGTTCCAGTATGTCCCAGAGTAAATCACCCGGGCTCCACTTACCTCACAGTGTACAAAACAGGCCTGGGCTTTTGATGATGAACATAAAGACAAGGCAAGGGAAGACCCCACCCCGCTTTGGGGCTACCCTGTGTGCCTAAGCGTGCACAGAAGGAGACAGAGTTGGGACCCTGGGTCTCCTCCAGTGGAAGCAGAAAGAGTGGCAGGGCAGGAAGGATGTGCTGGGTGGGGCCCCCAGGAGGCCACACTGGCCTCATTTTAGCTTTTGCCCCTTACCTTTTACCATCACCCCCTGGATACCACCACTCCCATTACCTCAGATCGGTATTTTCCAACTTGGATTTCAAAAGCACAAATTTCTCTCTCTCTTTCTTTCTTTTCCTTCCTTCCTTCCTTCCTTCCTTCCTTCCTTCCTTCCTTCCTTTCTCTCTCTCTCTCTTTCCTTCCTTCCTTTCCTCCCTCCCTCCTTCCTTCCTTCCTCTCTTATTTATTTATTTATTTATTTATTTATTTATTTAGAGAGAGGCCTTGCTATGTTGCCATTGAATTCCTGGACTCAAGCAATCCTCCCACCTCAGCTTCTCCAAGTAGCTGGGACTCAGGTGCACAAAACCCCACCAAGCCAAGAACACAAATTCTAGGGGTTGTTCGTTGGTTTTTGTTTTGAGACAGGGTCTCAGTCTATCGCCCAGGCTGGAATGCAGAGACATGATCTTGGCTCACTGCAGCCTTGACCTCCTGGGCTCAAGTGATCCTCCCACCCCAGCCTTCCAAGTAGCTGGGACCAGAAGCATGTGCCACCACTCCTGGCTAATTTTTGTATTATATTTTTTGTAGAGATGGGATTTCTCCATGTTGCCCAGGAGTCTGGTCTCTTAACTTCTGGGCTCAAGCAATAGGCTGGCCTCAGCTGCCCACAGTGCTGTCCAATACCAGAGTCACATGCCACATGTAGCTATTCCTATTTCTATTAATTAAAACTATTTAACTGTAAATATAATTAAAAAATCAGTTTTCCAGTTGCACCAGCCACATTTAAGTGCTCAAATGAATGTGTGTCTTGTGGCTACCACACTGGTCAGAGCAGATACACATATTTCCATCTTCTCAGAAATTTCTGAGGAATAATGCCACAATAAACCTTGTCAATCATACAAGGAATTCTCTTAGCCTTCTCGTCTTGTCCATATCCCCATGAGAATGTGAGATCACTGAAAGCAAGAATGAGGTTTTCTCATCTCAACCCCAGCTCCTAGCCCAGGGCCCTGCAGGAAAGGCCACTCACAAAATATCTGCTAGATGATATGAATGTTTCTTCTTTGCTCCCAAAGAGGTACCTACCTTTGTCACAACACTTTAGCATACTTTTCTCTCAAAAAGAAACTTTTATTAGTTTTATTTATTTAACAAGTAATACAGAATACTGAAAGAAGATTTAAAAATCCACAAGTGATACTCCCACCTACAGAATGCCACTCTTAACATTTTGGAGTACTTACATTCATTTATTTACAAACAGATTTTTTGTCATTTGTTGAGGCATATTTTGCATACAGTAAAATTCACCATTTTAAGGTGACGTGTATATGATGTATGATGAATGTAACAACCAGTACAATCAAGATACAAAATATTTCCATCACCCTCAAAAAGTCCCCTTCTCACCTTTGTAATTAAACCACTCTCCCCAACCTCTCTCTAGCAACTGCTCCAATTTCTGTTCCTAGGGTTTCAACTGTTTAAGAATGTCGTGTACATGACATTATACAGGAAGTAGCTTTTTTTAGTCTGGCTTCTTTCATTTAGCGTGATGCTTTTGAGATTCATCCATGTTTCCCTTTTTATTGCTGAGTTATATTCTATGATATGGATACACCACAATCTGTTTATCCATTCTACAGTTGAACTTTGGAGTTGTTTCTAACTTTTGGCAATCCTGATAGAGCTGTTACAAACATTTGCACATAGGGTTTTGTGTGTACATATGTTTTCGTTACTCTTGGGAAAATTCCTAGTAATTGGATTGTTAGTCATATATAGTATGTGTATGTTGAATTTTATAAGAAACTGTCAAACTGACTTCCAAAACACCTTTGTTCTTTTGCGTTTCCCCCAGCAATGCATGAGAGTTTCAGTTGCTCTGCGTCTTCACCAGCATTTTGTATTTTCCTTTTTTTTTTTATCTTGAGCCATCCTAATACATATGTAGAAGTATTTTATTGTGGCTTTGATTTGCATTTCCCTAATGACTAATGATGTCGACCATCTTTTTATGTGATGATGTGTTGTCAATATCCTTATTTTGTAAAGTTTTGTTTGAATCTTTTGCCCATTTTTAATTGGGTTGCCTGCTTTCTTATTATTGAGTTGTAAGAATTCTTTATATATTCTAAATGCAGCACTTCATCAGAAATGTATTTTACAGATATTTTCTCCCAGTTTGTAGCTTGTTTTTATTTTCTTAACAGCGTTTTTTGAAGAAAAGACAACAGATCTTTAAGTTGTTTTTTAACTGTACTGAAGAACAAAGAAATTTTTATAAGTGTCTGCCACATGCTCAACTTTTATTGGCACTGGAATTACAATAATGTCTAAGCTTAAAGTTGTATTTTTCCTTTTTAACAAAATTGGCATTGATTGGTTTCTTGTCTACTTTTTCACTATCATATCATTAATATTTCTACATCATTAACTATTATTTGAAAGCATGATTGTAAGGTATACTCTCACAGCGAGGTCTTGATTCATCTTAACTATCCCCCTGTGTTTGGAAATGTTTGTGTTGATTCCCATCAATATTTTAAAAAGAAAAGAAGCATGTGATTACCATCCTTGCACGGATATCTCTGTATACATTTCCAATTACTTTCTTAGTATAAATGCTTATAACTGCAAAAACTGGGACAGAGGCACAAGACTTTAAAAGTACTATTTTATTTATACCTATGTCTATACCTCTATACCTCTAAAAGCTCTCTACCTGTCTCTTTAGAAAAACTGTAGATGTCCTGAAACAAAGAACTTGTCTTGCCCTCCTTGCCATGCTGGAATATGACAAAAGCCTGTTACATTGCAGGTGAACTATACACACTTGAGGGATCAACAGTTGGAGAGAAAAAGAATTCCACTGAACTCCATCCTCCCCCTTTCCTCCTGTGGAAAAAAAAATAAGAATATCCTGTCTCCTGTAGACATCTATCTTGCCCTCCCAGATGAAGGGAAGAAGAAAGTCTTTTTCTAAGAGAAAACTTGCCAACGAGATGCAGGTTTCCCAGAGAGCTGGATGACAAGCCCTGTTGCTGCTCAGCAATGCCCTTAAGGGGCCCTGCCCCCTGCCTGTATAAAGCTGGGTGCGGTGGTGGGACAGCCACAGCTGGCATTCGGCCTCCAGAGCACCAGCACTGGCAGTGGCACTGGCACGCGCTATGACAAATGAAGTGCAAGACCTGCTCTCCCCCCGGAAAGGGGGACATCCTCCCGCAGGTAGGCTGCCACCTGCCCTCAGTCCTGCAGGCTGTTGCTGCACCCCTCTTCCACCAATGCCTTCCACGGAGCACCCCAACGGACGGAAGCTTCTCTGCCTACCTAGTATTACTTTAGCTCCATACAGCCCGACTTCCTCCTATGCCTTTGATGCTTCTTGGCTTGTGTGTAAAGCCACCTGGGGATTTGTCAGACCCCCCAGTGAGTTAAAACCTAATTACCTATGGGAGTGTATGGATTTGGTGCTTGTGGAAAGGCATAGGTAGAGAGGTTGTACCTTTCCTCCCTTGAGGCAGCGTTCCTTTCCTGGGGCCCTGGCTGTAGGTTAGCAGTGACATATCCACACCAGGAAGATGATTTGCTACCATGGAAACCTTTCTCTTTAGAGGTTCCAGCTGTAAGACTCAATCTCCCCAAGATGCCTGTACATCATCTGACTTTCTACCCACGTGAAGCAGCTTCTGCACAGAGGACAACAATCACGTTTCTTTCTCCCTCCTCAGGCTTTGGGGATGTCGCTTACCTGTCAATAAGCTGAGAAGTACTTTTAAATAAAGACACAGGTCTTGAGGAGGCTGACTGGAAAAGGTAGCTGTCAAGGTGTTTGCAAAGCATCCATGGTTGTCTTTTTTTTTTTAATTTATGCTATCTATATTGACCCTCGGGAATATGGAAATTAGTTGTATTGTACTTAACCATATGTCATATAGGTTGGCTGAGGTGTAAAGGCCTATTTTTAGTCAGTTTTACATTCTTCCAACTGCCTTCCTTCTTTTTTACTGAAGAAAGACCTCAAAAACTTGACTGCTTTGTTCTTGCATTTCTCCATTTACAAAACATATTTACTGTCTAATTCTCTGGCACCTCTAGGCCATGGTTATTTTAATAATCTTTGCTGCAGAGGGTGATGGCAGTATCCTCTTCACAGAGAGTCAAAATGCAACATTGTTTTGGTGGCTTTCTGGCAGGTAGCCTAGCCAAAAAGAGTTTCCAGTTCTAGACATCGTGCTCTGATCTCCTCTAGCAGATTACTGATATTTTATATTTGTAATCAAACGTAGCAGTATTTAACATTACCTATATTTAAAGTTAATGATGTTAGCTATTAATCTGGAAGTATATATGCAAGTCATTGAAAGAGAGGCTTCTTGCATAGACAAAGACAAAAGAAAAAAGAACTCCATTCTCATTATGTCATTTCCACTCCAATCCTTCATAAAATGTCTAAGCTGAAACCTGTTTTGCTAAGCAACACTTACGCACAAAGAACAGACATAAACTTAACCAAATGAAAGTTTGAATGAAACCACCGGGAACTTTCTGTCCCCACCACTAATGATTGCTAATTACTCTGTGTACATAGCACACCATGACTCCATCAAGCATGCCACAATGCCTCTGGCATGACAATTAATTATTATGAACTGTGACACTACAGATAAGAGGTTTTGGATAATTAGAATGGAGATGAAGGCAGACTTTTGCCTCCCCGCTGAGCACAAGGGAACAAAGAAGTGTCATCCTTCAGCCTGTCTTGCCACTAATTTTAAGTCTGAATCTGTTTGTGGTGGTGCAAAATTTTATTTATGGAATAAAAACAAGAGCCAAAATTCTATTAATTTTCACTTGCTTTTATAAGCAAAATACAGATCCCTAAAAGTGGGAAGACGAGGTGATTTGGTAGGGAGGGTGGGACATACATAGCCTTTGGGATCAGACAGACCTGGGTTCGAACCTTGATTTCATTTCACATATTCGAGCCTGAGTTTCCTCATCTCTGAAACAGGATGCAATAAATAACATCTATCTAGTAAGTTTGTTGTAATGATTAAAAGAGATCACCTCTGTAAAGTACCTGGCACCTGAATGTTAGCCCCCTTAAAATGCAGGCTGGTAGAACACATTACTATCAACAGAAATTATCCTCCCCAATTTCAAGACATCCTGATGCTGGAGCGGCATAAGACACTACTGCAGTAGTTGGAACAGAAGAAAACTGCAATAGAAAAAATGTGTGCCTATCCCATCACAGTTAAAAATGAAATCACTCAGCCAGCACAGTAGCTCACACCTGTAATCCCAGCACTTTGGGAGGCTGAGGTGGGTGGATCACCTGAGGTCAGGAGTTCAAGACCAGCTTGGCCAATATGGTGAAACCCCATCTCTACTAAAATACAAAAATTAGCCAGGTGTGGTGGCATGTGCCTGTAATCCCAGCTACTTGGGAGGCTGAGGCAGGAGAATCACTTGAACCCAGGAGGCAGAGGTTGCGGTGAGCCAAGATCACGCCACTGCACTCCAGCCTGGGCAACAAGAGCAAGACTCTGTCAAAAAAAAAAAAAAAAAAAAGACTCAGAAGTCAGCTAGCTGCACCTCTTTCCTACCTATATACGGAGCACTCAGTGGTTTTGTTTTCATGTATATTAATATAATATATTGCACCTCTGTTAGCCCTGGCTATATATTTATGCTATGAAATGAGACTACATAAAACACAAGGTGGCCTGGGCTCCAGTAAGCAGAGCAGGGAATTTTCTGCTTTCTTGATCTGTTTCACTCTCACTTTCGGAAGAACCCCATTATATGAACAGCAGCACCAAAAATGTGTGAGTAGAAGGTGATCTCAGGAAGCCAGATATATGATGAATAGAAAGAAGAGCCGTGGTTCATGACTTTTTCTACATTTCCTGCACTTTTTAATTGGGGCTAAGCCAAATGAATCAGAGCCATGAGAGGGGTTACCGCTGAATCCCTAAAGAGAATATGTTTTATAACTCATTAAAGAGGGAAGGAAGTTGCAGGGGGAGTATGTCCAATTGTAAAATTAATGCAGAAAATGGGAGACAACCATAAACTGTGTATGGACCACGGTCATTTGAAAATCCTCACACACTCCAAAGGCTTGAGTCTCTTAATTCCATCTGCTCAAGTCAACTTGTGGGCATTGGAACAGGACAGAACCATGAAGTCAGAAGAGAGAGGTTGTGAGATTCAGCTCCTCCTGCCCCAGGGGACACGGATTTGAGGACTGCAAGAACAGCTGCCATTCGCTCAATGCTGACTGCACCTGGCACAGCAGAGACTTCTAGATGTGGCAACAGCCCTGCAGATGGGTGATGTTTCACAGAGGAGCAAACGGAGACTCAGTGAGATTGAGGGACTTGCTGAAAGCCACACAGCTAGTGAGCCCTCTTGCTCTAAAACCTTTTCTGTTTGCTCCACAACTTCTCTTGATGAGGGTTTTGGGGGTCTTGATTGGCAGCCTAAAATTTCCTGATAAATTAACCGTGAATACAAAGTAAGCATTTTTTTTTTTTTTTTTTTTT
>NW_016816882.1:459055-483339 GCF_001698545.2 Rhinopithecus bieti
TTTTTGATACGGGGTCTCGCTCTTTTGCCCAGGCTGGAGTGCAGTGGCACGATCTCGGCTCACTGCAAGCTCCGCCTCCGGGTTCACACCATTCTCCTGCCTCAGCCTCCCGAGTAGCTGGGACTACAGGCACCTGCCACCTCGCCTGGCTAGTTTTTTGTGTTTTAGTAGAGATGGGGTTTCACCGTGTTAGCCAGGATGGTCTCAATCTCCTGACCTCGTGATCCACCCACCTCAGCCTCCCAAAGTGCTGGGATTACAGGCATGAGCCACCACGCCCAGCCCAAAGTAAGCATTTTGCAAATATCTAAACTTTTCATTAAACCTTCAAATAGATGTTCTCATTCACAAGGCAGAGTTTGCACAAACCTTTGTGCTTTTCAGCTTTTTCACATACATTGTCCATGTATTTGTGAAGGACAAAGCCTAATTTTTTGCAGGCTTATGTTTATCTTCACTACTCTCTACCAAAAACTTTGAAAAAGATTGGAAAATCTTAACTGGAAAATTATTATTTAGAATTCTAAACTAAATGATGTATTTTCAAAATTTACAAACCACAAAACAGTCACAAGAGTGTAATTCTCATGCAGAGATGGGAAAGAAAAGCTTCATTTTCCCCATATAAATTTAGGTTTTCTAGTGAAATTATCTAAAAGAGCATCTCCCTTTTTTACATTGTCTATCTCTAGTTCATCTTCATTAGTGAAAGGACTGAAAGTCTTAATTTACGTATTTGTACTCAAAATTCTGTTAAAATGTTAAATCAGTTCATATTTTACTTTGCCCAATTCCAACTGATCTTACTGAAAAGGTTCAAAAGGCAGGATATTCCCAAATATGGAGTTACATAAAGAATTTCAAACTTAAATGGATTGATTTGGATACAGTGAAACTTTGAAAAGATCTCTTGAGTCAGAGGTATCCAGTATAAGCAAAATGAGCAAGAACCTGATTGTGTTACATTGTAAATAATGGCTTGTCTAGACCCCAGGAGATCATTGTGATCAGTGTTCCAGCAGAGATTTTAAGATGACCCTCTCACAAACTGACTCCACCTGGTTCAGTCACCCCAGTGTAATGAGAGCCCAAATCTATATCAGTGCATCCACCTGTAGTCTAGGATATTATCTTCTGTTTCTTTCTAGTATACATAGATGACTGAGTAAGATTAACTACCAGAACGAGTTTGGTACAAGAACTGTGTTCTGGAAATCCAATGTGTGGTTCCCTTATGCTTCCTAAATTGCTGAATTAGAGCCCACAGCCCTATGACAGAGAGGATTTAAAGACTGCTGGATGGAAGTAGGAATCTTATGGGGAAGACGTTTTCTTCTTCCCCCTAAAATGTCTACCTTATTGTTCCTAAGGATGAAGAACTCCCATGTTTATGGTTTAGCTGGGTGTGGTGGCACGCACCAGTAGTCCCAGCTACTCAGGAGGCTGAAGCAGGAGAATCACTTGAACTCGGGAGATGGAGCTTGCAGTGAGCCGAGATCGCTCCACAGCACTCTAGCCTGGCGACAGAGAGAGACTCCGTCTAAAACAAAATTTATTTTGGCATTTATTTCTTTGTTCAGTGCCTTATGTTCTTTCCAAAGGGAAAGAAGTGATGGATTTTTTTTTTTAGAGGTAGATGAAAAGAGTTGAAATTATAATAAGGACTTTATAATAAACATAATCTAGTTCAACTTCCACTGAATTCCCCAAAGTTCTCCTAAGGTGTTCATGACAAGAGAACTTCTTTCCTTCGCTTTAATACATTGAGGTACAAAAAACTCATTATTGTATTAGGCAATCTATTTCATGTTGAATAACACAAGCTGTTGCAAGTAGCCAGATTCTACCTTTCTGGAACTCTTAGTCTTTGATCTTCGTTCTCACCTCTGGAACCACATAAAATAAATATAAATAATAATTAGTAATTAGTAAGTGCCTACCATGCACCAGGTTCTTATGTCACCTCTATTTTCTGGCAGCAATAGTCAGTATTATTCCCTATTGAAGGACGTGGAGACTGAGTCTGAGAGCAGTTTTAAGTGTCTTGCTCACAGTCACAGAGCTTAGGAGGAGTAGAGTTGTCCAACCCTACATAACATTTCCTCATCAGTAAATTGCTCCTCTGCCCTCATGACAGCCCTTCAGATCTTTGAAGATGATTCCCTAAGCTATCTTGAGTCTTTGCTTCTTCTGGAGTTATCTTACCAGATTCCCTAGCTCCTCATGTAGCATGCCTGCCTTCACTCTGGTCACTCTCCTCTGAAGATTCCCAGACTGTCAATGTCCTTCTAAATGAGTGGTGCAGAGCTCAATATTCCAAAGGTCTTATTTAAAGAAAGAAAGAAAGAAAGAAAGAAAGAAAGAAAGAAAGAAAGAAAGAAAGAAAGAAAGAAAGAAAGAAAGAATCTCACTCTGTCACCCAGGCCCGAGTGCAGTGGTGTGAGTGGTGCCATCTCAGCTCACTGCAACCTCCGCCTCCCAGGTTCAAGCAATTCTCCTGTCTCAGCCTCCCAAATAGTGGCTGGGACTACAGGCAATTGCCATCACACCCGGCCAATTTCTGTATTTTTAGTAGAGACAGGGTTTCGCCCTACTGGTCTGATCGGTCTCGAACTCCTGACCTCAGGTGATCCACCTGCCTCGGCCTCCCAAAGTGCTGGGATTACAGGTGTGAGCCATTGTGCCCAGCCAGGTCTTCTCATCTTTAACTAAAACAATTTTGCTTCTATAGTTGGTGATAATAATTAGTCCAGGCAGAAGAAAATGTGTAGGAATAATAGCATCAGGTAAAGCAAAAGGAACACTAACAAGAAAATAATTATAGCACACCATATATAAAAGGCACTTGTCATAAGGAGAATGAAAAATACTGTTGGGAGGTGTATCAAAGGCCCTAGAGCTCTTATTTGATTCTTCTTATCATCAAACAACAGAGCTATGAGCAGACACCATCTCCCATACAGAGGCACACACTCCTCAAACATTCTTTGGGAAAAAGCCCATCCCTTGATTTATTTCACCTGTGTTCCACGGCTATTCAGAAATGTGTCCATATAATTTCATTTTTGTTGCTGATTACTTTGTATGCCATATGTGTATATAAATAATTTACATATACAAAGAATGTACATATATAAATTAAAGCAGATAATGTATAAAGATAGCATTTTCTGAGGCTTATATATATAAATCAATATTGCTTTAAACTTGGTAATTCAAATAACCAAATGGAGTTTATTCCATGAATGCAGGAATGGTTAAATAGTGAAACATCAGATCTCCTTAGTGATACAAAACCCATAAGAGATTGACAAGGTCACATAAAACACTAAATTTCTGACTGGCAAAACATTATCAATAAAGCCAAAAGCAGTAACTGGTACAATATAATATTTTATATTTGCAATGTATTTCATGGAAAAGAGCTCCTATAAATCAATAAGAAAAGATAGGAAAAGACTAACAATCCAATTGTAAAGGACAAAAGATTTGAACAGCTTACAGGAAAGGAAATGCAAATGTCTTCTAAAACACAGCACCAAGCTCAACCTTTAATAAAAAATGAGAAATGAGAATTAAAACAGTGAGATACCTTTATCTATTTTGTAACTTATTGGCTGACAAAACCAAACACTTTGTAGCTCTCATTGTTAACAGGGGTATGGAGGAACAATCATTGTCGTCGTGGCTGGTGAGATTCTAAACTGGTGCAAACTCCGCTAAGGGCAGTTTGGCAAGATTTAACTAAATTCCAGACACGCATACTCTTATGAACTAACAAGATCACTTTTAGGAATTTCCCCCACAGGTATACTTGTATTTGTGCAAAATTATATATCTAAAACTGTTAGGACAGCAAGAGTCCAAAAGAGCCAGAGTGACACCATTTTAAAATCACCTCCATCTTAGAATGAGGGAGGCACATTCCTTGCCAGTCACAACCCCATGGTGCTAAGATGTTTACAGCTGAGGAAACAGCTTGGTAATGCCTGCAAGAACAAACTCTTACAACCACAGAAAGTCCAGATGTGCCAATACCCATAACAATAATGCTTTCAAGATAATAACAGTTACGCTTTGATGTACTCACACACTGACCAAATGTCAAGGATGGTTTTCTTTACATCAGTAGAATAATAAATCTTGTCATGTTGTCTGCTCACCTGCATGTCGTCACAGTTTAGTCTTTACATAGACAAGGCCCCAATATAAGAAAAACTGAAAAACATTGTTTGTGCACTCGCTTTCTGAGGACACCCTACTCTGTAATGTTTCTAATAAACTTACTTCACTGAGCTCTGTGATTTGCCTTGAATTTCTTCCTGTGCAAGATCCAAGAACCCTTTTTGGAGTCTGGATCAAGACACCTCTTTCTGGTAACAAAAGGATATTCATTGCAGCATTGTTTGTGATAGCAGTAGATGAGGAACACATGAAATGTCCAACATTAGGGAGCTGGTTAAGTAAACACAGGGTGTTCATATAATAAAATGCTAAAGCAGATGGTAAAAAGAAAAACACATAAATGATATATAGAGATATAGATGTAGATGTAAATATAGATATGGAACTTTCTCTAAAATGTGTGATTAAGTGAAGAAAATAAACAAGACGTAGAGCAATGTGTACCTTATGCTACCATTTTTATAAAAAATAAAACCTAAGTGTATGTGTAGAATAATTGTGGATGAAGACACAGGAAGCTTGTAACATTAGCAGTATCTTGGGAGATAATCTAGGAAGCTGGAAAATAATGGTAGGAGGGAGACTGCAGACCTTTTTATGGCTTTTGAATTTTGTGCCTTATGCAGATAACATAACCAAGATGATAAATTAAGTAATAATTGTAAAGAACAATGATGAAGTCAGTTCACAAGGGCACAGAGAAATACAATAGATTTTCTTTATTTTTCACTTTATTGGACCACAGTTTTAGAAAATCGCCAATCTGGCATTTTCATAAAAAGAATTAACAGGCTCAAACAAATCCATGTCCATTTAGCTTTTTCTCATTTGAGCTTGTCAGATTTTAGATGTGCAAATTTCCTGGGAACGGAAAAAAAGCATTTGCTTTGACTTGTTATCTGAAATGGGTTGTTCCTTTTCAAAAGTTGATTTCATCTGACATTGTTAAACACTTGAATTGCTGTTAGGTCATCTGTAGCCTAATTAACACTAATTGATCACTTGAATGGCAGGATTATTAATGCAGTTTAATTACTCATTAGAACATCTGAGCTTGGCCCACACTGGAGGTTTGGGGTCTGGATGGAAGGTGGGTATCTGGTAGACTCAGAACCACCTCTGTTGAGTTAAATGCCTTTTATCGCTGTGTGCCCTGACTTTTGGCTCATTTCTCAGAATCTGGCTTTTGAAAACTTCGGTTAGAAAAAGAAAAATGCAAGCCACGCACAACTTTAATCTGATGGGAAAACAGAGGGTCACATTGTAATTGTCGGTTGCTATTGTGGGGAATGTAATTGGTTTGATAATAAGAAAAAATGTTTTTCAGTGAAATGCCTGAGGGAGTATGTTGTTATTCTCTTCCCTAAATCTAAGGTGTAACCTTCTGCTTTTTCAGCCTTGGTTCCACTTCTCTGAGCATAAACAAGTAGCTCTCAGCCCTTCCTCCACCCACACCTGGTTTGCCAATAAAATATATATATTTTTCTTTTATTGTGTTGTTTTATACAAAAGTTTAGGTCTTTAAAATATAAGTTCAAAAATTATTTTCAAATCTAAAGTCATACCTTTAATAACAAAGCAAACCTTCTCTCACTATTCTAACTTCCTTGCTGATTTTTATCTGTTTGTAGTAAAAGCTGGAGGAATGAGAATTTCCAAAAAACAAGAAATTGGCGCCTTGGAGAGACATACCAAAAAAACAGGATTCGAGAAAACAAGGTAAGGACTCTTAATTTTTCTCCATCACCTTGAGTTTTGAATGACTCTGCCTCCAGGAGTTATTTTAGGACAAACCAAGGCTTCTTGTGCCTTTGGAGGCCGCCAGAGAAGGGGGTGGGGATGGAGGGTGTGATCTGTGGTGACTTAGGGTGAGGGGTGGGGAAGTTAGGTGGCTACCCTCTGGAGGGCTCCCATCAGCACCCCCACCCATTCTCCTCCTCTCTGTGTCCAGCCCAGCGGCTTTGCACTTAATAGGCACGGTCCTAAATGCATCCAAACCTGACACCAATCCTTTTATCCTATTTTCAGATCAGTCTTTAAAATATTGTTCCTAGGTTGGCCCTGTTTTCATAATACACTTTCTGCTGAAGTAAATGTCCTGAATTAAAAATAAATGTCTTTTTTGTCTTAAATCCATCACTGAATTATTTAGAAAGTAATGGCCACTATATTTGGCACAGCTGGAAGGCACATAGGTACCGAGCAGCCTCCCCGCTGCTCCTTCCGCCATAACCTTGACGCCTGCGCTGTTCTCAGAACTCAGCAGAGAGCTGTGGGCTGGATCAGGAACGCAAATGGCCCAATCACTCTAGGCATTGGGTAAGGAAAACCAGAGTATTTCAAAAACCAAGAAACACGCCGAACTGGTTCTTTCTGAGGAGTGTTTCAAAGACTATTAATTTTGAAATGGTTTCCACAGATCAGTTGATGAGTAATTCAAAAGGAGCTGAGTAGAGGATGCTCCAGGCACCTCCATGAGAGTTAAACCATCTCAGAAAGAGAATAGAAATAGACTATGGCACTTCTTTGACTCTTTTCTATAAAATTATTTTAAAGTCACTTTTAAAGATTTCTTCCTAATTTCTGGGAAGACGTTTTTTGAGGATTTGCTTCCCTCCACCTTAGAATGAAATGCTGATTTGCCCCATTAGCAGCCAGTCATTTGTTACTGCTGTATCAGAAACTAGCCATCACATGACAAGAGGGAAGCTGTACGTCGTCAAGGGTGGAGGTCACACGTTATTTATCTTCTGACCCAGCATCTAGGACAGTTCCTAGAATAGTGAGTGCATTCTGTCAATGACATCAGACTTCGATTGAATTGCAAGCTGATTAATTTTGAGAACTATTCATTCTGTATCTAAAACCTGACCCAAGCATGTGCCCTGCTGATTGTGACATTGGTTAACCTGCCTGAGCCAGGGGCTCAGGAACTAAAGCGTCTTGTCTTGGAAATGACTTACTAGTGGGCAGCCAAAGGACAGGTCATTCATTTCTCTGCATCTCAGAAAAATGGGATTTACTATTAATTCTAACATCCACTGAACAATGTAGGTAGGGGAGTTGGCTAGAGAGTAATAAGGTGGTGATTGGAATCTTCTTTAAAAACTCAATTGTTTTCTAACAGTCGTTAAATGACAGAAATTGGACTTTTACAGAACTTAAACAGCAAAAGATGGCTCTTGCCCTAAGTACCAGGGACAGAAACAGGTTATGTGGATCTTGAAACTTACAGACTTTCAGGGCCATTTTAAAAGAAAAATAACCAAAAATGACCAATATGAAATGGGTAGGGCCCCTCCCAGGGCCTTGGGAGGAGCAATTGTGGTAGGAGACCCTGGAATTAAGTATCATCTCCACATGTATCCCCCTCTGCTATTTACATCTCCTAGCGGGGCATGTGCACAGGATAGGAAAGCCTTGTTTTCATGGACAAACACTCCTTTTTATGTCATCTTAGAGAATAGCTTTTTAAAAATGTGCTCTGGACCAGAATTTTCCAAACATCATCAATCCATGTCTACTTCCTAATAGCTTCTACAAACCAACACAAACCATCCAGAAAAAAAATATATGCCAAGTGCAGAGTTTCTTCAAGACATTGATATTGTACTGTAGATTCGGCCCTGATTGAAACTCTCCTACAAAATAACTTGGCCTGAGAGAAAGAAGCCAGATGCAAAAGAGTACAAGCTACAGACGGTTTATTTTATGAAGCACAAAAACAGTCAAAACCAGTCTTTGAGGCTATAAATCAGGGTAGCAGTTATCCTTAGGGACAGCTGGTTTGACTAGTGGTTTCAATTTTATTCAATCTATATGTTTATAGTATGTGAATGTTTCTGTGTGTATATCATATTTCAATAAAAAGTTAAAAAAATAATAATAATAGCTGGGCACAGTGGCTCATGCCTATAATCCCAGCACTTTGGGAGGCTGAGGTGGGTGGATCACCTGAGGTCGAGAGTTTGAGACCAGCCTGGCTAACATGGTGAAACCCCGTTTCTACTAAAAATACAAAAAATTAGCCAGGATGGTGGCACACGCCTGTAATCCCAGCTACTTGGGAGGCTGAGGCAGGAGAATCGCTTGAACCCAGGAGGTGGAGGTTGCAGTGAGCCGAGATTGCACCATTGCACTCCAGCCTGGGCAACAAGAGCAAAACTCCGTCTCAAAAAAAAAAAAAAACAAAACAAAAAACCAATAATAATAACTTGGCCTGCAAAGCTTGTTGTGTGTAGCACATAGATACACAGAGGCAAAATCTGTGTCTTCTAGGTGTTCCTAAGCAGAGTGGAAGCATAAAAGGCCGGAGAGACAGCCCTCTGTATAAATCATGTGGCCTTTTCAGTGGGAAAATTTTTTAAGTCCTGTTCAAAGTTTCTTTCCATCTTCACAGTGCCATTGCAAATGTTGCCAAAATACAGACACTGGATGCCCTGAATGACGCGCTGGAGAAGGTGAGCCGTGGGCAAACCATATAACGCTCCAAGTCAGTCTGCCAAGCAGATCCGGCTGCATGGGTGAATGCGCGGATGACCACTGAGGTTTTTTCCAACCCAGGGGTTTTATGTCCTTGTGAAAGAATTTGTTCTCGGTCAGAGGAACACAAAGTGATTTGAGTGGAAGAAACTGCGTCTCTCAAATTCCTAAAGTATCCATTTAATAAATCCTTTCCAAAATAAGATAAGAAAGTGGAAATTGTGATACTGAATTTGCAGAATGGTACTTTGCTATCCCAAATATTTCTTGGAAACATTGGCATGTTTTTATAAAAGGCAGCCTGTGGAGTGGGGCTTCAGCAGTTTTTGATCTTCCTCCCTGCCCCTGTGTTCCTATAAGGAGATATTTGATTTGAGGAGAGGGTGGGTGGTAGAGGGCTGCATGGTCTAGGGTTGGAGGAAGGCTGGGCACCAGCTGGGTTTATCCAGTAAAGTCTGCTTAAAAAGCTAGTTGACCAGGACTATTTTTATTTCTATATTCTGAATTCCTTCTTTTCTTTTTTTCCTTTTTTTTTTTTTTTGAGACGAACTTTGCTCTTTTTGCCCAGACTGGAGTACAATGGCGCGATCTCGGCTCTCACTGCAACCTCCACCTCCTGAGTTCAAGTGATTCTCCTGCCTCAGCCTCCTGAGTAGCTGGGATTCCAGGCACGCACCACCACCCTCAGTTAATTTTGTATTTTTAATAGAGACAGGGTTTCACCATCTTGGCCAGGCTAGTCTCAAACTACTGACCTCAGGTGATCCACCCACCTCGACCTCCCAAAGTGCTGGGATTACAGGTGTGAGTCACTGCGCCCGGCCATATATCCTGAATTCCTGTTAGGTAGTTCTAGAAACTCAGAAAATTCTTACCAAGTAGACAGTGGTTTGATTTTCTGGATTCAAAAGTTTGTTTTCAAATTTTGTAGGTGAGCTGAGCGAGGGCCCTTATTCTATGTCTAGTAGGCAGGTACGTTACAGTCAAGGTAATATAGAGCCACTCTTTCTGCTACTGCCCTGTTTATGGAAGGGGTGGGATAAAGCATCCTCTGTAGAAGGAAGACTTGCTGTTGCAGCCAAAATCAGATGCCTGAGGACCAGCAGCTCAGCCTTTGAAAAAGATGAGTGCAGCTGGCCCCTGGGCCTCCCATTTGGCACTGGCTTCATCACCGTCTGTATGGCCTTGAGCAAGTTACTTATCCTGTGGTTCAGTTCCATGTGTGTACAATGGAGGAAGGAAGAGTGCGCGGCTTATAGGGTTGTTATGTGGAGACAATGAGCTCACAAATGTGAAGGTCTTGGGAGTCTCAGCACAGAGTAGCCTCTTTGCACTGTTAGGGTTAGTAGCATTGGTTTTTATGACAGTGAAATAAGACAGCATATCTAAAGTCCATGTTGTACAAGGTAAGATCTTGATGATGAGCCGTAGCTACCGAGCCTTCTCACATGGGAGCCTTGGTTCTGCACTCAGGTCAATTTAGGGTGAAGTCAGAAGTGACTCTCTCCCTTCCTGGCTTCAGAGGCAGGGCTGGTGCATGATACCCTGCCAGGGTAACACAAGCTGTCTGCTCCCACGTCTTACATTCTCTTGCTTCTGCCCACTAAACACCTCTTCCTTAGGGCAAGAGAATGCTCACAGTTGTAAGTGGAACTAGATAGACTAGACATGTTCCCCTAAAATATTTGTTAACTCAAAATAAAGTATTGAAAAGGAATGGTCAATAAAGATTGGTCATGCTGTGTATTAGGTACGATGCCAGAGTTTACATTGTGTTCTTACAGACAGACGATATGCTTATGTCTTTGACATATCACTTCTTTATTTCAAAGGTAAAAAGAATAATCTCTTCCCTAAGTAACAATACTTAACAATAATAATCAGTTGTATTTGGAAACCATAAGAGAACATTGAGATGGTGTGCTGTTAGAAATATTTTTAACAGGCTAGGCACAGTGGCTCACGCCTGTAATCCCAGCACTTTGGGAGGCCGAGGCAGGCGGATCACAAGGTCAGGAGTTCAAGACCAGCCTGGCCAATATGGTAAAACCCCATCTCTACTAAAAATACAAAAATTAGCCGGGCATGGTGGTCCGCGCCTGTAGTCCCAGCTACTCGGGTGGCTGAGGTAGGAGAATTGCTTGAACCCGGGAGATGGAAGTTGCAGTGAGCCGAGATCACGCCACTGCACTCCAGCCTGGGCGACAGAGTGAGACTCCATCTCAAAAAAAAGAAAAGAAAAGAAACAGAAATATTTTTAACAGAAACTATACCTATTTTTAAAAATATACCCCTGTGCTCAGCTCAGTGTTTAATGGAGTAGGACTGTGGCTAAGATTGTACAGGTTACTGGTTAGGAGAGCAGGTCCTGGCATTAGCCATAGGCTGCCCAGTTCCTGTGCTGGCTGTGTCTCTCACTAGCTCTGTGTCCTAGGGCAGGTTTCTTCACTTTTTTGTGCTCTTCTTTCCTTATCTGTAAATGGGAATGTGAGTACCAGTATCTACTTCACAGGGACATGTTAAGAGTAAAACATAATACATGCACAGTGCTAGGACACTTAGCCCTCAGCAAGTGATATCTTCTGTTCCCAGGCCTGCATCCTACCATCACTTGGGAACCCAGGTAAAGTGTAAGGCACCAGCAACAAAAATAAGCTCCAAGAGTGAGGGACTACCTCAAAAACAAACATTGGTAGGATCCATGTGTTTCCCTATAGCTAAGAAAAATCCCACCGAATCCATCATTCAACCAGAAGCCTAGTAAGATTTCACAATAAAGGACAACCTGGGGTTGAGATCTGCTGACTACTAGATCTACTGAGATCAGCAGTTGTGTGGGGCTGAGTAGGAGGGGTTGATTAAAATGACCAGAGGGAATTTGGGGAAATGATGGGACGGTTATTTATCTTGATTGTGGTTGTAGTCACAAACTGTATGTCCTTGTCAAGACTCATAAAGCAGCACACTAAAAAGGGTAAGTTTTACTTTAGGTAAATACTTTGATTTTAAAAACTGAATAGCCATGCTGCTATAAACTATACAGGGTGATTCAAAAAATATAGGAAACAATATATAAAAGATACAGAGACACAGGTATCTTTTAATACATTTGTCCTGCATTACAATGATTCTCCTCACAATATGTATTGCCACAGAGACCTAACAATATGCAGTTGGTCAGAATAAATGCAGTGGCAGAATTGAGAGTCACATCCTCTGCATTTATTAACATGTGTCCATGCCCTCAGTTACAATCATGTCTAGTCCCAAGAACCCATGTTATTTCTCATACTTATTTTAAGAAATGAACTCTCTAAAGCAATCCCTCTCCATAGGAACTCATCAACCATTCAACCACGGCAGGAAAATTCTCTCTGTATGCTATTCATCTCTGAATTCCTACTTTAAAATCAACATGGGGTTTAAGATTTTGGAGACTGAAAAATAATCTCCAAAGGGCTGGAATTGTGTAAATCAAAGTGGGAAGCAGCCTAGAATCTACGCCCCCTGCCCCCCAGTATTTCCCCACCTCTCCCCTCCACACAGACTGCTTTCTCCCACCCTACCTCATTTCTCCTTTCCTCCCCGCTCTCCAGCCAGCCTTCCCCACCTCTTGAAGCCCTCAATATTAAGAGAATTCATGTTGCCCAGTGGCAGAATACATGACATGGTATTCCTGCAGAAAACAGGTTATGTAACCCAAAAGCTCTCTGGGCTAGAAATCTGGGAGACCTGGTCTTAGATCAAGTTCCACCCACTACTTAGAAGTTATTTGACCTTTTAGATATCACGTAACTCCCCTGGGATTTGTGCTCATTCATTTACTTTTAAAAAATTATTTTAAGGCAGGGAGTGAACAAGACTGATACTGCCAAATATATTAATCCTCTGGACAGCCATGGCAATTAAATTTGGCAATAGTTGTGAAACTTCTCAGACCATAAAAGTATCCAGTTTAAACATCCATAATGGAGTTGCGTTATGGTGTGGAGGGGGAATGCTGAAGCCCGGTTAAAGTTGGGGCTCCTTTTTTCAAGCTGCCAGACTCTAGGTCACCACTGCCAAAGCCAGTGAGATGTATGTGAAATGGGATCCTGGGGGAGAGAAAACTATCAAAGGCATCTGCAGATTTTAAAAGGCTTCTCTTGTTCTGTAGATTAATATCACTATAGGAGTATCCTTGAATTTCATTGACGAGAGCTGAATGTTTTGTTTTAAGCAGTTTGCTTAACAGGGTGTGGAAATTTAAGTGCCAACATTCGAGTTGGAAGTTAACACCCTGGAAAGATGAATGAAAGCCCTGCCAATCTGCTAACACCACCCAACTTCAGGCTCTAAAACAAAACCTGCAGCTGATTTTCTTGCATCTAGAATTTCAGCGCTCTAGTCATAAAGACCTCCATTACAATTCTTTTGCTTTTTCTCCGAAATGAAAAATATAGGTTCTGAGGTCACAGCTACCCAAGATGAAGGTAAATCTCAATGTGGAAGTTTCTACTGATCCACTTTCTGAGTTCAATGTGTTGCCCCTGTAATGGAGCCACAGCAAGGCAGGATCCTTGTACATACATGGCTTTGAATTATTTCTCTCGTGGAGTTACCCTGCATTCTCTTACCCTAATGAATGACACAAGAAACACCTTTCATTCTACAAATACTATCATTTTACAAAGACTAATGATGAAAATTCCACAGCTTCCCCAAAGTTAAAATGTCAGACTAAAACACAGCTGGTTGTAGCTTATACTCTGGAAAGCTGTTTCTACTTATGTGTAGTTTAGACTTGAAAATAACCTTTTCCTGTCTCCATTGATATAAAATCTACAACAAAGAATTAGTACATTGAGGAGTTGACCATTTTATTGACAGTTTCATCAATTCTGACGGAAGATTCTTTATAGACTCTCCACCCATAGCCTCAAGTCCTACATGAGGATGCCCCTGACTGAGGCAGGTAGGGAGATGAGATGGAGAACTTTCCTTTTATCATATTTTCAAGTTGCTATGGAAACCCTGGTCCTGGAACTCCAAAACCTGTACACTTGTAGCTTAACAATTATGGGCAATTTGTCTATTATCTTTGCCAGAATTATTCCTACTTTTTTCTCAATCCTGTTGATTTTCTTTTCTTCTCTCGAACTTTCCCAGATCAGTTCAGATGGCCAATGGGCCACAGGAGCTGACTTTGTTTCCCAAATATTCTAATCTGTGAAATTCCTCTTCTGGGAAGTAGTTGAGCGGTGCTTTTAGAACTCTGGTTGAATGCCTCAGTTAAAATGTAACCCTTAACACTTCTGTATTGCTGGTGGGAATGTAAAATGGTCCAGTTGCTGTGGAAAACAATATGGTGGTTCCTCAAAAAATAAATACAGAATTGCCACATCAGACTGGACGCAGTGGCTCACAACTTGAATCCTAGCACTTTGGGAGGCTGAGGCAGGAGAATTGCTTGAGCCCAGTTGGAGACCAGCCTGGGCAACATAGAAAGACCTTGTCTCTACTAAAAATATAAAAAATTAGCCCAGCATGGTGGCACATGCCTGAGGTCCCAATTACTCAGGAGGCTGAAGCAAGAGGACCACTTGAGCTGGGAGTTCAATGTTACAGGGAGCAGAGATCACACCCCTGCACTCCAGTCTGGGTGACACAGCAAAATCTCAACTCAAAAAAAAAAAAAAAAGAGAGAGAGAGAGAGAGAATTGCCATATGATCCAGCAATTCCACTTCTTCCAATATAATCTTCCCATATATTGGAAGAATTGAAAGTAGGGACTCAGAACAGATATTCCTGCACCACTGTTCATAGCCACATCATTCACAATAGCCAAAAGGTGAAGAGATCCTAACCAAGTATTCATCAATGAATGAATGGATAGACAAAACGTGATATATATATATATATATATATATATATATACACACACACACACACACAATGGAATATTATTTAACCTTAGAAAAGAAGGAAATCCCGACACATACTGTAACATGGATGGACCTTGAAGACATTATGCTAAGTGAAATAAGCCAGACACAAAAGGACAAATATTGAATGATTCTACTTATGGGAGGTACCCAGAGTAGTCAGATTCATAGATATAGAAAGTAGAATGGTGGTTGCCAGGGGCTTGGAGGAGGAGGGAATGGAGAGTGATTGTTTAATTGGTTCCAAGTTTCAGTTTAGGATGATGAAAAGGTTCTGGAGGTGGATGGTGTTGATAGCTGTGTAATAATGTGAATGTATTTAGTGCCACTGGACTAACTGTACACACACTTTAAAATGGTTAAAATGGCAAGTTTTGTATATCTTAGCACAATTTTCTTTACATGCCCAAACAATGTAGCCCCTAAATTGTGGAGATCACCCTGGAGGTGATCAAATAACAAATTAGTGCCAAATTAAGCAGAAAATATCTTCGATCACTTATTCTAACACTACTCTCCTTTCCTTTTTCTTTTCCTACCTCCACCCATCATCTCTTTCACACTTAAGAACAACAATCAGCATGTGGCTTTCTTTGTTCCAGTCCCAACTTGTCTTCTTACCCCACCTCACCTTGGCTAATTGCCCACATTTCTATTATATCAGAGTTTGTTTGTTTGTTTCCCTTCTCACCCCCTTTTACCTTCACTAACTTGTCAAATTTTTATTCCTACCTGCAATCTCTCAAATGTGATTTAAAATTAACCTGAAATAATTCATCTATTTTAGTTGAGACTAAAGACACCCAGTCTGGAAGTAAACTACTGAAGTCAATGACCTCTTAAATTTCCTTCTGGATCTAATGCTGAAAGAAAACCAAAGCAAAACAAAACATTCTGCCCTTAACACATTGTAAAATGCACATCATATGGTCTGATGATAACTGATCTGACAAAAAAAAAAAGTCATCAGGTCTTTTTTAAACTCTAATGCAACATTTATGATCAATATCTCAATTATGTTTTGTTTCCAACTGCTAGAATGTTGGCAGAGATAATCCTTGGGCTGAATTTTTGTATAACTTGTACCTGCTCATTATAAAAGAAAAAAAAATAGTACTGATAAATAAAGCAAAGAAAAGACCAGGCATTACCCGTAATTCTATCCCCAGAGGTAACCATTCCTAACACTTCAGTGTATATTCTGCCAGTGTGTTTAATTTTTTAAAACCAAGAAGAAAGGACTTTTTGGAGTCACATTTCAAATGAAAGGGACTGCTGTGTGCCTAGGGCCTGGGCAGAGATATTTGAGAAGAGATGTGAGGCACATATCTGGCTTAGAAGAGTGCAAACAAACCATAAACAGTGTGATGGCTGGGGTCATGAACAGTTTATCTCCCCTCTTATTTAGAGTGTCAAGGCAAGGGCATCTAAGTTCAATAGTGATAAGTTAAATTCCTACTGAGTTGAGGCATCCCTTCCTTGCTGGCCAAGGGAGGTTTCTTTAGGTACTTTTATGAATTGATGGGCTTGGAAACCAAGACAGTTGGTTTTCAAAACCAAAAGGTCACTGGGTCCAAATTCTCCTCCTAGGAAAACCATGTCTGAAGTGGTCAGCACCATTGAGCATGCTTTCTGTCTTAAGTTATCATTAATGTAAATTCCACAAGGTCTCTGGGTTCCATATGAAATGTCTCTTATTGTCAAAAAGTCTCAGCCTGTGTTAATAAGTCTATTTAAGCTTATTTACTTACAGATGTCTTCTGTGGAGAAGACTAATCAGAACTTTTGTTCCCTGAGGCTAGTAAGCCAGCCCTCAGCCTTCTCTTCACTGGGATATTTAGATTGAACCATGTGGAATGGCCAATATCACACCATTTTTGACCTTAAAAATAGCAAATGTACATACTTAGACCTAATAAATAACCCTAACTCTTCTTAACTTATTTCAGAGGTTCTTTATTTCTTTTGACAATTGAGGAGTTTTTTGTCCCCCCTCTGGACCTTCTCCAATGTCTCTGTAGCCTTCTTAGAATTCAGTGATTCATAGATGCATACTAGTGCCAGAATAATTGCTAACACCACAGAGAACTGTTGCAGACATACTTAACCATTCCCACTTTTTAAAATGTGAATTGGAGTTTTTTAAAGTTAAAGACAGTAAATGAGAGAAGACCCAGGTTAAAACATACTCCCATGGGTTTAGGGCTAGAAATAGTATGGGGAAAAAAAGAGATATTATCAAATAAATAAACAAAATTATGAGATTCCCTTGATCAACGATATTACTTTCTACTAGTTTAATATTTCATGATCAAGAAGATCCAATATGCCTATTTTTTCTTCCCTTCTCACCTTTAGCTCAACCATAAATTTCCAACAACAGTGCACATGGCGCATCAAAAACCCGCACCTGCTCTGGAAAAGGTTGTTCCACTGAAAAGGATCTACATTATTCAGCAGCCTCGAAAATGTTAAGCCTGGATTTAAAACACAGCCGTCTGGCCAGCTGCCTCAAACATCTGACAGCTTAGCAAAAAGGGCCAAAGCTTTCCATAGGCGTGCTGCACTTGCTTGGTAAATTAAACAGCTTTTGTATCTTCCCCTTTGACTTTAGGTAATAAAGCATCCAAACTTGTAAATCTAACACATCCCTGTGCCTCTTTTTGGTCCAGGTCAGAATCCCATTGATGTTTGCATGTGTAATTCTGTAGACTAAGGGAAGCATCCAGAATACCTGACTGTTCCATCCACCTCCCTGCATAAGCACTCTTCTTGATGCTGACCCTGAATTGTACCACCCTCATTGAGTTCTCCTTGTAGGCAGAGGTTGGAGAGGAGTAGACTGGGTTTGGAAAAGGCCAATATCCAATGCAAACATAAGAAGTGACTCTTCTCAGTTTGTTTGTCTAAGGATGTTCAAGTTTTCACTTGAGGTGAAATGTCTTTTCCAGTTTCCCACATAAGTACATAGTTTGTTTTCAAGGCTCAATGTGGGAAAATGAAAAATTAAATTGATTACAAACATATTATTTTCTGCCAAGCAATCAAAGACAGAAGGTAGAATTATAGCTTCAGTGAGAGAGTTGCTCAGGGCCTCCCAGAAAGCTCCAGAACAGGACATCGTGGTTGGGCTACAGAAGTTATTTTCACTGGCGGTGGGGTGGGAAAGAGAGTATTGCCATAACTAAGCTTGCACTAGCTCTTCTCCCCTCTACCCCATACACACACACACACACACACACACACACTTTTCATGAATTCACACGTAAACAGTCAAGGGCATCCTCAGGTGACAGCTGGGGACGGCCATATCCTTTCCTCACAGAGGCTGGCTGTCACTCACTGCTTCACATTCTGCACCTCCAGTTGAGAATGCTATTGGACCACTAGCCCTTCTCTTTACCCAGGGTGCCAGCACTTCAGTCCTTCATTGAACAGGTTGACAACTCTTGGAGTATGACCTGGTGCTGAACCTGTCTCTGATTCTTGGAAACAAGAGGCACTGGCTAATGCCCACTTGGATGTGGGGATGCATCCACCTCCTCCCCTCCATTTTTTGGCTCTTTTTCGGGAATAAGGGAATTGCTAGAGACAATAGCAGGCCTTCAGGCAATGCCAGCATGAATCAGTAAGACAGTTATTACCACCTCATTTTGGCTTACCTCAGTTTCCAGTCCTCTGGGACTGTTGTTAGATATATCCCAGGAAGATAACTGTTGTGAGGAAAATGGATGAAGTTCAAGGTCAGCCACTGTTTTCCAACGGGACAGTAACACAGACCAGATGGTGGGTACAGGTTGGAACATTGGACTAACATTGAGGAGACGGAGATGCTACTACTGACCCTCACTGGTTCTGCAACCTTAAGCAAGCCACTCAACTTTTCCAATCCTTGCCAAATGGGGACAATAACACCTGACTCCCCAACTGAACCCTTTCAGTGTTGCGTACTGCAAAGAAGATAAAATGACTACTGAGATTGGTTAAAGCTAATTAAAGAGTAGTGGTGAGAGCAAAATGGTGCTGGGATGCCTATCCTAGAAGCTGCCAGAACTAGAGTAATAGTAGAACTCTATTAAGCTGAGACTAGAACAGGAAATTCAGAGAAAAGCTGAAGATTTGGGACTGGATGGAGGCAGGAAGGAAACAAGGAAACATGGGGAGGGCGTGATAAGAGAAATGAGAAACACAGATGGTGGCACTGCTAGATTTGCCTTTCTTTAGGGTGATATGAGGGCCAGCCACCCAAAGGAAGTGAGAAGGGAGAAAGGGTACCATTTTGTCTGTCTGGAGACGGGGGATGTACTGTGGGGGAAGGGAGGCTGCTCAAAGGGAGCCTCTGCAGTGAGGACCCACGCATGAACTTAGGTCTACAATTACAGTCATTTAAATCACCAAGTCACAGGAAGTCAGAAGTTTGGTACAAGCTTCAGATCTGAAAGGAAATTGGAATTCCCTTGGCTAATGTAGCAGCAGAAGAAGGTCCAGGAGAGAATTCTGTGGTGATATGGAGGCATGTGCAAGAGCTGCCCACTGTCCCTCCTGAGGAAGACAGCCCAGCATGGATGTGCTGTGGCTCCACTCAGGAGCCCTCAGCCATGGGTCATGGGCCCAGCAAAGGCCATGACAAGGAGGAGGGGCTGCCGTGGGCTGGGAATCCACTGGCAGATAATTTTCTTCAGCTCATTTGAGTTCCGTTCACAGATTCTATGCTAGGCACTGGGACATGAAGATGAATAAGACACAGCCCCTGTCCACCAGGATCTCTCAGACCAAAGGGAAATGGACACCCAACAAATCAATAACAAGAGAGAGTATAGATGCGGCTTGGTGGGGGCCGGGGTCATGCTGTGGATGAGGCTATGCTCAAGAACTCACCCGAAGGTCACATGAAGGCCAAAAAAAAACCATGGTGACTATGGAAACCAATAACTCATGTTCGGATCTTTAATAAACAGACATTCCCTAAGTTTATTATGAAATCTTCAAACATACACAAAAGTTGAGTGAATATTATATTGAACCCTCACGTACCCATCACAAGGCTTCAACAATGTGGACCATCTTGGTTTGGCCACAGCATCCGGCCGCCTACTTCTTTGCTCTTTTCCCTCTCTCCTTCTGGGTTATTTTAGAGTGAGCCCTAAACCTCATATCATTTCATCTAGAGATACTTCAGTACGTTATCTCCAAAAGACAAGCCTTCGTGTGTGCTCTCTCGTTCTCTCTCTCTCTCTCTCTTGCTCTCGCTCTCTCTCTCTCTCATCTCTTTCTCCTTCTGTAAACTGAATTTTCACCAAGATTGAGGAGAATCTTTCCCCACAGAAGGGAGATCGGCATTGCTAGCTATGCTAGGCACAAGAGCCAAAACAAACAGAAGACCCCCCCGCTGAGCCAGGACCGCTGAGAGAGCAGGTAGAGTTCGGACAGTAGATGATGAAGCTGGCCCTCAGGTCAAAGGAGGGAACCAGGAAACACGAAGCTGCTGAGAGCAAACAACAGGAAGAAATGACAGGCAAAACTAGGTCTTGCTGAGGAAAAAGATGTAGAGAACACTTAGAAATAGCTATTTCTGAGGTCACTCAAAAAAACATACAGTAAGAGAGGAACAAAGGATGATAAATTATTGGCAGGAAAAACTAAAATCAATTTATCCAACAAACACTTGCCAGGTTTCTCCTGTGTGATAGGCTTCATTTAGATAGATGCCAAGTCAAGCAATATATGCCTGGCATTTGACATGTCGTGTTTTATCTGTTTTATTTTATTCATTCATTCATTCATTCATTTACTCATTCATTCATTCATTTTGAGACAGGGTCTTACTCGGTCGTCCAGGCTGGTGTGCAGTGGCGCAATCATGGCTCACTGTAGCCTCAATCTCCCTGCTTCAGATGATTCTCCCAAGCTGCTGGGACCACAGGTGTACGCCACCACACCCATGCCTGGCTAATTTTTCATTTTCTGTAGAGACAGCGTTTCCCCGTATTGCACAGGCTGGTCTCAAACTCCTAGGCTCAAGTGATCCTCCCACCTCAGCCTCCAAAAGTGCTGAATTACAGGTATGAGCCACTGCACCTGACCTGAGCTATATTTTGTTTTAAAGAATGTCTAGATGTCAGCTGGTGTCACCGCCCCCTTCAGAATAAGATTGGCTCCAATTGCCATATTGTCCCCAGTGGATGTTTAAAGCCCTCTCCAAGATGTGTGTAAATTCCCAGGAGGGTTACACTGGTGTGGTTACCTCTGATTTTCAGTGAATTTGTTCATTGCTTGCTGTCCCTGTGCCCTCACCACCCTGATCCGGACCCAGCTCTTTCCCATGATTTCCCTAAAAGTCTTCTTCAGTGGGTGGCAACATTTACTAAAGACTTGGTAGAGAATTTACATCATGGTAACCAGATGACATCCAGTAGAACGTCTGCTACCCTCATTCTGTTTGTGGGTCCTTCCACCCACTTCCCACTGCCACCCCCACTGCACCCCACCCCAGGACTTCGTTCACTGCTCATGTCACCTGGGGCAGCCTCCATCTTGCTGGAAGTGTTCCCCTCTCCCACTCTCCCTTCCGTCACTTTTCTTCCCTTACCCTGTTCAGTTTCAAATCAGAAATTCAGCTACTTCTCTGGTTGTTGGACTCCTGGAAAACCACGTCACCTTACCCCAAAATAGTCTCCTCACACTCAAACACCTCTGACACCAACTGTCAGGATGTCAACATTTTTGTCCAAATATGATAGAACAGATGAACAATGAATTAATTAGAACAAATGAAATGATAGAGAACCGGAGGCAAGAGAAATGAGAAGCCAAAGGAAAAGGAAGAGAAGTTTCAGATAAAATCTTGAAGGCCTGAAAGAAATACACTCACAAAATTAGGGCAAGCAGAGCTTCCACTAAAAAATATATAAGACAGAATTTTAAACACGGTTTTCCATACAGTATTTCATGGAATTGTCACAAGAATTCTGAAAGATGATAGCTATTATTATCCTATTATACCGATGGGAAAAATGAGCCTCTGGGAAATTAAGAGATTCCTTAATGTCTTACAGTTTGTTAAGCAGAGAAATTTATCTGGGGCTCTCTTAATCCCAAATCTAGAGCTATCTCTGCTACCCCATAAGAAAATAGGTTGGAGCTGAAGCTTAGAAGTCTCCAAACAGAGAGGATCGAGATGTAATTTTGACTTAAGAAATAGAGATGAATTTGAAGAGGGAATTCTGTGTGTGAAAGAACTGATGTGGGATTCACCGAATACCTCAATAGGGCAAGAGCCACACAAACACAGCTTCTCAGATTTTTCTTTGAAAGGTGCTATGGTTTGAATGTCTGTTTCCTCCAAAGCTCATGTGGAAATGTAACCTCCAATGTGGCAGCGTTGAGAGGTGGGGCCTTTGAGAGGTGATTGGGTCAAGAGGGCTCTGCCCTCCTGCATGGATTAATGCATTCAGGGATTAATGGATTAATCGGTTATCATGGGAGTGGGCCTGGTGGCTTTATAAGGAGAAGGGAGGCCTGGCTTAACATGCTCAGCCCTCTCCCCATGTGTGATGCTCCGTACCACCTTGGGACTCTTCAGAGAACCTCCACCAAAAAGGAAGGGCTCCCAGATGTGGCTTCTCAACCTTGGATTTCTCAGCCTCCGTAACTGTAAGAAATACATTTCTTCTCTTTATAAATTACCCAGTTTCCGGTATTCTGTTGTAAGCAACAGAAAACAGACTAAGACAGATATAATGTGAAAGCTTGAAAGATCATGGAAGTGAACTGGGTTTGGAGAAAAGATCAAATGTACAGGATGAGCCTTCGAAAGACAAATGAAAGATAAAAGGGAACTTTGCACAGGACACCTCTCCTGTGTACAGCAAAAGACATGAGGCTGGGGAACATGTCAAGTGAGGCTTGGGAAAGGAGCTAGGGTAGGGGAAAGATGACCTTGCACTGAAGTATTCATTATCAGACTGTAAGGTGTAGTAACAGACATCTGAATGTTTTCTACAATGGCTTTGCAAATAAGTCTAAATCATTGCAGAAGCATGTTTTGAAAGACGTGGATGCCTACTTTATGAGCAAATGTATTACAAGACCTCTGGCCCAAGTTCACACTGGGATTTTTAACCCATCAACAGTGCCAGTACTCTATCTCAGAGACCTATGAGAAAAGAAGGGAGGAGGACTTATAGAAATGTTCCTCATGAACAAAATTTCATGGTAGTGTGAAAACAGAAAAATGAGAGAACTGAGTCATTGTAAGCTTGCTAAAGTTATGAAACTAGCCAGAATCATATCTATATTAGAACAGCCATTGATCATAAATAAAATAATTTAGGTCAACACTGTGGATGCAGAGAAATTTTTTTTTTCTTTTTTAAAAGGTCTATCAGTTATTCAAGTTAAAGAACCATTCAAGTGCAGAGAAGAATATTTATTTAGCTGCCCATGCTAGCCATTTGAATATGGCAGGATTGAGAGGATCATAAGCAAAAATGCTAGAGGTCATAAAATGTAAAGTGCAGGATTTTGTCATCTCTGTGTACACGATGAAGAGATTGAAATTAATTTCTAAAACATAAGAAATTGGGTAGAAGTGAAGAAGAACAGAAGTCCTGCTCCCCTTTAAAGATTTCAGAAAATGAAACATTTTCTTTAACAAATAAAGAGAGTTTTCCAAAGGAGTATAGCCAGAGGCTTTTAAGGATAAAATAGATATTGCTGCAGAAGTGTTTAAGAGACAGCACAGTTAAATAAAATGGAGGTGAAGACACTGGAGCAGAAATAGCGAAATTGAAGACCAGATGAAACAGAATGGGGAGGATGAGAGCAGAAAAGGTCAGGCAAGAACAAAAACACTCTCACCAGAAACCTGAGGTCTGGGAGACGAGTGAGGACTGTCACAAGATTAAAATGGACAGAATAAGAAGGCACCAGAAGAGAACCTTGAGATAATGGAAAGGTTTAACCAAATGTATCAAGTGCAAAGAAAGACCGAGTGGCCAGCTCCGCTGTGGACAAAGAAACAAGCAATCTGACACCGGACATCATGGGTCAAGTGGCTCTAAGTGAGCGGGTTTTGAAGGAAGGAAGCACCCGGGTGTGGCAGGCGCCCTGCGTAGTTCTATCAGGCATTTAAGAACTGAGCAAAGCACTGTTTTCCATGACAGACACTTGAGAGGAAGGTGGAGTGTCCTATATAGTAAAACAAGGAGCTGGTGATATTTCCAAAAGAAACAGAAGGTGGATGCTGGGAACTAGAGGTCACTATCTTTACAAACTTGTAGTAGGAGACTTTGTAGCAGAATTCTAGACAAAGTTTTTAAAAAAGTTGTCTGGACTGGTGTGAAATGACAAACATGTCAGGGGCTTAGCAGGGATAATCAACAGTGGGGTGGGGAGGGGATGGTCCCTGACCACACAAGCATTTGTTAAAAAAAAAAAAAAAGAAAAAAGCCTTTTGCTGTATCTCCAAGGACTAGCCATTTGGCCTCCCTTTTCCAATTCTTGAAACACAGCAAAGGGGCTGGAGTAGCACAAATCAGTCTATTTTTATCAGGCAAGAAGGAAGGCCCAATACTGCCATATCTTTTTGTTCTTTTCAAAAGCAATCTGAAATATAGGTTTTGTGTGAAATCTTCTGAATTTGATACGTTGGCTCAACTTTCTTATGTTTATTTATTTATTTATTATTATTA
>NW_016816882.1:483446-505548 GCF_001698545.2 Rhinopithecus bieti
AAAAAAAAAAAAAAAGAAAAAAGCCTTTTTGCTGTATCTCCAAGGACTAGCCATTTGGCCTCCCTTTTCCAATTCTTGAAACACAGCAAAGGGGCTGGAGTAGCACAAATCAGTCTATTTTTATCAGGCAAGAAGGAAGGCCCAATACTGCCATATCTTTTTGTTCTTTTCAAAAGCAATCTGAAATATAGGTTTTGTGTGAAATCTTCTGAATTTGATACGTTGGCTCAACTTTCTTATGTTTATTTATTTATTTATTATTATTATTTTTTTTTTTTGAGACGGAGTCTCGCCCTGTTGCCCAGGCTGGAGTGCAGTGATGCGATCTCACTGCAAGCTCCGCCTCCCGGGTTCAAGCCATTCTCCTGCCTCAGCCTCCTGAGTAGCTGGGACTACAGGTACGTGCTACCACGCCTGGCTAATTTTTTGTATTTTTAGTAGAGACAGCGTTTCACCGTGTTTTCCTGACCTCGCGATCCGCCCGTCTCAACCTCCCAAAGTGCTGGGATTACAGGCGTGAGCCACTGCACCCAGTCTTTTTTCGTTTATTTTTACCATACACTGTGCAGACAAACAGTTGAGTTTGCATGTTCAATTTGGCCAATGGGCCACCGTTTCGTGTACGCCGGGATTTTCACGCCGAGCCTTCACAACTGTTCTAGGTTCCTGATGACCTGAGGGATGTAAGGGCAGGGCTTGCCTCTCTTGCAGGGGGGATGCAAGGAAATAGTTAATAACCTTAGAGTTTGGCAAGAAGTAGGATGTGAAGATGAAAAGGAGATGGCCCACTTTAAGCAGAGCCCGGTTTTAGTTTCTGCAGGTGGTAGCATTCTGGCAGTTACTGAAGGTTTACATCAGCACTGACAAAATAATACACAAAGTCATAAAAATAAAAATAAAAAACAGAGAAATCTGATAATACGGATGGTATGGATGGATGAAGAGGCTAGGCCCATGAGGATTTCTGCTTCAAGGTTTGGAGGGTGTAGAATAATAGCTATCATTTGCTGAGAATTTACTGTGTGCCAGAGGCTGTCCGTTATATTTAATCTCTAATATTTACAACAACCCCTTTTACAAACGCCGAAGGATTATTCAGAGGAGTTAAGGCATACAGCACCCAGGTCTCTGGGCCTTTATGCTTTCTTCTTTAACTGGAAATCTTTCCATTACATTTTTTTTGCCAAAATATTCATTGCAACACTATTCATGTGTTTAAAAAGCCAACAAATGGTCAAATAATTCCACTCCTAGATATATAACCAGGAAATAAAACACATATCCCCACAAAAATTTGTACACAAATGTCACAGCAGCTTTATTCATAATAGCCAAAAATTAAAAACAACTCAGATGTCCATCAACTGACAAACAGGTAAAAAAGATGCAGTATCTCTGTACCCTGGCATATTGCTTGACAATAAAAAGGAATGAAGTGCTGATTCATGCTACAACATGGATCAGTCTTGAAAACATTATGCTAAGTGAAAGAAGCCAGTCACAAAAGACCACATATTGTTCCATTTACATAAAATGTCCAGAATAGGCAAAACTATACAGGTAGTGAGTAGAAGTGGTTGCCTAAGACTGAGGGACAGGGAGAGTTGGAGGTTGCATTTTTGACCCTAAATATTAATAGTATAGGGTTTCTTTGAAGAATGCTGAAGATGTTCTCAGATTGATTATACTGATGGTAGCACAACTCTGAAAATACTAAACATCGTTGAATTATACACTTAAATAAGTGAAATTGTATGATACATCAATTATCTCAATAGAATTTTTACAAAAAAAAAGATACAAAGAGAATATTGGTTTTGAAATATCTGTTCCATGTCATGAAACACAAATTATTACCTAATAAAGGTTGGCACCAATTTTATATTCTAACTTCTTCACCAACCCAAACTGTAGTCCAATCCCTCAATATTGGGGCTTGGCTACACCTCGGGCCTTAGACTATCCAGGGCATAAGCATTTTGTGTGTGTGTGAAACAGGGTCTCACTCTGTCATCCAGGCTGGAGTGCAGTGGTGCAATCACAGCTCACTGCAGCCTCCACCTCCTGGGCTCAAGTGATCCTCCCACCTCAGCCTCCGAAATAGCTGGGGACTACTGGTGTGAGCCATCACACCCAGCTAATTTTTTAATTTTTTGTAGAGACAAGGTCTCCCTATGTTGTCCAGGCTGGCCTTGAATTCCTGGGCTCAAGTGATCCTCCTGTCTCAGCCTCCCAAATTGCTGGCATTACAGGCATGAACCACTGTGCCTGGCCCTCACATAAGAATTTCACATACAGTATCTCATTTACTTCCATGACAGCCCCACAAGAAGGGTATTATTATCACTCCCATGGGAAGGATGAGGAAATGCTTAGTGAGACTGCATCATTTACTAAGCATTGAAGTTGGTATGTAGCAGAGTCAGGGTGCAAAACCAGACAGCTGGATGTCACAGCCTGGACTTTCCACACAAAACCCCACATGCTCACACGCTGTTGGTGGTATTGTAAATTGGTACATATTAACTTTCTGGAGGGTAATTTGACAGGGTGTGTCAAAAGTTATTTGAAAAACCATACTTTTTAACCCAGCTACTCCTAAAATTTTCTATAAAAATTATTGGACAAGTAAATAAAGATATATATGCAAATATAAGGATGTTCATCAAGGTATTGTATATATATATAGCAATAGCCAATTTAAAAAACTTTTTTTTTTTTTGAGACGGAGTCTCGCTCTGTCGCCCAGGCTGGAGTGCAGTGGCCGGATATCAGCTCACTGCAAGCTCCGCCTCCCAGGTTCCCGCCATTCTCCTGCCTCAGCCTCCAGAGTAGCTGGGACTACAGGCGCCCGCCACCGCGCCCGGCTAGTTTTTTGTATTTTTTTAGTAGAGACGGGGTTTCACCGTATTAGCCAGGATGGTCTCGATCTCCTGACCTCGTGATCCGCCCGTCTCGGCCTCCCAAAGTGCTGGGATTACAGGCTTGAGCCACCGCGCCCGGCCTAAAAAACTTTTTAAAAGAAAAATTCGTATTTATGTCCACAAAGGATTGGCTAAATTATAGCCCAGCACATCCCTCTGGCAGTGTAGCTGAGCTCAGGAAAGGGATGTTCTGTGGATTAGCATCTGGGGAGAGCAGGAGGGGTCAGGAGAATAGGAAGGAAGAACCCTTCACCAAACCAGGTCACAAGGCCCAGCCTGGGCTGATGTGTGTGTCACACTCTTGGAAATGTCACCTCCTCACCACCATCCCAGTCTTCACCAGGATTGTAGAGCAGAACCATTCTTCAATGTCGTTTACCCAAAACATATCATCTAGCATTAATCTATTCATAGAATGTTTCTGAAATATTTATAGACTAGTTTTAGGGGCCGGGTGAGGTGACTCATGCCTGTAATGCTAGCACTTTGGGAGGCCAAGGAGGGTGGATTGCCTGATTTCAGGAGTTTGAGACCAGCCTAAGCAACACGGTGAAACCCTGTCTCTACTAAAATACAAAAAAGAAATTAGCTGGGTGTGGCGGCATGTGCCTGTAGTCCTAGCTACTTGGGAGTCTGAGGCGGGAGAATTGCTTGAACCCAGGAGATGGAGGTTGCAATGAGCCGAGAACGCACCACTGCACTCCAGCCTGAGCAACAGAGCAAGACTCATCTCCAAAAATAAAAATAAAAGTAAACTGGTTTGGAGGCTGAAAAATACTACCTCATAGTAGTTAAAGCAGCCATGTAAGACTCTGGGTCTTCGCCAGAGCCACAGGGACTCTGTGGAAAGGAAAGCCTCCTTTCTTTCCTTAGACCTTCCATGCTTACCTCCACCTCCATATTTCTCCTCTTTCTCCAACAGGAACAAGCTCAGCTGGGAGTGAGCAATGAAAGGCAGGTCCAGCCCTTTCACCATGGCTGCAGTTGGAAGCAAACAAGTGAATTTGACACAAAGTTATATATATATATATATATATTGTTTTGAGACACAGTCTGGCTCTGTCACCCAGGCTGGAGTGCAGTGGCACAATCTCAGCTCACTGCAACCTCTAACTCCCGGGTTCAAGCGATTCTTCTGCCTCAGCCTCCCAAGTAGCTGGGACTACAGGCATGCACCACCATGCCTGGCTAATTTTTGTATTTTTAGTAGAGACGGGGTTTCACCATGTTGGCCAGGCTGATCTCAAACTCCTGACCTCAAGCGATTTACCCATCTTGGCCTCCCAAAGTGCTGGGATTACAGGCGTGAGCCACTGCGCCCAGCCTATATATTTTTAATTACTTTTAAACAAGGTGTAGTTGAGGAATCTTCTTCCAACTTCATGACTGAACTATAATGGGAACATGTGCAACCTTTTCATTAGGACTTAAGGGAAGCTGCAGACTTTTAGAAATTAATGGCTTGATTTTACCAAAAGGAAGATGAGAAAACCCTCTAGAGACTGATGAATGGATGCCATTAAGAGTGTTTGATGAGCTCCACAGTGACACACCCAATTCACTTCCTCACCTATAACAGTAGATTGCCCAATGGCCATTTTGTACAATATAAAAGTTAAGATTGATCTTCTGTTTAGGAAACATTTGTTTCCACAAAAAATCTCTCTTGTTTGTATTGCATCACCATAAATTCATGAAGTGGGTAACTGTGCAATGGTTGCATTTTTAGAAAATACACACTGAAACATTTAGGTGTAGAGGATCCAGAACCTCAGATGGTTCAGACACAGTATGAGAGAGAGAGAGAGAGAGAGAGAGAGAGAGGAAGCACATGTGGGATAAAATGTTGATAACAGGGAATCTGGTTAAGGGCATATAAATCTTTTTTTTGTTTGTTTGTTTGTTTTTTTTGGAGACAGGGTCTCACTCTCATTGGGCAGGCTGGCAGCTCACTGCAGCCTTGACCTGCCAGGCTTAAGCAGTCCTCCCACCTCAGCCTCCAGAGTAGCTGGGAACACCAGTGTGCATCACCACATCAAGCTAATTTTTATATTTTTCATAGAAATGGGATCTTGCCATGTTGGCCAGGCTGGTTTTGAGCTCCTGGGCTCAAGTGAGCCATCTCTCTAGGCTCCCAAAGTGCTGGGATTACAGTTGTAAGTCATTGCACCTAGAGGGCATAGAGATCTTTGTGCTATTTTATTTTGTAATATTTTAAAAATTTTAAATCATGTTTACTATTTGGGGGACAGAATGGACTATTTGGGCTTTCAACAGAAGCCCAAACTTCAGCATTACGCAATATAGCCATGTAATTAACCTGCACATGTACCCCAAATCTAAAATTTATTTATTTATTTATTTAATTTATTTGTTTATTTTGAGATGGAGTCTCTCTCTATTGCCCAGGCTGGAGTGCAGTGGCATGAACACAGCTCACTGTAACCTCGAACTCCTGGGCTCAAGTGATCCTCCCACCTCAGCCTCCCAAAGTGCTGGGATTACAGGCATGAGCCACCATGTCCAACTTAAATTTTTTTTTTTTAAGGAAAAAAATAAAATAAACCTTGCCATCATATCTAAATCAAGTGCTAAACATTAAAAAAGACTCTCTAAGCCAAAAGCTAAGAATATATTGATGCTTCTCAAATGGTAACAAGGCACCCTGAGGATATTAATGTAATGCCTACATCTGACATTTTTTTAATAGTTATTTTGAATAGAAAATACACTTAGATGAGTGAAAACTCGGAACACTATGAAAAGGTAGGTACTGAGAACTGTCATTCCTTCCCATCCCCATCAACTCCGTTGCTCTCACACTCTACAGGTAACCATATTTATTCATTTCTGGTTTCTCTTTCCAGTGACTACTTATGCAAATACAAACAAATATGAATATATATTATTCCCCCTCCCTCCTTTATACACAAAATGAGGCATGCTGTACACACCCTTCTGTGCTTTGGTTTGGTCACCTAGCAGTATATCCCGTAGTCTCTTCAGCCTGACATCCCTTTAGGATGTCATCCCTGCCTGTAGAAAGGCGGACGTAAATCGCTGCTTCTATTTATTCACACAGAGAGTGTACCCAAGCCTGATACCTGACTCTGGATTAAATGAACTGTGCTTTGCATTTGCACTTCACAGCTGGCTAGAAAAGTCAACTCCTACAGTTGTCAAAGGTCAAGTTCAGAATGTCTAGACACTTTCTTAAATATTCCGACTCGTTTTGAACTTCAAGGAAAAATGATACTTCAAATATTTTTCTTGAAAGAACACAGAGAAGATGGGCTGGCCACAGAGTTTACTTACATTTTCATGATTCCTTTTTTAAATGCCTCACTCAGGGAATTTTCAGACAATCTTTGTTTTGTATTCCTGCCCTTTGTTATACATGGCTGCAACCCAGAACTGTCAGAGGAGATTAAGTTTATAAGAGAAGAGTTTCTAAATTTTTGAAATATTATGACTAAGTGAAATCTTTTTTTTTTTCTATCTGCAATGCAGTTTAGCTCAGCTCAACAGACATTTACTGGGCCTTGTGCAAACCACTGAGCTTTAATAGATGAATGAGACATTGGTCCTGGCCTCAGATGAACACAAATAATTTCTCTTTAATGTGGAAACTGCTATGGTACACAAGCAGGCACAGGCTGCTACAGGAGGACAAAAGAACAATGCTGAGCCCTGCCTCATTAGAGAAAATGAGCTAAGTCATGAAGACCAGTAAAAGCTGAACAGAAAAAGAAGGGCAGGAGCAGCAGAAGCAAAGGTCGTGAAATTTCATGAACACGCAAAGGTAACTACTGTAGGTGGGAAAGTAACAAACCATTTGAGCATCATTAGAGTCCACAGCAGGAGACATGGCTGCAAAAGGGAGAGCCTTGTATGGCCTGCCAGGGAGTTCGGACTTGAATCTAAGCGGTGGTTAAAGAAAGGACCTTGGTCAGGCTTCCTTTCAGAAGGCTCATCTTGGCTTTGATATGGAGGATGAATGTGGGAAGGGATAAATCTATGGGCAGAGAGACATAGAGGCCAAAAGGAGGAGGCATATTTGAGGAAGTTGGGCAGCAGACACTGCAGGGCTTGATGATTGCTGGTCTGTGCATGGGAGGAGTCCAGGAGGATCCTTGGTCCTGACTCCTGTGACTCAGGGAATGATGGGGCCATTTATTTATTTATTTATTTATTTATTTATTTATTTATTTGAGATGGAGTCTTGCTTTGTCACCCAGGCTGGAGTGCAATGGTGCAATCCTGGCTCACTGCAACCTCTGCCTCCCAGGTTCAAGTGATTCTCCTGCCTCAGCCACCCGAGTAGCTGGGATTACAGGCGCGTGACACCACGCCCAGCTAATTTTTGTATTTTTAGTAGAGGCGGGGTTTCACCATTTGACCAGGCTGGTCTCAAATTCCTGACCTCAGGCGATCCACCCACCTCAGCCTCCCAAAGTGCTGGGATTACAGGCGTGAGCCCCCGCGCCCGGCCGATGGGGCCATTAAAGGAATCAGGGAAACACAGCAGGAGGGAAAGGATGGTGGGTCCCGTTTGAGTCCTGTTGACTGTGAGCGTAACAGGCAGATGCAGCTGTGAATCCGATGATCGGAGGAGAGTTCTGGTATGAAAAATACATATTCAAGCATTATATTAGTTTCCTGAGACTGCTGTAACAAATTACCACAAATTTAGTAGCTTATAACAACATACATTTATTCTCTTACGATTCTGGAGGTGAGAAGTCTAAAATTAGTCTCACTGAGCTAAAGTCAAGGTGTCAGCAGGGTTGGTTCCTTCTGGAGGCTCTAGGGGAGAATCCTTTTCCTTGCCTTTGCTCCGAGAGACTGCCTGCATTCCTCAGTTTCTGGTCCTTAATCCGTCTTCAAAGCCAAGAATGCAGCATCTTGCTTCTGTTGTCGCATAGCTTTCTTCCGTAGTCATGCCTCCCTCTGCCTCCCTTCTATCAGGACACGTGTGATTACATTGCACAGATAATCCAGGATAATATTCCCATCTCAAGATCACAACTGCGCATTTTGCTTGATAAGATATTATTCACAGTTTCCAGAGATTAAGACCTGGGCATCTTTGGAAGCCATTATTCAACCTACTATGTGTTGATAGCATAAAGTTACTGAAAGTAGATACAACTGATAAGGTGAATATGTATGGAGAGAAAAGCATGAGTTCAGAATCAGAATACTGGAAATACCAAAGTTAGAAGAGTGAGCACTGGACTAGGCATGGTGGCTCATGCCTGTAACCCCAACACTTTGGGAGGCCGAGGTGGTGGATCTCTTGAGCCCAGGAGTTTGAGAGCAGCCTGGGCAACACAGTGATACCCTGTGTCTACAAAGAAAATAAACAAAATTAGATGGGCATGGTGGCATGTGCCTGTAGTCCCAGCTACTTGGAAGGCTGAGGTGGGAGGATCACTTAAACCCAAGTGGTTGAAGCTGCAGTGAGCCAAGATCATGCCACTAACCTCCAGTCAGGGAAACAGAACAAGACCCTGTCTCAAAAACTAATAATAATTGATTGGGTGTGGCGGCTTACACCTGTAGTCCCAGCACTTTGGGACACCAAGGTGGGTGGATCACTTGAGTTCAGGAGTTCAAGACCAGCCTGGCCAACATGGTGAAACCCTGTCTCTACTAAAAATAGAGACTAGGAAAGAACTGGTGTCATGGAGGCGAAGAATGGAGAGTTACAGGGAGTGGCGGCAGGTGACATTGAGTAAACCACCTAGAGGTCCCCAGGGCTGCAGGTGACATTGAGTAAACCACCTAGAGGTCCCTGGGCATCTTTTCCATGGTTGTTTCAGTGAAGTGCAAAGGGTAGAAATCAGATGGCAGTGCTGGGTGTGGTGACTCACGCCTGTCATCCCAGCACTTTGGGAGGTTAAGCCGGGCAGATCACAAGATCAGGCAATTGAGACCATCCTGACTAACACGGTGAAACCCTGTCTCTACTAAAAATACAAAAAAATTAGCTGGACGTGGTGGCAGGCACCTGTAGTCCCAGCTACTTGGGAGGCGGAGGCAGGAGAATGGCATGAGCCCAGGAGGTGGAGCTTGCAGTGAGCCTAGATCACGCCACTGCACTCCATCCTGGGCAACAGAGCAAGACTCCGTCTCAAAAAAAAAAAAAGAGAGAAAAAAAGACATCAGATGGCAGCAAATAGCAGTCACGGGCAATGAGGACAGATGGACCACCTTTTCAACAAGCTGGCTAAGAAGAAAAGAAAAGAGGCATGATGGCAACTACAAAGAAATGCAGACTCAACAAAGGAAGCAGTTTTGTGTTGTTCTGCTTTGTTTCTAAGAAGACGTGAGTTTGGAGCATGCTTGTAGGCTGAAAACAAAGAGCTCATGGATTGGGAGAGGCTAAAGATTTATGCGGAAAAGAGTCACTGAGAGAACAAGGTTCCGAAAGAGGCTGATGGGTAGGAATTCAAAAGCTCAGATCACTGAAATTTAAAATATGCCTATTCTTTGATGCAGTTTCTCAGAATTTATCTTCCAAGAAAAAAATTTTAAAAGAACTTATAAAATGTTCACATAAGGAGGAAAATTGTACAATATTGTTCAAAGGCAAAGAGATAGATGTATGTACAGGAGTATTCAATGCAGTATCACTAGTAATAGGGAAAATTTGAAACAATTCACATATCTATCAGAAAAGATTAGTTAAGCTATGGATTACAGAATTGCTTTAAAGTCTTGCAGTGGAAAGGTCTCCCTCATAGTATATAATTTCCAGACATAATAAAAGGAAGCTGTTACAGAATGATAACAAAAGTATACAGCCTCTATAGACTCCACAAATAAGTCTGGAAAAAAACAGTTCTAGTCCACCTAATATATAAAAAAACTCCTTCAAATTCTTTTGTTATTATTATTTTTTATTTTTGGAGACAGAGTCTCCCTCCATCCCCCGGGCTGGAGTGCAGTGGCGTGATCTCAGCTTACTGCAACTTCCGCCTCCCAGGTTCAAGTGATTCTCCTACGTCAGCCTCTCAAGGAGCTGGGATTGCAGGCACCTGCCACCACACCCGGCTAAGTTTTTGATTTTTAGTAGAGACAGGGTTTCGCCATGTTGGCCAGGATGGTCTCGAACTCCTGACCTCAGGTGATCCACCAGCCTTTGTCTCCCAAAGTGCTGGAATTACAGGCATGAGCCACCATACCAGCCCAAATTCATTTTTTAAAATAACAGCCTAATAGAAAATATGGGCAAAAGCTAGACACTGGCATTTCATAGATAACAAACTAGAACAACTGATATATATATATATATTTTTTTAATAATCAACCTCATTAAGAATGAAAGCTATGTAAATGAGATCCTTCACTTTGTCAGTAAGATTGAGAAAAATTAGAAAGATTAATATGTGTTGTTGGTAAGAAAAACACTCCAGTGCAGACTGATGGAGCTTAAACATATACAACATTTGTAGAGAGCAATTTGGAAGTGCTTATCAAATTCTTTTTATTTGTATAAACATAAAAATATTTATGGGGTACAAGTATAATTTTGTTACATACAGAGATTGTGTAGTGGTGAAGTCAGGGCTTTTAGGGTATCTATCACCCAAATTCACAGTTTTAAATGTACCTTTTCACTCAGCAGTTCTACTGCTAAGAATCTATCTATATATTAATAAGAAATTATGAACCAGTATGTATTTTACCTGTTCATACTTTTTACATGCTGGAACAGTGAAAAATCGGACATGACCTGATTGTTCATTAAGAGAAGAACAGTTGGCCGGGCGCGGTGGCTCAAGCCTGTAATCCCAGCACTTTGGGAGGCCGAGACGGGCGGATCACGAGGTCAGGAGATCGAGACCATCCTGGCTAACACGGTGAAACCCCGTCTCTACTAAAAAATACAAAAAACTAGCCGGGCGAGGTGGCGGGCGCCTGTAGCCCCAGCTACTCGGGAGACTGAGGCAGGAGAATGGCGTAAACCCGGGAGGCAGAGCTTGCAGTGAGCTGAGATCCGGCCACTGCACTCCAGCCTGGGCGACAGAGCGAGACTCCGTCTCAAAAAAAAAAAAAAGAGAAGAACAGTTAAATACATTATATAGAAAGTATGTAATGGAATACTGGGAAGCTATTAAAAAGAAAGAGTTAGATCTAGATGTAGTAAGTTACAAAGAAATGGATTTACCTGAGGTCAGGAGTTCGAGACCAGTCTGACCAACATGGATAAACCCCATCTCTACTAAAAATACAAAATTAGCCGGGTGTGGTGGCGCATGCCTGTAATCCCAGCTACTCAGGAGACTGAGGCAGGAGAATCGCTTGAACCTGGGAGATGGAGGTTGCAGTGAGCCAAGATTGTGCCCCTGTACTCCAGCCTGGGCAACAGAGTGAGACTCGGCTGAAAAGGCTACACGTTGTATGATTCCATTCATATGGCCCTCTAAAAAAAGCAAAACTATAGGAACAGAAAACAGATCAATGGTTGCCAGGGCTGGGAGTCAGGGAGCGGGTGACTGTAAAGGGACCCAAAAAAAGTTTCTCATTGTTATGGAAATGTTCCATAACTCAATTATGGCTTTGGTTGCACAATTATATGTATTTTTACAAATTCATAGAACCGTACACTACAAATGGTGAGTTTTGCTGTATGTAAATTACACATCAATTAACCAGACTTTAAAAAAAGTTTGTAGAGATTCCCAGTAAGCTGTTAATAATAATTAGCCCTTGGAGAATGGGAGTGGGAGTATAAGAACAAAAAACATCTTTCATATTTTACACTTCTGCACAATCTGTATTACTTTTAGTAAGTACATACTACTTTTTGGCAATTTTTTAAAAGGTTTTAATAAGTATGACATACTCAATGCATGCAACACTGAATAGCCCTAGTAGATTTACATGTACTAACACATAAAGGCATTCACAATCACTGTTAAGTAGAAAAAGACAATTTGTACAAAAATATACAATCACTGTTTTGGAAAAATACAATAAAATTATATGTACACATATGTTTAGTTGTGTCTGTGTGTGTGTGTGTGTGTGTGTGTATAGAACTGGAGGATGGCTATCAAATATTTAACAGTAATTTTACAGTATTTACTTTTGGGCAGTGATATCATTGTGGGCTTGTGGAGGGGTGACTTATTTTTAATTTTGGTTTTAGGCTTCTGAGGCTATATCATTTTCACAATTATAAAACACTATGTTTTAAAATAGCATAACTGAAGAAATTTCTTTGACCAAAAGAAGGACTATCCCATCCTCTGAGAGTGAGGCAAGATTTGTACAGATAGAGAAAAGTCTGTAGGTTGGACAGCAGATAGAAGATTCTGTACTTTTGGCCTCAATTTTCTCAACAAAATTAGTCATCTGGTGAGAGTGTAGGGAATGGGTGTTGGGGAAGTAGGGACTTTCACGAAGGTGCAAAGGTCTGAAAGCACTTGTAAGAGGAAAGACAGAAAAGTTTTTGAGGCTAAGTGAGAAACTCTGCCTAAGATCAAGGTTAGAAATGCCCTCAGAGGGGTCGGCACGGTGGCTCACGTCTGTAATCCCAGTGCTTTGGGAGGCCAAGGTGGGCAAATCACAAGGTCAAGAGTTCGAGACCAGCCTGGCCAACTTGGTGAAACACTCTCTCTACTAAAAATACAAAAAATTAGCCAGGCATGGTAGTGAGCACCTGTAATCCCAGTTACACGGGAGGCTGAGGCAGGAGAATTACTTGAACCAGGAGGTGGAGGTTGCAGTGAGCCAAGACCATGCCACAGCACTCCAACCTAGGCAGCAGAGCGAGACTCCATCTCAAAAAAAAAGAAAGAAAGAAAGAAATGCCCTCAGAGGCCAATGTGTGAGGCGGCCAGGAGGGGTTTCCAGCAAACTGAAGAGGGCAGGATTAATCAAGGTGGGCCCTAGAGCCTCCACCACAGCCCAGTGTCGCCATGATCCAAGAGAAGGCAGAAATACAGCTTTGTAGATGAAATTATCCAATTGGAAACATTGACAATTAGTTAAATGTTGTTTCAAACACTATACAGGTCAAACCAAACTTGGGAGCCCATAGCTGCAAGTAGGAGTGGGAAGTAACGTGGAGTGTGCATGCTGTTTTAATAGAACCCTAGGTCTTTTTTATTCCTCTACTTTTTACAGCCCAACACCTTTTAACCCACTGATGCTTGTTTGGGGCAGAGGGTGAGATACAGTTCAGAACAACAAAAAAATCATTGAAGTCAGGCACAGTGGCTCACGCTTAAAATCCTAGCACTTTCGGAGGCTGAGGTGAGAGAATCATTTTAGCCCAGGAGTTCAAGACTAGCCTGGGCAACATAGTGAGACCCCATCTCTGTTATTTTATTTTATTTTATTTTATCTTATTTATTTATTTTGAGATGGAGTCTTGCTGTGTTGCCCAGACTGGAGTGCAATGGTGTGATCTTGGCTCACTGCAACATCCACCTCCTGTTCAGTCGATTCTCCTACCTCAACCTCCCAAGTAGCTGGGATTGCAGGTGCACACCATCACGCCCAGCTAATTTTTGTGTTTTTTTGTAGAGACATGGTTTCACCATGTTGGTCAGGCTGGTCTTGAACTCCTGACCTTAAGTGATCCACCCACCTCGGCCTCCCAAAGTGCTGGGATTACAGGTGTGAGCCACTGCACCCAGCCTATTATTTTAAAAAAGAATTTTATATAACATAGAAAAGAAGAAGAAAAAAGTCATTGATCAATTGTGATGCTCAAAATACACCTTTCTTAAAAGAACATAGCAGAAACATTAGGTTTGAATTCAAACTTTCAATGGCAAAAGTCAGGTTTGCCTTTTTGTTTGTTTGTTTGTTTGTTTTGTTTTGTTGTGAGATGGAGTTTCACTCTTGCTGCCCAGGCTGGAGTGCAATAGCACGATCTCCGCTCACCGCAACCTCTGCCTCCCAGGTTCAAGTGATCCTTCTGCCTCAGCCTCCCGAGTAGCTGGGATTACAGGCATGTACCACCACGCTCAGCTAATTTTGTATTTTTAGGAGAGACGGGGTTTCTCCACGTTGGTCCGATGGGTCTCCAACTCCAGACCTCAGGTGATCCACCGGCCTCAGCCTCCCAAAGTGCTGGGATTATAGACGTAAGCCTGGCCAAGAGTCAGGTTTTTAAGAGAAAAAAACCTAGAATGCAGCTTCCTGCATTCTAAAAATTTCTTCTTAAATATCTAGAACAGGAACCTGGCTCTTTCAGAGCCCATGGGAGAACAAGTTCTGCAAAATATAGATGCAATTTTCCATCAAGGGAAGAATTTGACCAGTTGGATGGAAGGGGCACTCAGAGAGGAGGAAGGGGTATTACAGGAGAGTGAGGCTGGGCTCAATGGCTCACGCCTGTAATCTCAGCACTTCAGGAGGTGGAGGAAGGAGGACCATCACTTGAGGCCAGGCATCCAAGACCAGCCTGAAGTACACAGTGAGAACCTATCTCTACAAAAAGGAATTTTTAAAGATAGGCGAGTGACTCCTAAATCCCTTAGCTAGGTCTGACGGCATGCAGGGAGGGGAGGGGCTTATGATCTCCTTCCCTCTTGAATCCCTGGAAGGAAGCGGTCTCCTACAGGCTCCTTGCCAGCCGTGGGCAGTTGCACTCAAGTAGCAATCTCAGCAGGATGGGTCTAGACAGAGGGCCTGAGCTAGCCTCTCGTTTCATAAGCCTCTCTGTCTCAAGAGACCCAGAGGGTACTGAATTTCAAGCCTTGGAGGAGGTGGAGAAGAGGAACTGAGAGGGCTGGCCTGCAAGCCAAGGGTCACCATGGTGAGGGATGAGAGGACCTTGTGGCTGAGGGCTTCAGGGTGGACTGTCTGGGCGGTGGCAGACCTCAGGGAAGTGTGTGTGGCCGGTGTGAGCTGAGGTGGGCTGCAATCCCACCACATTTGGAACAAGCAATAGAAACAAGAATTTCAGGTGATTCTGAGGCGTGCTAAGGTGGGGCACGACCGAACTCGGTTTGCCTGGCTGGACAGCGGGAAACAAGTGTGCAGCAGAGATGTGGGTATTTGTAAAAGAATGCTTCCAATTACCCAGTAAACAGACTAAACCCACACTTGGGATACCAATGAGGGGGCACTCAAAACTGAAAAACAAATTTTAAGAACACTATATTCTCCCCACTCCTCCTCCCTCCCCTCCCTCTGAAGAACACTAGTCACCGTGAGAACCAAATCAGAAACTGGACTTACTTATACTTTTGGAATTACCTTTAGAGACAAGGGGTCCATGATTTTTTCAGCACCTAGGGCATCTAGCCCTGATTTCTTTTGACTTTTTAGAGACAGGGTCTCACTCTGTTGCCCAGGCTGGAGTGCAGTGGCATGATCATAGTTTACTACAACTTCCAACTTCTGGGCTCAAACAGTCCTTCCACCTCAGCCTTCCTGTGTAGCTAGGACTACAGGTGCATGCCAACACGACTAGCTTATTTATTTATATTTATTTATTTATTTATTTATTTATTTATTTATAGAGATGGGGTGTCCCTATGTTGTCCGAGCTGGTCTTGAGCTCCTGGCTCCTGGCCTCAAGAGATCCTCCTGCCTCAGCCTCCCAAAGTGTCTGGATTACAGGTGTGAGCCACCGCACGCAGCCTCCCTGATTTTCAAGTGAGTAACTACGTAGTCTCATCTGGATGAGGTCCTCTTATCAGGGATGGGAAATAAAAGGAGGGGTCAACCTGTTACAGTAGGTAGCTAGTTGGGTATGAGCAGGGCAGGAGAAGGCTCCCTCAACACACCAGGAGTGTTGGGTGACCATCAGATGATGGTCAGGCTGTTGTTAACTCTCTCACTAAAGTAATAATTGGTCACACCTGGCACCAGGGAACGGCAGTCTCCTAATAGAAAACACCTGAAACTAGTGATCAGCAGCTTCCCAATAAGATCTCAGGAGCTGGGTGAGTGGTAAGAAGTAACACAAGACACCGGGATTTTGCCAACATATAAAACGCCAAGTCAAAACGTCAAGCCGTGCACTTGTCTTTCAAGTTGCCGGCATGGCCCTCTTCCAAGTGTACTTTCTTTGCTTTCATTCCTTCTCTAAAGCATTTTAATGAACTTTCACTCCTGCTCTGAAACTTGCTTTGGTCTCTCTCTCTACCTTATGCCCCTCAGTCCCATTCTTTCTTCTGAGGAGGCAATAATTGAGGTTGCTGCAGCCCTGTATGGATATGAATATGTTCTGCCAGTAACAAAGTATTGGAGGTCTCTGTGGGCTCCAAGAGCCCTCATGGCCACCGGGAGGACATAAGAGAGGGTGTGGCCAGAGCCTTTCTGAGGACAGTCTCTGGGCTGTGGCCATGGAGGTGGGTGGCTATGTGGAGCAAGAGGAGACAAGGTTGTTGAAAAGGTCATCAAGGATAAAGCAAGTCACAGGATGGAAAATAGAACCGTGAGTCAGGTGCTGAAGTCTTCAGTGAAAGCCAGAGAACTTTCCAGTGCTGAACAGATACTGGATGTGTTCAGTTTATTGAGCCAAACCTTAGACCTTCTACTATTGGACCTTCATCCAGTGTAGCCATAGGCATGTTACATGAAGTAGTAAGTTTATACGAGGGACTAACATAACACATCCTAACATGGTAAAACTCTGTAAAGTGTGCTAAGCATGAAACATTAGGTATTTTCCTCACATTGGTCAGATTTTAACAAAATTGGGATTCACGTGTGTGATATTAACTCGGTACTCTACGGTTTCCTGGTAAACACCCATAAAAATTTCTCCTTTCCCATTTTTCAGTTAACAAAAGGCAACATGTTACTTTAGAAAAAAAAAAAAAAAAAAAAAAAACTTTTTTTTTACTTTAAGTTCTGGGATACATGTGCAGAACGTGCAGTTTTGTTATATAGATATACGTGTGCCATGGAGGTTTGCTGCACCCATCAACCCGTCACCTATATTAGGTATTTATCCTAATGCTATCCCTCCCCTAGTCCCCCTACTCCCACAACAGGCCCCCGTGTGTGACGTTCCCCTCCCTGTGTCCATGTGTTCTGGTTCTCATTGTTCAACTCCACTTATGAGTGGGACATGCGGTGTTTGGTTTTCGTCACTGATGTTAGTTTGCTGGAGGAGATGATGGTTCAGCTTCATCCATGTCCTGCAAAGGACATGAACTCAATCCTTTTTTATGGCTGGATTATTATTCCAGGTATATGTGTGCCACATATTTCTTTATGCAGTCTATCATTGATGGGACTTTGGGTTGGTTCCAAAGTCTTTGCTATCGTGAATTAGTGCTGCAATAAACATACTGTGCATGTTCTTGGTATATAGGAATATTATAATCTTTGAGCCTATATCCCAGTAATGGATTGGCTGGGTCAAATGGTATTTCTAGGTTTAGTTCTAGGTCCTTGAGGAATCGCCACACTGTCTTCTACAATGGTTGATCTAATTTACACTCCCACCAACAGTGTAAAAGCATTCCTACCTATTTCTCCACATCCTCTCCAGCACCTGTTGTTTCCTGACTCTTTAATGATCGCCAGTCTAACTGGCATGAGATGGTATCTCACTGTGGTTTTGATTTGCATTTCTCTAATGACTGCTGATGATGACCTTTTTTTCTCATGTTTGTTAGCTGCATAAATGTCTTCTTTTGAGAAGTGTCTGTTCATATCCTTTGCCCACTTTTTGATGGGGTTGTTTTTTTCTTTTTCTTGAGATTTGTTTAAGTTCTTTGTAATTCTGGATATTAGCCCTTTGTCAGATGGCCAGAATGTAAAAATATTCTCCCATTCTGTAGGTTGCCTGTTCACTCTGATGATAGTTTCTTTTGCTATGCAGAAACTTTTTATTGTAATTAGATCCCACTTGTCAATTTTGGCTTTTGTTGTCATTACTTTTGGTGTTTTAGACATGAAGTTGAAGGAACCATTCACAGTGGCTCACACCTGTAATCCCAGCACTTTGGGAGGCCAAGGTGGGCGGATCACCTGAGGTCAGAAGTTCAAGACCAGCCTGGCTGATGTGGTGAAACCCCTTCCCTACTAAAAATATTTAAAAATTAGTCAGGTATGGTGGCATGTGCCTGTAGTCCCAGCTACTTGGAAAGCTGAGGCAGGAGAATCGCTTGAACCCAGGAGGTGGAGGTTGCAATGAGCTGAGATCATGCCACTACACTCCAGCCTGGGTGAGACTGTCTCAAAAAAAAAAAAAAAAAAAAAAAAAAAAAAAAAAAAAAAAAAGGTTGAAGGTAGGCACAAGCTGCCAGGGGAGCCAATTCTGTGCATTTCTATTTGACATTGCAGTAGAAGCTTGCAGGGAAAGCTTTTTGCTCAACATCAGTGTCTTTTTTCTTTCAAGTCTCCAGAGAAAATGACTACCCAGGAACGATTTTTTTAAAATTTGTTTTCATTTTCCCTGTGCCAAACTAAGTATTCCTGAGAGAAAACAAACCTTCCCAAGGAATCCAGACTTGGCTCAGGATATCTCATACTCAGTGAATTAACATTTTCTTACCAAGGGGAGTAGAAAACAGACTGTAAGAGAATTCATGTTGACTCCTGGTTAATCTTTAGCTTTACAGTGAGTTAACTGTCTTTTCTCCTTAATGGTTTAAGTATCCCATACTAAGCTTTCCTGTCAAATAAAGTGAAAGTCTGGTTTTATTCTGTTTGGAAGTTTGTAGCTAAATATTTATCTATGGTCTGAAGAAAGAGGGAAAAGTCAAGTCGGTTGTGATGGAAAGTGTTTCCGCACACCCGTCCTCAGAAAGTGTTGAAAATGGTGATATAGTTACTGCTCTATTAAACGCTCAAGTCTGCCAATAAAGGAGGATTTATTTGTTTTTCCAACAATATCCACTTAATTTTCTCTAATTTTTATTTTGCTTTGCTAATCAAGGCTTCTGCATGATTGGAGACTGCATTGAACCTGATCTAGGAATCTGTGGGGTGAGGAAAGCCCTTGAAAGCAAGCAGTGGCTGTCCTTGATAGAATGGAGTGAGTCCTCAATTATCTATGTAGACAGAAAGGGAAAGGTTAGTGAAGAAAACCGCAGATAATACAGAATTCCTTTTGATTTCTTTCGGTTTCTCGTCCACACACACACGTTTATATCACACAGCAACGAGCCGTAGTTGCAGGTTGTTGACTGGGTCCGGAGGAGGATTTTGCCAGGACTGCTTTCCTTTCTCCTTGGAATCTTCAGAGAGGGGAGAAAGGGTTGTGTTGGGGTTTGGGGGTTCTTCGGGTGAACTTGGGAGAACTACTAAGGTCTCTTGAGTAGAAAGGTTTATATTACACTTTAAACCGGGTACATTATTTTCCTATTGTTGCTGTAACCAATTGCCACAAATGTAATGGCTTTTAAAAACACACACATATTGGATATCTTACAGTGCTGGAGATTAGATGCCCAAAATTGGTCTTGCAGGCTAAAATCAAGGTGTTGGCAGGTCTGTGTTCCTTTCTGGAGGCTCTAGAGGAGGATCTATCTTCCTGCCTTTTCCAGCTTCTAGTGCCACATGCATGCCCATTTTCTTTTCTTTTCTTTTCTCTTTTTTTCTTTTCTTTTTTTTTTTTTTCTTTTTTTGAGACAGAGACTTGCTCTGTCTCCCAGGCTGGAGTGCAGTAGCGCAGTCTCGGCTCACTACAACCTCCACCTCCCAGGTTCAAGCGATTCTCCCACCTCAGCCTCCTGAGTAGCTGGGATTACAGGCGCACATCACCACGCCCAGCTAATTTTTGTATTTTTAGTGGAGATGGGGTTTCACCATGTTGGCCAGGCTGGTCTCAAGCTCCTGACCTCAGGTGATCTGACTGCCTCAGCCTCCCAAAGTGCAGGGATGACAGGCGTGAGCCACCGCCCTGGCCTTATGCCCCCATTTCCAACAAGCATCACTCCAACTCCTGCTTCTGTTGTCATGTGTCCTTTTTCTGACTTTGATCCCCTTGTCCCTCTTCAAAAGACACTTGTGCATAAAGCAGGCCTACTGGACGATCTGTATAATCTTGCCATCTCAACATCTTAATTTAATCATGTTAGCAAAGCTTCTTTTGCCATGGAAGATAACATAGTCACAGATTTCAGGGCTAAGAACGTAGACATTGTTCAGACGACCACACCAAGACCAGCCATGTTTTCTCAAACCTGGGGCTGATCCTGGTCTTCAGTCACCAGAGCAAGTTTAACCTGGGCTAGGGCTTTTAAAGGTTCAGGCTACCACAGCATGCCATAGCACCTTCTGCTAGGTCCTTCACCCACTTCACGGCCTGCTTCTGGCTCTAATGCATCCAAGCAGCTGGGATGTAATTGAGCAGCTGTGGGGAAGAGCTCTCAAGTCACTGCAAAATACTTGTAACCTCAGTGTAATTGATGTGGTGAATAAGCATGAAGGGCAACATAATCAAAACCTATTTCTATGTTTGTCTCCCACTGTCTTTTTTTTTTTTTTTTTTGTATTTTTGTATTTTTTTTTTCTCAGATATTTACTGTGAGAACCTGGTTGAGCTCCAGCAGGTAAAATTCACGAAAGTAACTGGGTCCCCCTGGCGTTTTCTTCTCAGACTTGTCCACACTGAGCTTCCAGCAGATCGTCAATTACAGTTCTGGTTTCCCTGCCTGGCATAGGTTCCACTGTCTTTTTAAAACTTATTCAGGAAGGGGTGATCCTGCACCTGCCTCAATGAGTGTAGGCCTCAATTGGGAGCACTGTTGGTATTTCAAGCAGGACAGTTCTTGCGTTACTAGGATATCAAGATCTCAGGCCCTTGCCCTCTACATGCCAATAGTATCTTCCCTGCCAATCATTGTGACAATCAAAACACACTCCAACATATTTCTGAATGATCTCTAGGGAGGTGGTACTGCCAAAAAACCCAGGCAGCCCCATGACTTCCTTCATTCTCAGGTCCTCGGGGAGTCATTGTTTCATAGTCCCAGCAGGTCTCTATTCAGCCATTAGAATACCTGATCCAGTGTGAAAACCAAAACTCCCAGGGGTTTAGGGCTGCTGTTGGGGAATCCGCAGGAGGGAAGGGAACTGTCAAAGTCTCCCTTAGCCCACTCCCTCATCCCTGCTTACTCACCTGAGTGGGCAAGAGCTGGGGAAAGGGAATCAGAGAAGTTTCTGAGTTTCTTATTGATGGTTTGATCACAACTCACTTTTTCTTTTGTGGGAGCTTTTGTGAGTTCTTAGAGAGTCCCATCACTGAGAATGCATTCCAGCCTCAAGGCCACACCCGCTTGACCCGTGGTTCCGTGGTACCCCACCCCATCCCACACACAGGCCTCACCTCCCTCTCGGGTAGGGAGGTCAGAAGTCAGGACGCTGCTTCTTCATTCTGCATATGGAGGCCCAGAGGCTCACTTTGGAATATCACATCTATTGCAGCTTGGTACCTAGTGGAAACTTCCATTTTAACATTCTATTGTAGTCAAGAATTAAGACAATAATTTCAAAACAAATCGTTTATAGCTGATTCTTCATGACTGAGGACCTCTGAGTCTCTGAGTTTCCACAGCATTGTCAAGTACATACAACTCACTTTTATTTTTTTTTTCAAAAAATAACTCATAAGTTTATTAGAGACACACAACCCATGATATTGAAACATATTCCAATTATGTATGGTAGCTGCAATCACTGAAAAATCAATAAGCTGCAGAATCCCTTGTGAAATTAGAAGCAGTTAGTAAATTTACCTATCAAGTTATTCCATTATAATGTTAATTATGTGGCATTCTTTTTTTTTTATTATTATACTTTAAGTTCTAGGGTACATGTGCATAATGTGCAGGTTTGTTACATATGTATATTTGTGCCATGTTGGTGTGCTGCACCCATCAACTCATCAGCACCCATCAATTCATTATTTATATCATGTATAACTCCCAATGCAATCCCTCCCCCCGCCCCCCTCCCCATGATAGGCCCCAGTGTGTGATGTTCCCCTTCCCGAGTCCAAGTGATCTCATTGTTCAATTCCCACCTATGAGTGAGAACATGAAGTGTTTGGTTTTCAGTTCTTGTGACAGTTTGCTAAGAATGATGGTTTCCAGCTGCATCCATGTCCCTACAAAGGACGCAAACTCATCCTTTTTTATGGCTGCATAGTATTCCATGGTGTATATGTGCCACATTTTCTTAATCCAGTCTGTCACAGATGGACATTTGGGTTGATTCCAAGTCTTTGCTATTGTGAATAGTGC
>NW_016816882.1:507639-570454 GCF_001698545.2 Rhinopithecus bieti
TGCTGGTCTGTCAATTTTGTTGATCTTTTCAAAAAACCAACTCCTGGATTCATTGATTTTTTGGAGGGTTTTTTGTGTCTCTATCTCCTTCAGTTCTGCTCTGATCTTAGTTATTTCTTGCCTTCTGCTAGCTTTTGAATGTGTTTGCTCTTGCCTCTCTAGTTCTTTTAATTGTGATGTTAGAGTGTCAATTTTAGATCTTTCATACAACTCACTTTTATAAGCTAATATCTTTCCAAACTGAATGTTGAAGACAATACTTGAAATGTCCTTTTGTCTGGAAGAATGTGTAACACATTTTTTCCTCCCATTATGACTCTGTTCTCATTGTGATGAATTCTGAAAGCTTTCTTAACCTTGCTGCTTTATTTTCCAGTCCCCTCAAAATGGAGGTTTGGGGGACCTACAGATAACTTGTCATTCATATTGTTTTCTGACTTTAAAAAAGGCATTTTAAAATGTCTGGAACACAGAAGAGTGAGTGACTCAAATCTGATGAAAATATAATGACCTGTTTTGCTACTACGTGTAGCATTTCACAGCTTACAACACATCCACACATAGATTTTCTTTTTTGATCTTTATGAGGCAAAGAGGAGGCAAGTCCTATTTTATAGATGAAGTGTTCACAGTGGACAAATAAGTGAGTATTATCATCCCCAAGAAACTAAGGCTCAGAAAAGTGATTTGCCCAAAGTCACACAGCCAGTAAGTGTGCCCTCAAGATACATGCTGTTCTTGCTGTGCCATACATCTAGCCTTCTCTCTTGAACTAGAACTTGATCAGTTGCTCATGAAACACTTTAATATTCACCCTATACCAGAAAAGAAAGGTTTGGGTCTGTCTGTTTTATTGAATGTTAATGCCAGCAGAAAGCCAGATGGCCAAAAGGAGTAGACTTTTATGATTCTCAGTTTTGGCATTTAAGGGTGAGTGAAAAGGAACATGAATTTGAGGAAATAGCAGTGCAAGTCTTCCCACGAGGCACCACACGTCTTTGTAAAACGAGTACTTTGGGACCAATCAAGCCAAGATAAACACTGAATCATTTCAAGTGAGACAAACACAATCTCCGTGTCTCTATTTTGCTCATTAGGAGCCCAGAGCACAAAGCTCACAGGACCGGTGGTGTCAGGTTAAATTCTGGAGCATTCCTGTAAACATTTCCAGAGACCTCCCCTGCCCTTTGTCAACTGCACATTAAACAGCTTTCTCAGCTTGAGGGGCCCCTTCCTTTGCAGACCTCCTGCTGGGCGAGACCTTCTACCCAGGATTTCTCTCTTTACCTTTAATTTTAGGAAAGCCCTTAGCTCCCTTTGTTGCAGTTATGTTCTGCCTGAGTACTCAGGCTTCCCTAGTCCTTTGTACCTGAAGTTTTATAGCTCTTGTTCACTCTTCTACCCTGTCTAGCACTTCATAATGCTGTGTTCTTTGTTGTCTTTATGTACATTCAAGTACTACTACTATCACTGAGTTGTGGAAACGAACTGTGTAATGCACATTCAGATGATGATGTTTTACTGGTCACAGGAGATTCTTAAGGGCTAAGTATTTAGCAGTAGCACCCAAAGTGGCAGAGACCGGTTAATACTATTCAGAGGACCCTATCTGAGAGGTTGAGGTGGTTGTTATAATGGGGAAGAAGTAAGAAAAAGACAAGGTAAGCTTCAAATCTGCACAACTCCCCAGAAGAAAGCCTCTCTTCTCTGAGCTCTATAACATCACTTCAAAGCAATTTTACAGCATGAATTATTCTGGTCAGTATGATCGTAATAACTTCATGCCCTTCAGAGCAATTGATGATGGAGTTTTTGCCCTGGGATCATGGTAAAAACTCATCCCCAGTGGCTGTTTACCATCAAAGTGGGTAACACACCGACTTCAGGTTTACAGAAGCAGGTCTGCATTATCCAGGGAGGGAGATCACCCCAACCTGAGTAGGGGCTCTTTCAGATTGTCAGGGAAAGAAGCTTAAATGTCCTACTTTCAACAATGGGTTCTGATGATTAAAAATAAAACCTCAGGCCGAAACAGCTGACTGATTCAAATGTTGATGCTCCCATCCCTGAGCTAGGTGCAAATTATATAATTAAAATGAAGCCTTTGGGCTTCATTTTCTTATCTGTAATATCCAACTTTTAATCTTATGTGAGATTAAATGAAATAATGCTGGTAAAACACTTAATGTTTTAAATGGCTGGTACTTAAAACAATGTTAGTTCTTTCATCAAAAAACACCATTAAGAGCCAGGCATGGTGGCTCACGCCTGTAATCCCAGCACTTTAGGAGGCCGAGGCAGATCACCTGAGGTCAGGAGTTCAAGACCAGCTTGGCTAACATGGTGAAACCCCGTTTCTACTAAAAATACAAAAAATTAGCCAGGCGTGGTGGCATGTGCCTGTAATCCCAGTTACTCTGAGGCAGGGGAATTGCTTGAACCCGGGAGGCAGAGGTTGCAGTGAGTTGAGATTGCACCATTGCACTACAACTTGGGCAATAAGAGCGAAACTCCGTAAAAAAAAAAAAAAAAAAAAAAAAAAAAAACACCATTAAGAATAGGCACACCACAGATTGGGGGAAAAAAAAAATACAGCATATTCATCTATAATCTTAGCACTTTGGGAGACCAAGGCAGGAAGATTGAGCCCAGGAGTTCAAGACCAGAACAGACAACATAGCAAGACCTCGCCTCATCTCTACTGGAAAAAAAAACTAGCCAGGCACAGTGGCTTGTGACTATAGTCCCCAGCTACTGGGGAGGCCAAAGCAGGAGGATCACTTGAGCAAAGGAGGTTGAGACTGCAGTGAGCTATAATTACAACATTGCACTCTAGCCTGAATGAACAGAGCAAGACCCTGTCTCAAAAAAAAAAAAAAGTTGGAGGGAATCTGTATCCTCATATATAAAGAATTGTCAGAAGTCAACAATAAAACATGAACCACCTCATTTTAAAATGGGCAGAAAACTTGGACAGACTCTTCAGAAAAGAAGATATACAAATGGTTAAAGGCATATGAAAAGGTGCTCAACATCATTATTCATCCAGGAAATGCATATAAAGCAACAGTGAGACCCCATTTCACACTCAATAGGATAACTAAAATCAAGAAAGACTGATAACACTAAACATCGGCAGTGAGGCAGAGCAACTGGAACTCTCAGACCTGGCTGGCAGGAATATAAAGAGGTGCAATTGCTTTGAAAAGCAACCTGGCATTTCCATCAGTTTAAACACACATTAAGCCTATAAACCAGAAATTACACTCCTTATATTTATCCAAGAAAATTAAAAGCTGTAATCTAAAGAACACTTGCCCATGAATGTTTGTAGCAGCCTTATTTTTAGTAGCCCCAAAGCAGAAACAACCCAAGTGCCCTTCAACAGAGAAAAGATGAACAAATAGCAGCATGTTCCTACAATGGAATACTACTTAGCCATAATAAGAAAACAACTATCAGTACTTGCAACACAATAACGCTCCAAACTATTATGTTGAGTGAAAGAAACTACACACAAAAAGGACATTGCATATGAAGCACAAGAAAGGCCACGTTAACCTATGGTGCTTTTGGTGCAAGAAGGATTGATTGGAAAGAGGCACAAGAGAACTTTCTGGGATCAGGAAAATATTCTATCCTGTTTTTGTTGGTGGTTACATGGGTGTATATAATTTCCAGAATTCATAGAACTGAGCATTTAAGATCTGTGCATATTGTTGTGTTAAATTATATATTGACAGCCGGACGTGGTGGCTCACGCCTGTAATCCCAGCACTTTGGGAGGCCAAGGTGGGTGGATCACCTGAGGTCCAGAGGTCAAGACCAGCCTGACCAACATGAAGAAACCCCATCTCTACTAAAAATACAAAATTAGCCGGGTGTGGTGGTGCATGCCTGTAATCCCAGCTACTTGGAAGGCTGAGGCAGGAGAATCACTTGAACCCGGGAGGCAGAGGTTGCAGTGAGCTGAGATCGCGCCATTGCACTCCAGCCTGGGCAACAAGAGAAATTCCGTCTGGAAAAAAAGAAAATATATATATATATGTATATATATATATATACACACACACACATACACACACACACACACATCAATATAAAATAACTTATGTTACTTATTATTTTATCATGATTGCAACAAATCATCAACAATGCCATAGGCCTTGTGGAGAACGGGAACAGGACCTGCAGCTGTTCAGGATACACCAGTAGCTCTGTGACTCCAATATTTTGTGGTCCCATCAGAACTGAGCATCTGCCATTCCCTTATATAGTGACTCTGCTCTCATGACTCAGATTCTCTCTCGACTCTCCAATTATTTCTCCTGCTGCCTCTCTCATTACTTCTCTTGGTTCCCATTGTAATTTTTCCTATGCTTCTCTGTCACCCCCAGAGAGAATAAGATTGGGTGAGTTAATTAGCATTCCCTGACTATTGGTCTGATTTCTCATATCCTGCCATCTCAAAAGCCTCCACTGTCCTTGCTTGTAACATCTAGAGGTGCCTTTGTTAGAACTCCATTTCTGGTCCAGTCTGTACAGCCAGGGTGGCAGGGTCTCATGACACATTTCATAGCAATTTGGGTGAAGGCAGGAACTCCAGGGGCTGTGTGGGTGGTTGAGCACTTGAAGGTTCCTGAGTCATTGTGATGACCATGTTCAATCACAGGGAAACAGTCCCCCTCGGCTCCCCAGTGTCTGAGTCTCCAGCCCTGGTTTTGGGGCACACATCACTGCAGCAGGAAGGATCCAAATGCATGTTTTACACCCATAATACTGCTTTAATACCTGGTCCTGATAAGGTCGCAATGTTACCAGGGTTGTCTTGTCAAATACATGCTTAACGTCAACTCTTGTCAAAGAAACCCAGAAAACCCTGTTGATCAAGAAAAGCTAAGGGGGAACATCATCTTGACAAAGTCTTCATAGTGTCTCATCACAGGAAAGTAGAGAGAGATGTCTTCAGGTTTTCAGGACCAGGGCTGAGGATTTTCAGGCAGGTCTTGCAAAGTGGGGAACTGGTTGGAATGAGGTAGGTAGCTTTGCATGGTGGCTCCATGAGGTTAGGGTCCTGAGGGATGTCTTCATGGGCAAGCTGCTAGTTGGTTCATATTTCTGCCTTCCAGGGCTATTAGTTTCCCAGAGCAAGCAACTCACATATTTTTGCCTGATCCCAGCACTGGTTAATACAGGGAGAGGCAACTATGTTTTCAGCTTTTATTGATCTCCTTGTGAAATGTTAAAGCTATTTCTCGCATATTCTACTTGAATCTCCCACCTTCAAATCCATCAGTTAAAACAAGGTTTCGGTGTGTGTCACAGTCATGGGAGACCTTAGGTAGAGAGCAGGTTGTGATAGGGTGGCTATAACGAGACAGTTAGGGGGCTTGTGTTTTACCCATAGTTTTTCTTCAATTACTTTATGATCCAGAGCACTCTTCAATTTTCCTCATCCGTAAAATAAGGAAAATTAATGTATCGATTTCACGGAATTGTAGTGAGGATTAAATGACTTACCTAAGTGTAGAGAACCTGGAAAGTATTTCTATTATTAATATTTCCCAATTTCTCCAGCTTGGACACTCCAGCAGTCTGTCTGCCATGAAGCTGTCTCGGTAAATCCTGCTGTGCACTTGCCCAGCTCTTTTCCTGCCCCCTCAGCTTTTGCCCTCAGTAACCACGTGCACCAGTATGGCCATAGTGGTTATTTAAAATATTGAGAAACTTCTCTTCAGGTGTGCAAGTCCCTCAAGTGTCCTCTACCACTATCACCACCACTACTCCTGGAACATTCCATTTTCTGTCAGGCAACTGAAGATTAAACATCTCTTCTGTGTTTACACAAGGGGCCTCCAAGCCCCTGCTCAGCACCGTTCTCTCTCTGCTCCCTGCCTCTGTTCATGTTTCCTGCCTCCCACATGCTTTTTGCACCTCCTTCTCTCAATATTCACCTGTCCAGATAACAATGTGCAGCTTTGTTGTTGTTGTTGCTATTGTTGTTGTTGAGACAGAGTCTCGCTCTGTCACCCAGGCTGCAGTGCAGTGGCACAATCATAGCCCACTGTAGCCTCCACTTCCTGGGCTCAAGTGACCCTCCTACCTCAGCCTTCTGAGTCGCTGGGACTACAGGCACACGCCACCATGCTTGGCTAATTTTTGTATTTTTTGTAGAGACAGGGTTTCACCATGTTGCCCAGGCTGGTCTCCAACTCCTACACTTAAACGATCCACCCGCCTCAGGCTCCCAAAGTGCTGGGATCGCAGGCTTGAGCCACTATGTGTGGCCAATGTGCAGCTTTTTAAAAACATGTTGCTACAAGCCATGGGGCTATATACAGGTGTGTACAGTTACAAGTGAAGACTCTCAGCAGGTTCCTCACTTGAGTTTGATTCTATTTAGGAATCATTTACTGAACCCGGCATTGTGCTAAGCTGGGGGTTACTAAATAAGGAACTCTCCTCAAACCCTCAGCTAGAAAATGTCCTCAGCTGGTTCAGGCTAAGGCTACATTAACCCAAAGGCTGAGGGTCCAATACGTCACCTCAGCCTCTGGAGTTGAGCTGACTCCCTGGCCACAGACCCTCTGCCTGTTCCTACAGAAGTTGGTGACAACCTTAGGGTTGCTCTAATGTAGTTTTCCTGGTACCAGCCACTACCAGACTAAAGCCCTTTTCTCTCCCACTAGCAATCTCCTCTGCTTTACACCCAGATGCTCAGTTTCTCCTGCTGTGCTCAGAATTAGAGGCAGTTTGTTTCCATTGAAAGGAATAAAGTGACATTCCTTGCTCACCTCCTGACTGCTAGAGGAATGTGCCATACATGGAACCACATACGTCATATTCTGCATTCAGACCAAGCCCAAGGAGGGATGGGGTGGGGGGCATTCGCCACAGGCCTCCCTCTTTCTGCGCCTCCCCCACTGTTTCAAATGTCAGTGGCAGAAGTTCTGTCGGCTCAGGAGTGGGAGGAGGCACAATGTGCGTGTGGAGGAACAGATGGCTGCAGGGGGTTGGGGCTGAGCCACTCTCCACCCCCATGCCCGGCTTGTCCTGGCAAGTTTGTTCACTGATGGAGCACAGCCTGAGTGTTCACAGCCCCCGCCCAGTCTCCCCACCTCTGCTCTCTCTCACTGCCGTTCATCCTCCTTGGAAGCCAGAGCCCTTCTCTCCTTCCACAGGGAATCCTGTCAGGCTCTGCTTCACAGCCTTTGTTGACTTGCTTGGCTACAGGATAAAATGCCAACTCGGTACCTTGGCCCAGGTCACCTCCCATGTGCTACTAAAACACAGAGTGCTCCTGCCATTCCTAAAGGGATCACACTCTCTAGACCCTACCCCAGGGCACAGGCTGTTATTTCCACCCGGAATTCCTAGAACCTTCCCTCACACCTTTCCCACCTACTAAACTCCTATTCACCCTTCAAAACCCACTCCGATATTGCTTCCTCTGGAAAGCATTCCCCAAGGCCTCTGTGGAAAAAGAGCTGTTCCCTCCTCAGGGTCCCCTCAGTACTAGGTTCATACACCTAAATCAGCATATTACGGGTCTTACTGTAATTTACCTGTTTACGTGTCTCTCTCCCCAACTAGTTCCCAACATCCTCAGATACATAATCCCTGTCTTAAGTTGATGCTCAATATATTTACTGAATAAATGAATGAAAAGTTAAATACACACTACTGAGATTCTTCTTAAGCCTTAATACACTTCTCAGGGTTATCAATGTTCTCGAGCCTCTGCCTTTCCCTCCCCATTCACCCTTCCTAGGGCTTAGGGGTTATGGGAAAAGGGAAATTGTAATGACTGGGAAGTGGAGCACCCCTGACTCTAGAACCACGTCCCTGCCCTTTTTGATGTTCTCTCCTCTCTTGGAGAACCCTCTTCCCCGCCAGATACTCAGGTAGAGAGCAAAGCAAAATACCAACTAGTGTGTGCCTGTGGCTGAGTCATTTTACATCTCTAGACTACAGTGTCTCATCTGAGAAACTGGAGATTAGAACCAGGTGACGTCAAAGGCTCTTTGTAGTTTTGACAAGCTATAAGTCATGAAGAAAGCCATTGGAATTTTAGGCATCCCTGAAACTAGAGAATAGAAATGTGCACAGGGCCTCTTCAGTGTTCGCATAATATAAAACTGTTTATCCATGAATAAGTCCGACCCTGGCAGTGGCTTCTTTCTTTCCTGACACATCACTCCCACCACTTCTGATTCAAAGCCACCTCCCGAGTTGTCAGCTGGGCACCTTGGGAGACTGTTTTTGGCTTATTAATGTTGATGGAACAGCCTTTTCAACTGCTACAACCAGTATAATCCAAACTCTCCATATTAAAAAAAAATTATTTTTTTCCCGCCACCACTCATCCCTGGACTATTTGCAGAGCCTCCCAGAGGTAGAGAGGCCTGGGCACTTGTGTTTTGTTGGGGACTCTTTGAACAACTGTGCAGGTAGTATACCGTACAACTCTAGGAGGCTCCCTTCATGTTGAAGTCACTGTAGACTTGCGCATGCATTAGGGTACGTTTTTTGCAGATGGCAGCCAAGCATCTGGGGCAAAGTTGTTTTTTCTCACCTGCACAAAGGTACTTAGGAGATTAGCTCCAGTGCTAACTCTTTTCAAAAGGAACCTACACCAGGCCAGGTGCGGTGGCTCAAACCTGTAATCCCAGCACTTTGGGAAGCCAAAGCGGGTGGATCACTTGAGGTCAAGAGTTGGAGACAAATACAAAATATAAAATATTAGCCAAGCGTGGAGGCATGTGCTACTCGGGAGGCTGAAGCAGGAGAATTGCTTGAACTCGGGAGGTGGAGGTTGCAGTGAGCTGAGATTATGCCACTGTACTCTAGCCTGGGTGACAGAGCAAGACTCCATCTCAAAAAAAAAAAAAAGAAAAGAAAAGAAAAGAAGAAAGAAAACTATGCCAAAATAGCATTATGCAAATTGTGGTAGACATCAATGTTTCCATGTTACAAATCAATATTTTTTAAATTGTGGTAAAAAAGTATATATATCTCACATAAAATTTACCCTTTTTTTTTTTTTTGAGACTATATTTTACTCTTGTTGCCCAGGCTGGAGTGCAATGTCACGTCTTGGCTCACTGCAACCTCTGCCTCCCAGGACCAAGCGATTCTCCTGCCTCTGCCTCCTGAGTAGCAGGGATTACAGGCATGCACGGCCACACCCAGCTAATTTTATATTTTTTGTAGAGACAGGGTTTCACCATGTTGATCAGGCTGATCTCGAACTCCTGACCTCAGGCGATCCACTGTCTCAGCCTCCCAAAGTGCTGGGATTACAGGCATGAGCCACTGCACCCAGCCTCCTTTTAGCCATTTTTAAGTATATAGTCTAGAAATGTTAAATACATTTACATTGTTGTGCAACCTATCTTTAGAACCCTTTTCATCTTTCCAAACTGAGACTCTATACCCATTAAGTCATAACACTCCATTTTCCCTTCTACCCAGTCCCTGACAACCACCATTCTACTTTCCGTCTCTATGAATATGACTCCTGTAGGTAGCTCAGATAGGTGAAATCGTGCAGTATTTGTCTTTTTGTCACTGGCTTATTTCACTTAGCAATGACCTCAAGGTTCACCTATGTTGCATTATGTGTCAGAATTTCCTTCCCTTTTAAGAATTTCCATTGTGTGCATAGACCATATTTTGTTCATCCATTCATCTGCCGATGAACACTTGAGTTGCTTCTACCTTTTGGTTACTGTGAATAATGTTGGTATGAATGTGGGTGTACAAATAAACATTTTTAACATCAAAAATATTTCATGATAAATAATTTATTTGGCCCTTTCAGAGTATCTCTGGGATGGCTCCTATAACTTTATTTTCTTTTGAGGGTATGAGGCCAGGGCAACGTGGGCCTGCTGCTCCCACCCCAGACTGCCGTAGGCTCTTTTTATATGATTCTTCTAGCAGGCCTTCCTAGCATAATTGGCAACCAGATAGATTTTAAGAGCCCTCCTCTGTGCAACAAAATTATTTTTAGAAATTATCATGAAATGGGCCAGGTGTAGTGGCTCATGCCTGTAATCCCAGCACTTTGGGAGGCTGAGGTGGGTGGATCACCTGAAGTCAGGAGTTCGAGACCAGCCTGGCCAACATGGCAAAATCCCATCTCTAGTAAAAATATAAAAATTAGTCAGGCATGTTGGAAGGTGCCTGTAATTCCAGCTATGTGGAAAACTGAGGCATGAGAATCACTTCAACCCGGAAAGCGGAGGTTACAGTGAGCTGAGATTGCATCATTGCATTCCAGCCTGGGCAACAAGAGCAAAACTCTGTCTCAAAAAAAAAGAAAGAAAGAAAAGAAATAATCATGAAATGAAGTGCATAAGAATGATAGTCTAAAAAGAAATGCAGGCAGTGATCATTTTATTTTATTGAACTTTGTCTATATTGAGAACTAAAACTCTCTACAGTCATACAGCTTACTGTCTGTATTAATATCACTTTACTCATCCAGAATATTCTTGATCAGAAAGATAAAGTTGAATTTCCTGAAATAGCAATTTCTCTAAATAGGCTATCAATTTGCTCTCCACAGGATGTCTTAGTCTGTTCCGGCTGCTATAACAAAATACCATAGACTGGGTGGCTTAAACAACAGATTTTCTTCTTCTCACAGCTCTGGATGATGAGAAGTTCAAGATCAAGGTGCTAGCAGATTTGGTTCTCTGCTGCCTTCTCATTGTGTCTTCACATGGCCTTTCTGCAGTGCGTGTACATGGAGAGAAAGCTCTGGTGTGTAGTCTCTTCTTATAAGGACACTATCCATGATGGGGGCTCCACCCACATCACCTCATCTAAATCTAACTACATCCCAGGGCCCCAACTCCAGATACACTTGACCCTTGAACAACATAGGTTTGAACTGGACAGGTCCACATATACACAGATTTCCCTCCACCCCTACCTGAAACAGCAAGACTAACCACCCCCTTTTTCCTTCTCCTGAGCTTACTTAATGTGAAGACCACAAGAATAAGACCTTTATGATGATCCATTTCCATTTATTTATTTATTTAGAAGCAGAGTCTCGCTCTGTTGCCCAGGCTGGAGTGCAGCGGTACCATCTCGGCTCACTGCAACCTCTGCCTCCCAGGTTCAAGCCATTCTCCTGCCTCAGCCTCCTGAGTAGTTGAGATTACAGGTGCACGCCACCACACCCAGATAATTTTTATATTTTTAGTAAAGACAGGGTTTCATCATGTTGGTCAGACTGGCCTCCAATTCCTAACCTCGTGATCTGCCTGCCTCAGTCTCCCAAAGTGCTGGGATTACAGGTGTGAGCCACTGCACCTGGCCCCACTTCCATTTAATGAATGGTAAATATTTTTCTCTTCATTACGATTTTCTTCTTTTTTTTTAATGTTTTATGGAGACAAAATCTCACTGTGTTGCCCAGACTGGTCTTGAACTCCTGAGCTCAAGTGATCCTCCCATCTCGGCCTCCCAAAGTGTTAGGATTACAGGCATGACCCACTACACCTGGCCCCTTATGATTTTCTTAATAGCATTTTATTTTCTCTAGGTTACTTTATTGTAAGAATACAGGATATGATACACATAACACAAAAAGTATGTGTTAATTGACTATGTTATCAGTAAAACTTCTGGTTAACAGTAGGCTATTAGTAGTTAAGTTTTCAGGGAATCAAAAGTTATACACAGATTTTTTTTTTACTTTGTGGGGGATCAGTGCCCGTAACTCTTGCATTATTCAAGGTCAACTGTACCATGACATTGAGGACTAGGACTCTAACATATGAATTTGAGGGACATAAACATTCAGCCCAAAACACAGGTAAATAGCACCTTCTCAAAGCAATAGCAAGCTCAGTTGAAATTATCAAATGATTGTTTACTGTTTAAAGACTCATTTCAAAAGCCCATCTTCTCTGTATTCACCAATACTAAACTATTATGAACTTTGTCGCATCTCAGCCAAGCCTGACATTGAAAGACCCACCTTAAACCAGACCCCAGAAACCTCATAAATATCCCCACCTCTGGCTTCCCTGTTATTAAGATTTCTTCAAGCTAGTGACCTCCACAGCAGCCAACAATATAATCAAGTCAATTTTTTAAATTTTTAATAAAAAATAAAGTATACAGAACAAAAAAGGAAACATGTAATGTACTGATACCTTTAAAACACATTAGTGTAAAAAAAAGAAGAAGAAGAAGAAGAAGAAGGCAAGCCAGGCATGGTAGCTCGCAGAGGTAATCCCATCACTTTAGGAAGCCGAGATGGAAGAATCACTTGAGCCCAGGAGTTGGAGACCAACCTGGGCAACATAGTGAGACCCCCATCTCTTAAAAAAAAAAAGCTGGGTGTGGTGGTATGCATCTGTAGTCCCAGCTACTCAGGAGGCTGAGATGAAAAGATCACTTGAGCCCAAGAGGTCAAGGCTTCAGTGAGCAGTGATTACAACATTGCCTCCAGCCTGGGCAAGAAAGCAAGACTCTGTCTCAAAAATGAAAAAAAAGAAGGCAAACACGTATGTACATTTGGTCTGTTGCACTAATGAATAGGATTATGGTTTCTATTTTCAAGCCTTCTACAAATTTGTCAAGAACTGTGAAAATCAAACTTCTTCACTCATATTAAACAAATAATATTTTAATTAGTTTAATGTTGAAAAGCTGCTTTCAAATGAGTCAGTACAAACACAAATAGTTAAGAAAAAACTTAAGCATCAGGATGAGATTGATTCATAAAAATTCCATGTCAAAGTCAACCTGAGATTGTAATGCAGTCCATGTAGTTTCTTGAGGATGAATTATAGCAGTTTTCAAACATCTCTGCAGTGAAAAAAAAAAAAATCCCCTCAAGTATTCTCACCAGGAAATTCATGATAAACTCTTCTGCGTTTAGTTAAAATTTCTCAAGTTATTCTTTTGCAAAAATCAGAGAAAGTGGCTGAGTGATAGTAAGTGTTCATCGTATTTGATCCTTTTAGAATGAATGTCCAGTTCTTGCTGAAAAGAATTCAGGCGTTCAAAATTGTCTTTTTGATTGCTTCTGGCCATGTAAGACCTGCATCTTTTGTTGTTTCTCCTGACATTTTTCTTTGAAATGTCCATTTCCTTATATTTTGTTTCTACAGAGTTAATGGTCTTCTTGAAGTCTATGTTCCCATCTGCAGTAAACAATTTCACTGTACACTGTTCTAGGTTGATTCTGGCTGTTTGTTAATATGTTTGTGAGGTCACATAGAATGACTGAATTAAAGTTACCCAAGCTGTTTCTTTGTCTTTACAATCACTGTATTATCACTGATCATTTCAAATCTACAGTTTAGACTCAGAAATGCGTGGTACAACTGTGTCCAATCTGAGGTCTAACAATTACGATTTAACATGAACTTACTCCTGAAACAAATGCTTGTAGCTGCAAATGTCATAGGCCAACTGTGTAACTGGGAATTCTCCAAACTGACTTCCATGACGTAGAACAGAATGTTTGTGAGAGGATATATAATGAAAACATGCTAATTGGAAGCATACAGAATTAAAACTGGAAAGAAAGCAAAGTCCTTGTTTAGAACTTAAATGAGAAATGTTCAGGGAGAATGAGTTAATCACTGTTGTTTAGAATCACAGTCTGATGGTGATAATAAAGAGCAGGCCACCTTTTAGTTAGTTTTACTATTGTTTTTCCGTTTTCTTCGGGTAATGCCCGCCTTAGTGCCTGCACAGGGAGGATGCTCCCATGGGCCTGCCCCCAAGCCCCCACCTCCTGAGGTCGCCCAGGAGGGAGACTCAGGTAAGCCTGTAGCCACCCCTGCAGCAGGACTTCTTCCTTGTCAAGACAATCCTGCCTGGGCACGGTGGCTCGTGCCTGTAATCCCAGCACTTTGGGAGGCTGAGGTGGGCAGATCACTTGAGGTCAGGAGTTTGAGACCAGCCTGGCCTGGCCAACATGGTGAAACTGAAATACAAAAATTAGCCAGGAGTGATGGTAACTTTTAAGCACCAGCCTGTAAACCTCCTCAGGAGGTTGAGGCACAAAACTTACTTGAACCCAGGAAGCAGAGGTTGCAGTGAGCCGAGATCGCGCCACTGCACTGCAGCCTGGGCCACACAGTGAGACTCCATCTCAAAAAAAAGAAAAAAAAAGACAATCCCAATTATCTTCACATCTCCGCCTCTCAGGCCAGGGGACTCTATGCCCAATTCAGGAGAATATACTGATTAATCTAAAATTTTGAGTTAATCCTTGCCTGTAATGGTTTAGGAGTGGGTATTTGTTGAAAATCTAGCCAAAGAACGTTGATGGAAGTCTAATATGGGGGCTTCCAAATCCATCAATGCACTCCAGGCATTGTCTATAGCTAAACAAATAAGGTGTGTGTTATTTACATACATACATATATATACACACACATATATATGTATAAAACACATATATTGTATAACACATGTATATAACACACATGTATTTATAAATACATATATGTGTATATATACACACACAAAGATATATATCACCTTGTTTCCTATGTATGTGTATACTATTGAGATTAATAAAAATAAAAATACATGTTCACATAAATGAGGTACTAAATTCATAGAAGCTTTTAGTCTTTATGTATTTTCTCAGTCAAAAGATACAAAATATACAAAATGCATATTACATGCAGGTTCATGTCTTATCTTTATGCTTAGAAGAGTCCTCATTAGTGGATAACATTCTATTTCTCTGTCATTAAATAGCCTATCATCGAATTTTTCTATTAACCACTAGAGGGTAGTATAGACCAGAAAAAAAGCCCAAGCATCCAGTTGGCTGCAGCACATTCACATTCCTGAGCGTAAGTGCTGTAGTGATAAACAGCCATTTGGTTCGAATGACCAATGTAAGCAAAACACTTCAGGCCCCACTTTATAAAAACTCAAAATAAAAATACCGTTACCAAATTCCATGAGAAATATGTATATTTAACTGGTTAGACAACTTAGACATTAAGTGCTCAGAGTCTAGGGTTGGAGTGACTAGGTTTGAATCTCACCTCCACTCCTAATAGCCATGTGACTATGGCAAAGTGTTTAACCACTGTTTCTGTATCTGTAAAATAATGGTAATAACAGTATCTATGATCATTCAATTAAAACAGTGACTGTCTAGCACATAGTGAGCATGCTCCAAATTTGGGCAGATTGATTTTTCTTGGCCTCAGTTTTTTCATCTGAAAATTGGAGCTAACAACATTAGTCCCATGGTTGAAGAGTAAATGTACATGAGCAATTAGCACAGTGCTTGACCCTTGGTAAAATGTAATATATGCTTTTGTTAGTACTATTTTAATATTCTTTTTATAATTACTAATGATATTATTGTTAGACTTGTAATAAAAACTTGTCACTGGTATTGTATCATTCATTGTTTACCTTAAGGTACATTTGAGAAATAGCAGCCCTATGGGATGGCTCATGCCTGTAATCCCAGCACTTTGGGAGGCCAAGGCAGTTGGATTACTTGAGGTTAGGAGTTCAAGACCAGCCTGGCTAACTTAGCGAAACCCTATCTCTACTAAAAATACAAAAATTAGCCAGGTATGTTGGTGCATGTCTATAATCCCAGCTACTTGGTAGGCTGAAGCAGGAGAATTGCTTAAACCTGGGAGGCGGAGGTTGTAATGAGTTGAGATCACACCACTGCACTCCAGGCTGGGTGACAGAGTAAGACTGTGTCTTAAAAAAAAAAAAAAAGAGAGAGAGAGAGAAATGGCAACATGGAATTGCATTTTCTGGTTCTTCCCAAAGCTGGCAAGGCTCCTGGCCACATACTGCTCACCACAGTTCTAAAGCTTTGTCTCTACCTGAAAACCAAACTGGATATGCAGTTAAGTGGAGAACTTCATCTTCCTTGACAGACAATGCAAACAATTTATGCCCCTTTAAAACTTCCTTTCTTGTTGGAAGTAAATCATTCATTTGGATCATTCAAAAACTTTGAGTTTCTGCTGTGATTGTGTACAAGGTGTCATCCCTTGTTTATTTCTGGATAGACTTCCACAGATTGAAGCTAGCATCTGTATTCTCCCTAAGCTGGTCTCTGCTGCCAGGGCCTTACTTGTTGAGCAAGGATGGTTTGGCACTGATGGTTCGATTTACATCCTCCTATCTCCATGAAGAAGCTTATCCTAGCCTGGGCAATATAGTGAGGGCTTGTCTATACTCAAAATAAAATAAAATAAATTTAACTGGACATGGTGGCTCATGCCTGTAGTCCCAGCTATTTAGGAGGCTGAGGCAGGATTGCTTGAGCCCAGGAGGTTGAGGCTGCAGTGAGCCATGATAGCGTACCACTGCACTCCAGCGTGGGTAACAGAATGAGACTCCATCTCTAAAACAAACAAACAAAAAAAAAAAGTACCTTTAAAAAATCATACCTACTTCAAAATGATGTAAAAACATCATCAGTCATTTTATGTGTTTTGCTATACCTGCCAAGAAGAGTTTGATGGTGTTGAATGATTGCTTAGCATTTAGTCTCTTTTAGTAATAAAAAAATTAATATTGGCAACAAAACAAATTGATTTCATGAGCTTATTGACAGCACTGGGGAATTTAGAGTTTGCCATAGTGAGCCAAGAGGGCCGAGCTGCTTTTGCTTGACCTACAAATCCTACAGTTGCCAGCCAATCTGGTCAATTCTTGGCTATGGATTGATTTCCCCATCAGTTTTCCTCAGTCTCGTCTCAGACCTCAGAATTTCCCATTCCACTGGACACCATTGCTGCTCAAATACATCCCATTATAGACAACCCCAGTGTGTCATATCACCAAAAGACAGAGCAAATGGCTGGTTGGACTGCTGTAAGCTCTGGATCACTTCCAGGATACAAGTTCTGCCATGCCAACCAATGAATCTGTTTTCCCAGTCATCTGTTTTCACCAAGTCAAGAGTTCAGAAGACTTGTTCAATAAGTCAGAACTTCTGTAGCTGAATGACTGGTGTTCCACTGTGATCATCATGTTTGCCCTTTGAATGTAAAAACTGAAGCACTTTGTGAAACCTGAAAACAGTTTAAGACATTAAAAGACCTCCCCCCACCACCTAAAAGAAAAGGAATTTTCATGCACTGTAGAAACCATTCAGAGGCAAAACATCACGTCCTAGTGAATATAATAGGGTCTTGCAGCCCCCTCTTATTTGAACACAACTCTCTTTGACTTAAAAGTGACATTTCCAAACTGGCTGCAAGAATGATTTGTCCCCCAAACAAAGCAGGCTGCATTTGTTCTGCTAGAATGGCTGCTCTTCTTTGTCTCTGGATAATTTGGTACAGCATACATTCATTCATTCAAGGGTGACTCTTATTTGAAAATTTCTCAATGAGACCATTTAAAAAATGGTTTTAATCCAGAGCTTTCATGACTAACTCTAAGGCTTCTTTCAGCCTTCAGCCTTGTCCCTGTTAGTTTCATAGAACTGACAAAATTGATCTTTTGAAATAAAATTTTGACAGTAAATATCAACCTAAAAGTGATCATTTTTTTCTGAAAACTTTGTTTGGACTAAGAATGTGCAGCTTATCTGCAATTTTTAACTGGAAATTCTCTAATCCCTTCAAGATTTTTTTTTTTTTTTCCTAGTTAAAATGGCAGGGTAAGGGAAGGGAAGTGACTTAAATGAAGTCTGTTGCCTTCCACATGCCTGGGGCCATTTCAAGAGGAGTCCCAAATCTTGAAGTGTTTAAAAACAGTGCAGTGGAAACCAGAGCTCCAGGTAATATTTTCTCTTCTAGGAAAAGCTCTCCATCACAGGCCATACTCCTTGCTACCCACCTTCTCCAGTCCCATGCACTTCCTGGCCCCTTAGGTCAGAATTCCTATAAATTTCAGGGTTTGCCATTTTCCCAGGGCAAAGGTAAGGACTGGGGGAAGAGGTGACTCCAAAATCACAACTTCATAAACTAAAACAAAGCAGACATGCAAGGTTGACATTCGGGGCATATGAATGTTCTTCATGATGGTTTCCATGACTCTTTAAATAAACAATGTGGAAAGAAAAATATGACAGTCTCTATTTGCAGCAGTTCTGAAAATAACTTGTGCAGGAGAGGTGAACCAGTGGCATGTGCCTGAGCAGAGTCCCCTGGCTTCACTTGCACAGTAACTTCTTCCTAAAAAACAAACAAACAAAAAAAATCGAGCAACTCACAGGATACTGCAATACATGTGTGTACATTATAAAAGCCAAAATGAAAAGGTCTCTTTAATGCTAAAGGTAAGATGCGAGTTACATTTAGAACTGACCAGAAGGCAGTCTGATTAGTGGTTGTTTTTTTACCTCCAACTTCTGTTTTTAGTATATAAATAGGGTTTAAAAGAATAATCAGTACTTAAAGTCAGTGTAGCCCTTTAAGACATAAATAACTGAGAAATAATGAGATTGTTAAATATCAAAGAGGTTACTACTACACCCTAAATTTCCTCTTGAGTGAGAAGTGAATGATCAAATTCAGAAACACTTCATTAGATAGAACTAAATGCTACCCTTCTCCTTGCTAATCTCCTCCTGAGATTTTGCTCTTCACTTGAGCAAATTAACTGAGGGTGAACAATGATCAAAAGAAAAACTTATGAAGAGCAAACTCCATAAATTGCTGGTGAGACTGAAACACAGATCAGAAAAATCTCTCTTTAGTTAGCTAAAGATGAGAAATAAAAGGCACAGATATACGCATGAGATATCCGCTATAAAACAAATAGAAGGCAAACAGAAACAGGAAGGTTTGAAGAGGGGTTAAGAACATCACAAAAAGCAGAGGGCTTTGCAGGGCTCCACAGCTTCTTACAGCCCTCTTTGTGTTCCTTTCTTGGCAGGTAGATCCTGAATTATGAAGAGCTCCTGATTTGGAGGCTTCCATACCCACCCCTCCCCCTATACACACTCCACACCACACATACACCAGTTTTGTAATATATATAAATAGAATCTGCACAAGCCCCTTGAGTGGAGTTGAAATAAACAGAGGAAGTTTACACAGGAGTTCAGAAAGGCCATGGGTCCATGGTTTAAGAAACAGTCATCTGAACTGGGCTTGTGGCCCATGCCTGTAGTCCTAGATAGTCGAGAGGCTGAGGTGGGAGAATCTCTTGAGCCCAGGAGGTTGAGGCTAGTGAGCCGGGATCGCACCACTGCACTCAAGCCTGGGCAACAGAGCAAGACCCTGTTTCAAAAAAAAAAAAAAGAAAACATTGCACACTTCGCCAAAGAAAAGATATGAACAACAAATAAGCACATGAAAAGATTCTTAACATCATTAGTCGCTGGGAAACTGCAAATTAAAATTAGAATGGCTCAAATTTAAAAACCTGATAGTACCAAGTGCTCAAGAGGATGCAGGGCAACTGGAATTGGTCCATTGCTGGTGAGAATGCAAATGGTACAGGCACTTTGGCAACAGAAACAGTTTCTTATAAAGTTTAACATCCATTTACCATATCACCCAGCAATCCCAAGCCTATGTAGTTAGCCAAGAGAAATAAACACCTATGTCAACTCTACCCGCAACAAACAAGTAAGCTTGGATGCTTATAGCAGCTTTAATCATAGTTGCCAAAAACTGATGACTTGGTTAGATAAACAGTTTATTGCTAGAATACTACTTAGCAATAAAGAGGAATGAACTACCAATACATGCAACAACATGATAAATTTCAAATGCATTCTGCTAAGTGAAAAAAAACAGACTACATAGTGTGTGATTCCATTTATGTGACATTGTGAATAGGATAATACTATAGAGACAAAAGTAGATCCATGTGAGTAGAGAAAGGTTTGCCTACACAGGGACTCACACACAATCATATGCCGTTTGTTAAATATTATAGCGTTATACTCCTTCAAAGGGTGAATTTTACTGTGTATAAATTGTACCTCAACAAACTGACTTTGAAAAAATTATAATATGGGCTGGGTGCGGTGGATCACGCCTGCAATCCCAGCACTATGGGAGGCCAAGGACAGCGGATCACCTGAGGTCAGGAGTTCAAGATCAGCTTGGCCAACATGGTGAAACCCCATCTCTACCAAAAATATAAAAATTATCTGGTGTGGTGGCACATGCCTGTAGTCCCAGCTAGCTACTCAGGAGGCTGAGGCAGGAGAATTGCTTGAACCCAGGAGGCGGAGGTTGCAGTAAGCCGAGATCATGTCATTGCACTCCAGCCTGGGTGACAGAGCGAGTCTCCATTCCAAAATAAAATAAAATTATAATATGCTGAGCTCAGTGGTGTAGTCTCAGCTACTCAGAAAGCTGAGGCAAGAGGATTGCTTGAGCCTCATGTGTTAAGGTTCAGCCTGGGCAAAATAGTGGGACCTCGTCCCTAAAAAAAAAAAAAAAAAAAAATTGTAATACTAAAAAGGAGGGAAACATGGTCAAACTACTGTGTTGGAAAGTCACTCTGGTTGCTGTGTGGCAAAAGGACTGGAGCAGCAAAAGCAGGAATGGTCTTGAAGCTGTTTCAGTGGTCTTGGTCGGATGGTCGGACATCTTTCCTGAGAGCCAGTCCCAGGGTAGTAGGGGTAAAAGATGGGGAAAAGCAGGCCACTGGAGGCATACTTTGGACAGATAACTGGAAGATTTGCTAATGGACTGGAGTTCAGTCAGAAAAGACCTAGAGTTGTCAAAAGACCCCAGGGATTTTCTTTTAATTTCCTGTGCCATTTGAGGCGGGTGTAGAGCAAAGAGCCTCAAAGGTTCTATTCCTAACTCCCCCGTGAATTACCTGCAGAACCCTCCTAATCTGCAGAATTACATGCATATATTAGCAGCATCTCTAAATGTGTGCTAAGGACTGGAATAGTAATATAAACACGGAGAACATGAGACAGAGAATTATCTTCTTGCTTGTACTAGAAACCTAAGAAGAAAGAACTAATCTAGTCAAGATCTCAAGCGAGAAGAGCTACTCTGAAAGAAGATACTGCCCGTCAGAAGGGCATGTGAAACTCTGTTATTTGTATATTCTGGTTAACATAAAAAGCCCTGACAAACAAAGAAGAGGGAAAAAAATGGCTAAATGTATCCAATGTATTAATTGAAAATAAATAACTAGAATTTCTTTGTGTTTTTTTAAATCTATAAAGTCCATTTCCTATGTTCATTCATGCCTTATATACCGTGGCTGATTGTGGACTGAGAAGTGATTTCCTATTGGCCTAGCTTGGATGCTCGTGGCTCCGCCATTAACATGCTTCCCCCACCTAGGATCTAACCATCTAGAACAGGACAGTTGCCTTTGGTCACTTCAGTTCAAGGTCATTTGGTCAAAGTGACAAAACCCAATCTTGGAATGACTTGTGAAGTCCGACAGGCAATTCTTCCAGGTTGTGCTTGTGAAATTCTCTAGTGATGGAGCTGAAGCAGAGCTGGGTGTGGTGGCTCACACCTGTCATCCCAGCACTTTGGGAGGCCAAGGTGGGCAGATTGCTTGAGCCCAGGAGTTTGAGACCAGTGTGGGCAACATAGCTAAACCCTGTCTCTACAAAAAAACACAAAAATTAGCCAGGCACAGTGACACACGCCTATAGTCCCAACTACTCAGGAGGCTGAGGTGGGAGGATTGCTTGAACTTGAGCCAGTGGAATCAAGACTGCAGTGAGCCATGATCACGCCACTGCACTCTAGCCTGTAACACAGCAACACCCTGTCTCAATCAATCAATGAATGCAATGATAGATCCCAAACCTACTATGTGCAACTCTTTCTTTTATTTTACATATATACAAATATATTCAGATTATAAAAATAACATTCAAAGGCTATAAAACACTTTTAAAAAATACCTCCCCAATTCCATTTCCCAAATATCCAGTTAGCTTTTTGTCATATATTCCTACAGATTGTTTTCCGCATAACTACGTGTTTAAGAGTGTTACTTATATCAAGATAATTTAGAGAAATTCAAACTAAGATATATACACTGGGTATTAATAATTCAACCCTGATTAGGAAGAGAAAGTTATCAGAGAAGATATATCTCTAAAGGATATGTCTACATAATTCATTAACTTTTAAAGTATTAACCTAGGATTGTTTCCTTGATGGCTATTAAGACAGTGTAATAGGCCGGGCGCAGTGGCTCATTCCTGTAATCCCAGCACTTTGGGAGGCCGAGGCAGGCAGATCACTTGAGGTCAGGAGTTCGAGACCAGCCTGGCCAACAGGGTGAAACCTTTGTCTCTACTAAAAATACAAAAATTTAGCCGAGTATGGTGGCATGCACCTGTAATCCCCGCTACTTGGGAGGCCGAGGCAGGAGAATTGCATGAACTCAGGAGGTAGAGGTTGCAGTGAGCCAAGGTTGTGCCACTGCGCTCCAACCTGGGCGACAAACAGAGAGACTCTGTCTCCAAAAAAAAAAAGACAGTGTAATAGAAAAATCATATAAAAGAGTAAAACAAAATTACAGAATTATCTGATTCTATATAAACATTCTTAGCAACAATATTTCAGAAACAGTTAATACATTTAAAACATTTAGAAATGTTTTGATCTGATAGAAATGCTTTCTAAATAATATAATAAAACATATGCCTTAATGTAATTAGGTATTTTAATTTTTTGAGTATTTGAATTAAGGGAAAATCTCGATTAATAACGAGTAGGTGGGCTGGGTGCAGTGGCTCACACTTGTAATACCAGCACTTTGGGAGGTCAAGGCAGGAGGATCACTTGAACCCAAAAGTTTGAGACCAGCCTGGGCAACAAAGCAATACCTCATCACTAAAAAAAAATTTTTAAATTAGTCCGTTATGGCAGCACGCATGCACCCGTAGTCCTAGCTACTTGGGAGGCTGAGCTGGGAGGATCACTTGAGCCCAGGATTTTGAGGCTACAGTAAGCTATGATTGTGCCACTGCACTCTAACCTGGGCAACACTGTCTAAATAAAAATATAAATAAAACTAGTAGGCAATTCACACCCAGGCATGGTGGCTCATACCTGTAATCCCAGCACTTTGGAAGGCCGAAGTGGGCAGATCACCTGAGGTCGGGAGTTTGAGACCAGCCTAACTCACATGGAGAAACATGTTTCTACTAAAAATACAAAATTAGTCAGGTGTGGTGGTGCATGCTTGTAATCCCAGATACTCCAGAGGCTGAGGCAGGAGAATTGCTTGAGTTCAGGAGGTGGAGGTTGTAGTGAGCTGAGATCGCGCCACTGCACTCCAGTCTGGGCAACAAGAGTGAAACTCCGTCTCGAAACAAACAAACAAACGAAAACTAGTAGGCAATTAACATCAAGATGTCTAGTTTGTTTAGGTCCAACCTTATTCAAGAAAGATTAAGGAAACCCTCAACCTAAAAAACATAAGGAGACCCTGTCTCTACAAATAATTCAAAAATTGGCCAGGTGTGGTGGCATGTGCCTATGGTCCCAGCTACTCATGAGGCTGAGGCAGGAGGATCACCTGAGCTCCAGAGGTTGAGGCTTCAGTGAACCATGATCACGCCACTGTACTCCAGCCTGGGTGACAGAGTGAGATCTTGTCTAAAAAAAAAAAAAAAAAAAAAAAAAAAAAAACAAGAAACCATTACCCTGAAGGTGTTTTATATCACCTTATACACAACTTCTTCTGGTCATAAAAATATTTTGGGCAGTCAAAAAATACCCAGACATGGTTTGAAAGATCAATTAATACTACAACACTTATAATAAACAAGTAACGACAGCAATAGAGAAAAAACAGCAATATTTGGCCCCAGAATTAGACTCCCCAAAGGCAGAGACAACTTTTACCTCAGCCATTTTTCCCTTTACATTTGTCTCCTCATTTTTAGTATTAAGTTTATGCTACTATTTATTGTATTTATTGATTGTAGACATTCAATGATGTCTACAATCAATAATGTCTACAATTGTAGACATTGCAGTGGACTGACTGTGTGTGTCCCCGCAAAGTTTCTATGTTAAAAACCTAACCCTCAATGTGATGGTAAATAGGTCCCAAGAGTAAGCCCTCATGAACAAAATTGTGGCCCTTGTAAAAGGGACCCCAGAGAGGTCTTAACCCACTTTCACCAGGAGAAGACACAAGAAACTGCCAGTCTGCAACCCAGAAGAGGACCTTCACCAGAACCCAAGCGTGCTGGCACGCTAATCTCAGACTTCCAGCCTCCAGAACTGTGAGAAATAAATGTTAGTTGTTTAAGCCATCGTTTTTTTTTTTTTTTTTTTTTTTTTTTTTTTGGTGTAGGGGGATAGCCTCACTCTGTCACCCAGGAGTCTGGAGTGCAATGGCGTGATCACGGCTCACTATATCCTTGACCTCCCAGGTTCAAGCGATCCTCCTGCCTCAGCCTCTTAAGCAGCTGGGACCACAGCTCTGCACCACCACACTTGGCTAATTTTTAAAAATGTTTTGTAGAGACCTTGCCCAAGCCGGTCTCGAAATCGTGGGCTCAGGCAATCCTCCCGCCTTGGTCTCCCAAAGGGCTAGGATTACAAGCCTAAACCACTGTACCCGTCCCACTCTGTCTATGGTATTCTATTGCCTTTTCATTGTCCTCTAGAACAACCACGTGGTATTCTATTACAGCAGCCTGAACAACAGATTCAGACATTACCAATTACTTCCTACTAAGGAAGATAAGGATTTAGCACCCTCTCATTACTGCTCCTCCTACCCACCCCTCCACACATATTTCTCCCACCTTGTGTGTTTTAATCATAATTTTGTATTAATTGAATATCCAAGGTTTATAATATAATGATGCTGCAAATATTGCTCATAGAAAAGCAATATCATTTTTACATTTTCTTTTCTAGACACATTTTTTTGTTTGTTTTTCCTAGGGTTAAATACTGCTTCCTTATTCATCTTGTTTTGGTTTTTTGTATGTGTGAGTAGACTTTCAAAAATATGTATACATTTTCTTATGCTTCCCCAATTCTCTTCCAGACAACATGGTCAAGCACCTAAGTATTCTAGCAGGTTCTGGTTTTTTGTTTCTTCTTTTTGATGGAGATATCTCTCCTAGATTCTTCTAAACTTCTGTTGCTGTTTGTAGTGACTGATCTCTAGAATTGCAACATTTTGTCGTCCTAGGATATCTCTTCACCATCACTATAGAAATTTAACTTGACTCTTTCTTTTGTTTTAATTCCTGTTTCCAAACTCAGAGCTTCCTCTTTCTTAATTTATTCCCCTCTTTTAGTGATACACGTGCCCGAAGTTTTGTGTGGGAAAAAAAAAAAAAAACATATAGGAAATACAATACGCAGTCTTGTTTTGGAGATTTTCCCCTGTCTGAAAACAACTTTTCCTTGAATAAATTGCTCTCATAATTGGTAGTTTGGCTGGCAAAGAAATTTTTTGGTCTGATAATTTTTTTTCTGCAGAACTTTATTTTTTCTTTTTATTATTATTTTTATTTTTGTTTTTTTTTTTGTTTGTAAAACAGATCTGTACTCTAACTCAAGGCTGGAGACGTGGCGCAAATTTTGGGGCTCACTGCAACGCTCTTGCTTCTGGGTTCACAGGGTCGATTCTCTTTATGCCTATCAGCTCACTCCTGAGGCATGCACCAGCAAGACCAGATAAATTTTTTTTTTTTTTTTTTTTTTTTTTTTGAGACAGAGTCTCGCTCTGTCGCCCGGGCTGGAGTGCAGTGACCGGATCTCGGCTCACTGCAAGCTCCGCCTCCCGGGTTTACGCCATTCTCCTGCCTCAGCCTCCCCAGTAGCTGGGACTACAGTAGGCGCCCGCCACCTCGCCCGGCTAGTTGTTTTGTATTTTTTGGTAGAGATGGGGTTTCACCGTGTTAGCCAGGATGGTCTGGATCTCCTGACCTCGTGATCCGCCCGTCTCGGCCTCCCAAAGTGCTGGGATTACAGGCTTGAGCCACCGCGCCCGGCCGCTTTTGAATTCTTTTTATCCCCAGTGGAAATTTTATAGTGATATGCCCTGGTAAAGGTCATTTTTATTTCTCATTCTCACTGGGGCCCTTCACCAGGGACTCACATCCTTCATTCTGGAACATGTTCCTATTTCATATCTGTGATAGTTAATTTTATTTGTCAACTTGGCTGGGCCATGGGGGCCATGGGGTGGCCAAATATTTGGTTAAACATTATTGTGGCTTTGTCTGTAAGGGTGTTTCTGGACGAGATTAACATTGGAATTGGCGGGCTAGGTAAAGTAGATTGCCCTCCCCAATGTGGGTGGCCCTCATCTAATCCATTTCAAGCTTCACCAGAACAAAAAAGACTGAGAAAGAATTCACTCTTTCAGCCAGGTGTGGTGGCTCACATATGTAATCCTAGCACTTTGGGAGGCCAAGGCAGGTGGATCGCTTGATCTCAGGAGTTCAAGACCAGCCTGAGCAAATGGTGAAACTGTCTCTACCAAAAAATACAAAAATTAGCCAGGATGCCTGTAGTCTGAGCTACTTGGGGGACTGAGGCAGGAAGGTCGCTCAAACCTCAGAGGTCAAGGGTGCAGTGTGCAGAGATCACGCCGCCGCACTCCAGCCTGGGTGACAAAGTGAGACCCTGTCTCAAAAAAAAAAAAAAAAAAAAAAAAATTCATTCTTTCTCTTTGACTGTCTAGGAGCTGGGACGTAGGTCTTCAGACTGGGACTCAGATTGGAACTTACGCTGTCATCTGTCTGGCTTCTCAGGCCTTTGTACTCGGACTGGAACTACACCATCAGCTCTCCTTGGTCACCAGCTTATTGACTGCAGATCTTGGGGCTTCTCAGCTTCTCTATTCGCATGAACCAATGCCTTATAACATGTATCTATTTCTATTGGTTCTCTTTCTTTGGAGAACTCAAACTAACACAGTATTTTTACAATGTCTGCTCCTCTTTTTTGCCTTCTCTCTGAAATCCTTGTTAAGTAGAAGTTGACCCTCTTGAACTACCCTAATTTTCCTGTCTTTCCTCTTTCTTTTTTCCAGCTTTCTTGTTCTATTTTTGAGAAATTCTTCAACTTTGCCTTTCAACCCCTCTATTGAATTTTTTGCTGAAAATATTTTTAATTTCTAAAACTCTTTCTTGTTCCTTGGTTATTCTATTGTCTTAGCATTCTATTATTTTACAGATGCAATATCATCACTTATCTTTCTGAGGTTTTTTTTTTTTTTTTTTTTGAACTGGAGTCTCGCTCTGTCGCCCAGGCTGGAGTGCAGTGGCGTGATCTTGGCTCACTGCAAGCTCCGCCTCCCAGGTTCACGCCATTCTCCTGCCTCAGCCCCCTGAGTAGCTGGGACTACAGGCTCCCACCACCACGCCCAGCTGATTTTTTGTATTTTTAGTAGAGATGGGGTTTCATCGTGTTAACCAGGATGGTGTCGATCTCCTGACCTGGTGATCCGCCCGCCTCAGCCTCCCAAAGTACTGGGATTACAGGGCATGAGCCACTGCTCCCGGTCTTTCTGAGGTTATTAATAGTTTATTTGAAGTTTTCTTCTGCTCTTTGCACTGTCTTTGATTCTGATTCTTCTGAATTTCTTTTTTCCTTCTTGTTTCTGTTTCTATTTTTGCATGTCAGTGGTTTTCCTCAAAAATCTGCCAATTCATATTTTAAAGAGAGGCACTAGATTGGAAGCTCTGAGTACATGAATGGGGCTTATCAACTGGTGGGTTTCATTGCAGGGTGATCAAGTGGGACCTTGATGGTTTGTTGGACGATCTTAAAGGTGAATAGGTCTACTGGGGAGAACTTTTCCAAAACAGAATTATCCAGCCTCCTGACTGAGGGGTCTGGGCCTTCCTGCCAGCATTCTTGTGGCTGAGAAGAGGGAAGGCCTGGGGTGTCACCATAGGGTGTACAGCCTTTCACTCAGTCCAACTGTTTCCTGTCCAGCGCCTCAAGGTCTCACTTGATTACCACGTGCCTTCAGTTGTTTCTGCCATCCCTGAATTCAGGGTCTCTAGCATAGTGTTTCAAGGTATCAAACCTCCCATTTCCTAATGGTATTGGGAGAGTGTAATTACTGGACTTTTGGGAGTGGGGTAGAAGTTCAAGGAATGGAATTCCTTCTAATAAAAGCTCTCAATTAATTTTCCTGTTTTTATACCCCTCCTTATCCTTCCTTTGAAGGCACATGGTGTCTCTAACTTCTGAGTTTCTCTAGTGTTCTAGGCCATGAGTCAATTTGATTCACATTGGCAACCACCTTTGCAGAAATATAAGCTTCAGTTTTTGTTATTTTGTGAATCCAGTTATCACTTATCCTCTGCCCTTAACTTTCCAAAATTCTGTTGGTGTCTCTAAGCCATAGTTGTCACCTCTCAGTTCTGCTTGTCCTCTGTGTCTCTCCACTGTCATTTTGGTGAGGTTTTAGGAGAAAGCATAGATGAACACAAAACGTGTTGTAAAAGATATGTAAGAATCCCTTACAATACACAAGCATAGAGAGCAAAATGTGAGAGCATGTTTCACACCCTTTCACTCCATTCCCCCAAGGAGAATGACTGTCAGTGATCTGGAACTCTCCCCAGTTCACTCTTGATGATGATACATACACAAATTATTTGATTCTATGTTTTTTCCTTCTGGCCTTGGTTTTGTTAAGTGACACATTGTCTTGGAGTGATTTCCATATTGACACATATAGGGCCATCTCATTCTTTTTTATTTTATTGTATTTATTTATTTTTTAGATGGAGTCTCACTCTATTGCCCAGGCTGGAGTGCAATGGTATAACCTTGGCTCACTGCAACCTCTGCTTCCCGAGTTCAAGTTATTCTCCTGCCTCAGCCTCCCAGGTAGCTGGGATTATGGGCAAGCACCACCATGCCCAGCTACTTTTTGTATTTTTAGTAGAGACAGGGTTTCACTATGTTGGCCAGGCTGGTCTCGAACTCCTGACCTCAGGTGATCCTCCTGCCTCGGCCTTCCAAAATGCTGGGATTACAGGCGTGAGCCACCACACCCAGCCAATTTTATTTTATTTTAAGTTCCGGGGTACATGTACAGGATGTGCAGATTTGTTACACAGGTAAACGTGTGCCATGGTGGTTTGCTGTACCTGTCAACCCACCACCTAGGTATTAAGCCCAGCATGCATTCGCTATTAATCCTAATGCTCTCTGTCCTCTTGTCCCACCGACAGGCCCCCAGTGTGTGTCATTTCCCTCTCTGTGTGCATGTGTTCTCATTCTTTTTAATACCTCTATAGTATTCAGTAGTATGAATTAGTAGTGACTAATTTAATTATTTAATCTTTCTTTTTTAAAAATTTTACACACACACGTACACCTATACATACATACACTTTTTTTTTTTTTTTTTTTTTTTTTTTGAGATAGAGTCTGGCTCTGTCACCCAGGCTGGAGTGCAGTGGCCGGATCTCAGCTCACTGCAAGCTCCGCCTTCCAGGTTTACGCCATTCTCCTGCCTCAGCCTCCCGAGTAGCTGGGACTACAGGCACCCGCCTCATCGCCCGGCTAGTTTTTTGTATTCTTTAGTAGAGACGGGGTTTCACCGTATTAGCCAGGATGGTCTCGATCTCCTGACCTTGTGATCCGCCCGTCTCGGCCTCCCAAAGTCCTGGGATTACAGGCTTGAGCCACCGCGCCCGGCCACGTACATACACGTACACATATACCTTTTTGAAAGGTCAGTAAATTAAGTGAGTTGAATTTTAGAAATATCAAACAATTGTATATGTGCAAAGAGAAAGTAAAAGCAGGATCATGTTATATGCATGGACATCTTCATTGTAGGGTGTGTCTAATAGTGAATGGGGAGAACCATTTCCAAGGCCTCCAAAACCAGAGCTATTAGGATTCACCTCCTGTTGAAGATGTGTCATAAATTAAGCTAAAGCACCCTTGGAATGATGTAAAGCCATCACCATAGATTTATGTAAGTCAATGGCTCTATGGTTTAATCTGCAATTCATATTTTTACAAAATGTGTTGTGCTTTTCACCAGTCAGAACCACTTTGTGTCAGACTCCTGACAGGAAACAGGTGAAACTTTCAAATGGGGTACTGAGGAGAAAGTAACAATGGGACCATTTTCAGTGGTGTGGCAAGGTTAAAGGAAACCAGAAAAGAACGGTGAAGCACCTTGGGAGTAGCAGAAGGGGGAGACATTATCACCCCAAGACCTGAGAGTCAACAGAACAAAGCAGTTACTGGGCACAGAGAGTAACTCTAACTGTAAAAGAGGGCACCTGCATGGTCCTCATTCAGCAAGGAAAGGAGCGGGAGGTGGTGGGTGACCTCACTCTTGATCTCGTGTTTTTATTTGCTAGATCTGGCAACCCTAGGTAGGCAAGGGGAGAGAGCCAATCTAAAGGGGTACATCAGTGTCCTTCTTTGCTCATTAATAGCAATGCATGTGGACCTCAGGACAAAGCCATCACCAAGAACCACAGACAATACATTTATCCAATTATGGTAGTAAATTAGTTATATCTGCTCTGAAAATTGTTCAACTATTTAGGAATAGCTGTAGACAACTTGGCTTATAATTCCAATTATATATATATATATTTAACAAGAGGCTGTACATTAAAAGAGACATTAAAAAGGTAAACTTTAGAGGGAAAAATGTCCCCTACTTGCCTCTGCCCAGTAGTGTTTACTTTCTTCATCATTCCCAGTATGGGAATCTGTAAGATGTGCCTTTGGAGCTGAATGGAATATCTTTATCCAGGCCTTAGGAGAAAAATTCCATCATGAGTGGAGGCTAAGCTGACCAGAGAATGCAAGAAGAATAACTTGAGCAAAGACTGGAAACTACTATCCTCGTGCTTACAATAAACGTTAACCTAAGACAGAAACAATGTACAAAGAAGAATGTGGATGGGGTCAATAAGAAGTCAGAGTTCTCCACAAATCAATATGATTAAACAATATTCTGGTAATTCCAAAACAGCAATCTGCTTTAAGAATAAAGTTTATTTTAATTTATAAGCAAATAGACAAAAATCGGAGACAACATATCTACAGCTGTTCTTAGATTAAAATAATAAAACTGATTGGTTGGCAAAAGAAGAGCCCAGAGGAAGCACTGGGATTATATAGGTTTGGAAAGTACTTTTCCCTAAAAAAGCTTTCTTAATTTACAAATAAATGTCATTTATCCCATTTCCACATTTCATCTATTTATTACCAAAACATTAGGTTTTTAGAGGTTTAGCATGCCATACGTTCACTATAAAATGTGTGTTTTTAAAAAGCACTGAAGAGGAAAATGATTAAAGTTCTGCCATTTGGCTCAAACTGCTGTAAGAGAGTTTGAACTCGTTTCAAGTGGTGGGCTACTGTTCACTCTTTGATGTCTGGTGAAGTCCAAGCATCTGGTTTCCAAATAGTGGTCTACACAGCTCATCTGACACCTGGAATAGATCATTTTTTAACACACCCCTTTATGTGTGACAAAATTATCTTCAGTAATAATCATGAAATTAAATAATAATGTAGCCAAAAGTATAATTTTTCTTTTATAGAACTTTCTACATATAATCATCTCAGTAAAAAAAATAAAATAAATATTACAATACCAAAAAAGTAATGGTTTGATTCTATTTAATTACATTAGTTTTTTTTTTCTTAGGGGGTGGTAAAACACATGAAGAAAGGCTTCCAAAAAATTTAGCTTCATGAGATGTGACTATAAAAGGGTAGCACAAGGATTTTTGCAGTAATAGAACAGTCTGTATCTTAATTGTGGTGATGATTACATGAATTCACGCATGTGATAAAATTGTATAGAACTGACTGGGCGTGCCTGTAATCCCAGCACTTTAGGAGGTAGAGACAGGAGGATCACTTGAGCCCAGCACTTTGAGACCAGCCTGGGCAACATAGGGAGATGCTGTCTCTCAATAAATAAATAAATATTAGCTGGGTATGCTGGCATATGCTTGTGTTCCCAGGTACTCAGGAGGCTGAGGTGGGAGGCTCACTTACGCCCCAGGGGTTGAGGCTTCGGTGAGCCACTGCACTCCAGCCCGGGCAACAGCGTGAGACCCTGTCTCAAAAAAGTAAAATAAAAATTGTATAGAACCACACACACATCCACAAATGAGTGCATATAAAACTGATGAAATCTGAATGAGGTATTTGAATTGTACTCATGTCAATTTCCTGGTTTTGTTATTGTATTATAGTTATATCACATGTCATCACTGGGGGTAATGGTGAAGAGTACCAGAATCTCTCTGTACTATGTTTGCAACTTTCTGTGAATCTATAATTATTTCTAAGTAATATGTTTTTGTTAAAATTTATGTGCTGTGTGATTTCATGTATTTGAGATTCTTGAAAACACCAAAATATAGCAACATTTGCTAGGGATGAGAGAAGGTATGACTGCTGAAGCTGAGGGAAACCTATCCAGGCTTGTTAAACTTTAACCCGCTTTGCTTGCTTTTAGCTGTTTTGTTTTTTTTTAAAGAAACTCCCTTCAGCCATCTTATAGATAACATCTCTGACATACAGGTCACAATGGTAAAACAACTGCCTAAGTTGTTTTTCAGGAACTTAAAGTCAGCTCTTATCCAGTCCAAACTGGGTAAGACCACACTGATCCTTTAATTGGGCTTGAGTGAATGTCCGAATGTCCAGTGGGTGATCTTTTGATGTCAGAGGCCGTGAGCTTCACCCTCTGATCATGCTAATGCTACCATTTTTGGAACATGCGTCCCACAAAGAGTCATGAAGCTTAGCTATACTTGCACAGAACACCAATTACTTCACTTTTCCTTACCCCCAATCACTTTCCTTGTACCTCAGACCACCCTGCTCCCCTATGCCATAAATATCTCTAAACTCCATCTTTGGGGAGATGAATTTGAGACCTGTTCTCTCATCTTCTCACTTAGCTGCCATGTGACTAAGTCCCTTCTTTGCTGCAAAGCTCATTGTCTCAGTGATTGGCATACTGTGTGGCAGGCAAAATGGGCTTGGCTCCATAACACGACAAAGGAGCCACACAAGGAGAGTTGTTGGGTGATGGAATAGTTCTATATCCAGATTGTGATTGTGGTTACAAGAATCTACACATGCATTAAAGTTCATGGAATAAAAATGTCAAATTTACTGTATGTTAAATTTTTAGAAAATTTGTCATTATCTTATTTTTAAGACATTAAAAGCTTTGGAATCAGTCAGACTTGTATTTAAATATTGGAATATTAGGCAAGTCAATCTGTTTTTTTATCTATAAAATCGTAATAATGCCATCCATCTAATGATAATGTATGTAAAGGCCTTAGCACATTACCCAGCACTAAGAAAGCACTGAGCAAATAGTCTTATTTATTTGTTTCTATTTTTTATTTAGAGGATTCACTCTGTAAATAAATTTAGAATAAGCAAAGAGATTACTAGGTATCTCCAGTGAAAAACTGTGTTGTCTAGAACACATTCTTTATCTGGTTGTTGCCTTTTGTCGACTTTGAGTTATTTTATGACTATAATTTGTAGGTAATTGATAGCAATCCAAAATAATTCTTATCTATTGTAATGCAAATACAATCTGCAGTGGAATTGTGGTGTGGTGGTTTCATTTTGTCCTCCCGAAGCCCACAAACTCCCCACTCCAGTGAAAAAAGCCAGTTTTGTTTCCCTTTTCCCATTTTAACATTCCCTTACTCCATATAAAATTGTGGTTCTTTTGACTTCTCCTTTGAATCAGTTGTAATATGTCTACAGTTTATTCATTAAATAATGAATTGAGTAAAATCTTCGATGGCTGTTTATTTTATAGCTGCATGAAAATCATGATTTTATCTCTTTTGAAATCTATCCTTTAACAATGTTGTTTTTCTTTTTTGAGACAGATTTTTGCTCTGTCACTGAGGCTGGAGTGCAGTGGTGCACTCCAGTGGCACGGTCTCGACTCACTGCAACCACTGCCTCCCAGGTTCAAGCAATTCACCATACTGGTCAGGCTGGTCTCGAACTCCTGACCTCAGGTGATCTGCCCACCTCAGCCTCCCAAAGTGATGGGATTATAGGCATGAGCCACCATGCCCAGCCCCCTTTTACAATTTTATAGTTGAAAAATTCTCAGACACAACGTAAAATTGGGAATAAAGCACGCTGTACAGCATCTTAGATACCTAGTCATTTTGGCTGTTTTGAACTATCTGGAATTTTGGTGTTTTATTTAAAAAATAGTAAAATAGTACTACCATTCAAATACAGTTTTGGGTTTGTTTTGTTATTTTTTTGTTGTTGTGTTTTCGAGATGGAGTCTTGCTCTGTCGCCCATGCTGGAGTGCAGTGGTGCGATCTCAGCTTATTGCAACCTCTGCCTCCCAGATTCAAGCAATTCTCCTGCCTCAGGCTCCCAAGTAGCTGGGATTACAGGTGCCCACCACCATACCCAGCTAGTTTTTGTATTTTTAGTAGAGACGGGGTTTCACCATGTTGACCAGGCTCATCTCGAACTCTTGACTTCAAGTGATCTGCCCACCTTGGCCTCCCAAAGTGCTGAGATTACAGGCGTGAGTCCCACTGCACCCAGCCAAATATAGTTGTTTTTATTTTTTACCCTTCATGTAGTGCTTTGTACACAGAAGCTCCTCAGTAGATACTTGCTAAGTGAATAAATTGAATTGCTATTTCATCTGAGATTGCTCAATCGGATGTAAAGGCAGACTTTAATTTTTGTACTCACGGGCTGAGACAAACATCCAACGATGCTCTTCAATATTTATTTGTGATTTTTCTGGAATTTTATCAGTCAGGAAGGGCTAGATAGTAACAAATATCTCCCAAACCTCAGCAGCTTAACACAATAAAAGTAATTTTTCACTGTCCATTGCAGATTGGAAGGGAGCTCTTATAGTCACTGTCACTCCAGGATACAGGCCATGGAGACTCTATCTCAACATTTACTCCTACAACCACTGCAACACTGGGAGGCAGACCTGAGGAATCACAGAATCAGAAATTTTCACCTACATATGACACGTATCACTTCTCATATTCCACTGGCCAAAGCAAATCACATGGTGTCACTTCTAAAGGAACAATGAATTACAGACCTACTATGTGCCAGGAAAAATGACCAAAACAGCATTAAGGATTTCCATATCAATACAGTCAGTGATAAAATGAGCACAGAAGGATGAGATGCCCAGCAATGGACTTATTGTACATATATGATTATATGTTTTGTATATTATACATTATAAATATTTACAACTAATATGTATATATAATTTCAATTTTTATTTTGATTCATGGGGTATATATGTGCAGGTCTGTTACACTGGTATATTGCGTAGCACTGAGGTTTGGGGTACCAACGGTCCTATCACCGAGGTAGTAAGCATAGTACCCAATAGGAAGTTTTCCAGTCCTTGCCCCACTCCCTCTGTTTCCCCTCTTGTAGTCCCCCGTGTCTATTGTTCTCATCTTTATGGAAACCCAATGTGTACCCAATGCTTAGCTCCAACTTATAAGTGAGAACACCAGCAATGGACTTCTAATGAAATTGTTACTAAAAACTGTAGGGCTGTTAGAAATTTACTATACACCTTCTTCCCTCATAAATGTTCCCTGTAGAAATGACGCAGGATTTTTTGGTGCCGGTTTGCCAGTAGGAGACCTCCGCAGCTGGTGACACCCTTGCCCAGGGCCTCACTCAGCTCCAGACTCGCTGCTGGAGGTACCCTGCGTACTCAGCCTGGCAGGCTGTGCTTCGCTTGTGCCCTGGCCAGGATCCCATGACCACTGCAACTGCATACTCGGCCTGCAGCGAGAAGGGGTGCATGAGCAAGCGAGCACAGGGCCTGGCCACAGTGCATAGTCAGGTGTGTCAGCTGCTGCAGTGGGTGGGCTGCTGCTATGGTGAGTGGGCTGCTCCAAGCAGCCCACAGGCTCTGCATGGGGTTTGCATCTGAACCAGGTGTGTCACAAGTGACTCCCTCAGTGGATTCCAGTGACCAGACAAGGGGGATGTGGTGGTACTTGAAAACTTGGAGATGACAAAAAACACAGAGCCCCAAGGGGCGTCATTCCCGCCATGTGTAGCTTGGGGTGGATGGGGGCACATTAATGGCTCTTTCAGTCCCTCTGCCCTGCTCTGGCCCATGCCCTCTGGGCTGGCCCTGCCCCACCACTGCTTCCCATCACATGGAGCAGCCACTTGGCACTGGCAGAGTGCAGAGGGCTACAGTGTTACTTGGGACCTGCGTTAGGCAGGTCCCAAGTTCTTGTCCTACACCCAAGAAGAGTAAGGCTATACTAACAACTGAAGAGTGAGTGGGGTGGAGAGTTTTACTGAGCATAGAACAGTTCTCTGTGGAGAGGGGACCGAAAAGGGGCAGCCCCCTACCCAAAGTCATGTAGTCCCAAAATGTGGCTAAGTCCGGGGCTTTTACGGGCTAAAAATGGGGTAGTGTGTGCTGATTGGTGAGTATGCAAAAAAGCCTAAAAAAAGGCACCACTCAGAGATGGGCATGACAGTGTACAAAACCAATTAGGGAAGGGTAGGTATATGAAAAATAGGTGAAGGGTGGGGATCAATCAGAGGAAAGTACACCAAACAGCAAGAGAGGTTCTCAATCCAGTACATGGATTTACCCAAGATTTGTAGCTTGATTTTCAGGCTTTAAACTGTCTTTGATTTGAAGGTGAGGTTTCACCAGGGACTCATCCCTGTCTGCCTAGGATTTGCCTGCCTCCTACTGCTATCACCACTGCCCCCCAAGTAGAAAACATCCTTCGCATATTTTTCTTTTTAGTTAGCGTTTACAGAAAGAGAAGGAAACTCTTTCCTTGTCATTATCATCATCATAAAACCATTAAGGCACCCTAGTAGAGGTGAGGAGAGCCTGTGGGCACTAATCTAAAATAAGGAATAACCTGAATGTCTAAGGGAAAATGAATACTTAGGAACAATCAAAATAAAACTTCCAGTGAGGAAAAATAGGAGGAATGAAAAATAGTTCTAATTGGATAAAGATAAAAGAGTCTTCCAAAAGTAGATGGATAGGTCTAATAGAGTGTTTATCTGATTATCTACCATGGGGGTGGTCACAGACCCCCAGCTGATTTTGTGTACTCCTTGGTGAAGACAGAATGTTCTGCCCTGGCACCGTCTCAAAACAGGAAGAATGAAGGTTTTTAAATCACTGTTTTATTGAAGGGAAACACTAGTCTGCACCAGAGGACTCAAAAAACCCAGGAAGTGAAGTGTAGCCAACTACTGCCTGGGGCTATGGGGGAGTGGGGAGTCTGTATCTGGATCCAGACCAAGTCTGTTTCAAATTTATGTGATTGAGAATTTCACTTTGAAAAGAGTACTTCATGGGACCTTTGGGAGCTGTCAAACTCTGCCCAGGGGCAGAAGATTAACTGCTCTGTGGACCAGCAGGGAGAACCTACTAAATCAGAAGCCCCTTGTTTGTGGGTCTGTGGACTTACAGGTGGCAATATAACAGGCAGTGCCTCTCTGCAGGCAACTGGGGGACTTCAGAGTTTGCGACTCAGAAGTAGCCATGTGAATGGAAAGGAGCATTTGAATCCATTCTCCAAACTGCTTATTGAAAAACACACTTAAATGAACCTGCAAAAGAAGTTTCCTTGAATTATCTATCTTCTGGAAGAATCCCCACGAAATGGTGTCTTCAGGGGAGGAGAACATTCTTTTGTTTCTTATTGAGGGGGTGGTCAAGTTAAGAGCATGACTTTGGAAACAGCTCTGCTGCCCTTCAGTGGTTGTGTGTGTTTGTGACCCTAAATTGTCTCAGTGGTAAAATGAGGATTATAATGAGGATTAAATGAGCTAATTACATGGAAAGCAGAACAATGAACATAGTGTGTGCTATTTGCTTTTATTATTCCATATATTCGGGTGTATTACCTATTAAAATATTTTAAACGTTTTACAAAATATTGAACTATTTCTATAAAGCAACTAATTGTCTGATAATCTCTCTTTTCTGGAATTTAATTTTTATAAAGTTTGGTTACAGTTAGACTCAACTATTATGCCCCTTCCTCCCTCCTTCGCATTTCTTTTGTGATCCTGCTCTGCCAAGTGCAGAGCTCCCTGTAGCTATATGGTAGCCCAGGAACATGAAAGGTTATTTGCATCAGAAGCCTTCCATACGCCATTCTCCACTTGTCACCTGACTGCTCCCCAGAGAGCTTATCAATAGAAATGAAATAACTACTACTACTCAGACAGTAGTAGTGTGCTCCCAAAATTGTAGGTGCACCCCAAAAGAGAAGAGGGTGCTCTCTTCCTTCGTTTCAACTTGTAATTAGTAAAGGCAAGAAACTGCCTTCTCAAATGTAGGCTTAAGGATATGGATGTTAAACTGGAACTTCACTTTTTTTTTAATAAGCTTTATTTTATTTATTTTATTTATTTATTTATTTTGAGACAGAGTCTAGCTCTGTCGCCCAGGCTGGAGTGCAGTGGCGCGATCTCCGCTCACTGCAAGCTCCGCCTCCCAGGTTTACGCCATTCTCCTGCCTCAGCCTCCCGAGTAGCTGGGACTACAGGCGCCCGCCATCTCGCCCGGCTAGATTTTGTATTTTTTTAGTAGAGACGGGGTTTCACCGTGTAGACCAGGATGGTCTCGATCTCCTGACCTCGTGATCCACCCATCTCGGCCTCCCAAAGTGCTGGGATTACATGCTTGAGCCACCGCACCCGGCCATAAGCTTTATTTTTTAAAGCAGTTTTAGTTTCACAGCGAAAGTTAAGCAGGAAGAACGGAGTTTTCATATAACCCTTGTTCCGACACAAGCACAACCTCCCCAACCATGAACATCCCCCACAAGAGTGGTGCATTTGTTACAATTCACGAACCTACATTAGCACATTGCAGCCTCAAACTCCCCAAGCTCAAGTGACCTTCCCACCTCAGCCTCCTGTGTAGCTGGGAACTACAGGCGCATGCCACCATGCCCATCTAAATTTTTTATTTTTTGTAGAGAAAGTTTCTTACAATGGTCCCCAGGCTGATCTTGAATTTCCTGAGCTCAAGTGATCCCCCCGTGTCTGGAATTGGTGGGTTCTTGAAGAATGAAGCTGCAGGCCCTCGAGGTGAGCGTTACAGTACTTAAAAAGATGGTGTGTCTGGAATTTGTTCCTTCAGATGTTCAGATGGGTCTGGAGCTTCTTCCTTCTGGTGGGTTCGTGGTCTTGCTGGCTTCAGGAGTGAAGCTGCAGACCTTCGTGGTGTTACAGCTAATAAACGCAGATTTAAGCAGCAGCAAGATTTACTGCAAAGAGCGAAAGAACAAGGCTTCCACATCATGGAACCAGACCCCAACCGGTTGCCACTGCTGGCTGGAGCAACCTGCTTTTATTCCCTTATATGACCGCACCCACATCCTGCTGATTGGTCCATTTTACAGAGCGCTGATTGGTCCATTTTACAGAGAACTGATTGGTACGTTTTGACAGGGTGGTGATTGGTTTGTTTACAAACCTTTAGCTAGACACAGCGTGCTGATTGGTGTGTTTACAAACCTTTAGCTGACACAGAGTGCTGATTGGTGCGTTTGCAATCCTTTAGCTAGACACAGAGTGCTAGACAGAAGAGTTCTCCAAGTCCCCACTAGATTAGCTAGACACAGAGTACTGATTGGTACCTTTACAAACCTTGAGCTAGACACAGGGTGCTGATTGGTGCCTTTACAAACCTTTGGCTAGACATAAAAGTTCTCCAAGTCCCCACCCAACTCAGGAGCCCAGTTGGCTTCACCTAGTGGATCCCCTGCCAGGGATGTGGGTGGAGCTGCCTGCCAAACCCATGCTGCATGCCTGCATGCCTCAGCTCTTGGGCGGTGGATGGGACCTTGGAGCAGGGGACAGCGCCCTTCAGGGAGGCTCTGGCCCTGCGGGAGCCCACTGGCGGTGGGGCTTGGGCATGGTGGGCTGTAGGTACCGAACCCTGCCCTGCAGGGAGGTGGCTGAGGCCTTGCGAGAATTCCAGTGTGGCATGAGCGGGCCAGCAGTGCTGGGGGACCCGGCGCACCCTCCGCAGCTGTTGGCCCAGGTGCTAGGCCCCTCACTGCCTGGGGCAGGTGGCCTGCCCACCTGGAACTCGTGCTGGCTGGCGAGCACCAAGTGCAGCCCCAGTTCCCACCCGCGCCTCTCCCTCCACACCTCCTGCAAGCAGAGGGAGCCAGCTCCAGCCTCAGCCAGCCCAGAGAGGGGCTCCCACAGTGCCGTGGCGGGCTGAAGAGCTCCTCAAGTGCGGCCAGAGTGGACGCCCAGGGCAAGGAGGAGCTGAGAGCGAGTGAGGGCTGCTAGCACGTTGTCACCTCTCACCCCCACCTCAGCCTCCAAAAGTGTTGGAATTACAGATGTGAGCCACCACACCTGGCCTGGGTTTTTCTGTAGATATAAGTTTTCAATTTATATGGACAAGTATCAAATATTTTAATTGTTTAAAAATCTGCCAAACTGTCTTCAAAAGTGGCTGTACCATTTTGAAATCCCACCAGTAATGAATGAGAATTCTTGTTGTTCCACATCAGCACCAGCATCTGGCGTTGTCAGTGTTCTGAATTTTGGCTATTCTAATAGGTGTATAGTGGTATCTCACTGTTGTTTTAATTTGCAATTTTCTAATGACATACATTGAACATCCTTTCACATGCTTACTTACCATCTGTATATGTTCTTTGGTGATGTGTCTGTTCAGATTTTGTCTATTCTGTTTTGTGTTGCTATAACAATACTTAAGACTGGGTAAGTTATAAAGAAAAGAGATTTATTTAGCTCACTGGTCTGCAGGCTGGGAAGTTCACAATTGGGTGGTCACATTGGTGGCTTCTGGTGAAGCCTCATGCTGCATCAAAACATGGCGGAGAAATGAAAGGGGAACTAGGCTCATGTGACAAAGGACAAAATACAAGAGGCAACCTCCCTATGATGACCAGCTCTGCAAGGAACTAATCCATTCCTGGGAGAACTAACACAGTCTCTCGAGAAATACATTAATCTATCTTAATGACTTAATTACCTCTAAAATTCACCATCTCCCAACACCATCCCATTGGGGTCTAAGCCTCAGCATGAGTTTTGGTGGGGACAGACTGCACTCTAACCATAACAGATCTTTTGTCCATTTTTAAATCAAGTTATTCGTTTTCTTCTGGTTTAGTTTTAAGAATTCTTTGTATATTGGGGATAATAGTCCCTTATCAGATGTGTCCTTTGCAAATATTTTCTCCAAATCTGTGGTTTGTCTTTTCCCTTGACATTGTCTTTTGCAGAGAAAAAAACAAAAAAACAAACAAAAAAAAAAAGTTGTTCATTTTAATGAAGTCCAGCTTAAAAATTATTTCTTTTGCGAATTGTGCCTTTGGTGTTTTACCTAAAACGTCACCACTATATTCAAGGTCATCTAGTTTTCTTCCTAAGTTATCTTCTAGGAGTTTTGTAGTTTTGTACTTTATGTCTACATCCATGATCCATCCATTTTGAGTTAATTTTTGTGAAGGTGTAAGGTGTGTGTCTAGATTCTTTTTTTTTTTTTTTTGGCTTGTGGATGTCCTGTCATTCCAGTACTATTTGTTGAAAAGATTATCATTGCTCCATTGTGTTGTCTTTGCTCTTTTGTCAAAGATCAGCTGATTATTTTTATGTGGATCTATTTCTGGGCTTTCTATTCCATCCCATTGATCTCTTTGTCTATTCTTTCATCAGTACTGCACTATCTTAATTACTGTAGCTTTGTAGTAAGTCTTGAAGTTAGGGAATGTCAGTTCTCTTTGTTCTTCGTCCTCTTCTTTTTTTTTTGAGATGGAGTTTCACTATGGTTGCACAGGCTGTAGTGCAGTGGCGTGATCTCGCCTCACTGCAATCTCCGTTTCCCAGGTTCAAGGAATTCTCCTGCCTCAGCCTCCTAAGTAGTTGGGATTACAGGCATGTGCCACCACGCCTGGCTAATTTTTGTACTTTTAGTAGAGACAAGGTTTCACTCTATTGACCAGGCTGGTTTTGAACTCCTGACCTCAGGTGATCCACCCCCCTCGATCTCCCAAAGTGTTGGGATTATAGGCATGAACCACCGTACCCAGCCTGTTCTTCTCTTTTAATATTACATTTGCTATTCTGGTTTCGTTTTTTGTTGTTTTTTTTTTTTTTTGCCTTTCTATGTAAACTTTAGAATTAGTTTGTTAATATCCACAAAATAACTGGCTGTGATTTTTATTGGAATTGTATTGAATCTATAAAGTTGAGAAGAACTGACATCCTGAAAATATTTAATCCATCATAATTCTTAATTCCATGATCATGAATAATCTTATTAAGTTAAGACTAAGATGATCATGGAATATCTCTCCATTTATTTAGTTATTCTATTTACTTATTCTTTGATATCTTTCAGTATAATTTTATAGTTTTTCTTATACAGATCTTGCACTTATTTTATTAGAAATATACCTAAGTATTTCATTTTGGGGGGTGCTAATGTAAATGATAATATATTTTAGTTCCACAGTATAAATTTGATATACAGGAGAGTGGTTAGCTTTTGCATATTAACCTTGTATCCTGTAACCTTGCTCTAATTGCTTACTAGTTCCAGGAGATTTTGTTGCTATTGTTGTCAATTCTTTTGGATTTTCTACACAGACAATTATGTCATCTGTAAACAAAGACAGTTTTATTTATTTTTTCTAACCTGTATTTCTTTTACTGCCTTTTCTTGTCTCACTGAATTAGCTAGGACTTCCATTAAAAAGCAGTGGTTAAAAGGGACATCCTTGTCTTGTTCCTGATCTTAGTGGGAACGTGTCAAGTTTCTGACCATTAAATATATTAGTTTCAGGTTTTTTGTAGATGTTATTTATTAAGTTGAGAAAGTTCCTCTCTATTCTTAGTATGCTGAGAGTTTTTATTATAAATTAGTGTTGGGTTTTTGCCAAATGCTTCTCCACATCTATTGATATGATCATGTGATACTTTTCTTCTTTAGCCATTGATGTAATGGGCAATATTATTTTCAAACGTTAAACAAACTTTACACACCTGGGATAAATCCCACTTGGTCATAGTGTATAATTCCTTTTATACATTGTTGAATTTGACTTCCTAATATTTTGTTGAGGATTTTTGCATGTATGTTTATGAGAAATATTGGTCTGTAGTTTCTTTTATTGTAACATATTTGTCTGGTTTTGCTGCCTCATAGAATGAGTTAGAAACTATTCCCTCTGCATCTATTTTCTGGAACAGATTGTGAATAACTGGTATGATTTCTTCCTTAAATGTTTGGTAGAATCCACCAGTGAACACATCAAGTCCTGATGCTTTTTGTTTTGAAAGGTTGTTAATTATTGATTCAATTTCTTTAATAGATATAGACCCTATTCAGATGGCCTATTTCCTCTTGTGTGCATTTTGCAGATTGTATCTTTAAGGGAATTAGTCTCTTTTATCTAGATTATCAATTTTGTGGGCATACAGTTGTTCATAATTTTTTTTATTATCCTTTTAATGTCAATGGGATCTGTAGTGATGTCCCCCTTTCATTTTTGATATTAGTAATTTATGTCTTCGCTCTTTCTTCTCCCTTTTTTCTTAGTTAGCTTGGGTAGAAGCTTATCCATTGCTTTTTCTTCTGTTGATTTTCAGTATTGACTTCTTATTTTTAATTCATTGGTTTTGCCCTAGTTTTATTATTTATTTTTTCTGCTTACTTAAGATTTAATTTGCTCTTCTTTTACTGGATTCCTAAGGTGGAAGCTTAGATTATTGATTTTAGATCTTTCTCCCTTTCTAATATATGCATTCAATGCTATAAATTTCTCTGTAAACACTGATTTCACTGCACCCACAAAATTTGATGGTGTCCAAGTCTCCGGGGGCTTACAGAGTGTAAATGTATATGAACAGGTGAGTCATGGGCCCCTGGATTTCCAGAGAGCCTACGTTTCCTGCTTTCTGTAGCATGTGGTCCAGAGACCCTACTGAGAAACCTGCTGGGGACACACCCTTCCCAGCAACCAGCTAACCAGCCAAAAAAAACCCCAAAAAACTAGGAAATCCTAACCAGTATTTCCTAATCATCAGATTTCTGAGGAGTAGGGTCTGAGTATCTGTACTTTTTAAGCCCTCTGTGTGATTCTGATGAACTGGTGCCTTAGCTACATCCACACTCTTCCATTTGCATTTCCCTGAATGTGATTCACTGTCAAGCTTAAGCATATGACTTTCCTTTGGTCTACATTTCCCTTCCTCCTCCTGCTCATCCTTAAAGTCCAGCTCAGAGGTGAGCTCCTCTATAAAACCTTCACAGAGGCTCTCTTCTACCACCTCCCCCTATCTTCCTACCCCGCCCACAAATTAGAATTAGTTATTTAAATGTCTACGTCTGCAGACTGGGCAATGAGCTACTTGAAAGCAAATGTAGTGGTTATATTCATTATCTATTCCTGAGTAACAAATTACCCCCCAAAACCTACTGGCTGAAACAAAAATAAACATTTATTAACTCACAGCGGCTGTGGTTCAATAACTCAGAAGCAGCTTAGTTGGGTGTTTTAAGGCATAAGTCTCTTATGAAGTTGCAGCCAACACATAGGCCAGGGGTGCAGTCATCTGAAGGTTTGCCTAGGGCTGGAAAATCCACTTTCAAGATGGCTCTCTCAAATTTCTAGCAACTTTGTACAAGAGGTTAGCAGAAGTTCTCAGTTCCTTTTTGATACAGTGTGGATGATTGTGGCCTCTCAATCTTGTGTTGAAATGTGATTCCCAGTGCTGGAGGTGGAGCCTGGTGGGAGGCTCCTAGGTGTGGATCCTTCATGAATGACTTGGTGCCCTCCCCACAGTAATGAGCTCATGTGAAATCTGCTTGTTTAAAAAGGAGCCTAGCACCTCCTTCTCTTTTGTTCCCTCTCTCGCCATGTGACACACTGGCTCCTATGCCTTTTACCATGATGGTAAGTTTCCTGAGGCCCTCTCCAGAAGCAAACGCCAGCACTACACTTCCTGTACAGTCTGCAGAACTATGAGCCAAAATAAAACTCTTTTCTTCATAAATTACCCAGTCTTGGGTACTCCTTTGTAGCAAGGCAGATGAACTAATACATTCTTCACATGGATCTCTTCACAGGGCTGCTTTAGTGTCCTCACAACATGGTGGCTGACTTCCAGAGCCAGTAAAATAAGAGAGAACACAATGAAAGCATCAATGTGTTTCACAACCTAGCTATGAAGGTCACACACCACACCACTTCTGCATTTTCTATTGGTCATGCAGACCAGCCATGATTCCATATAGCAGAAGATTATGCAAGAATGTAAATATGGTCATGTACCGCATAACAATATTTCTGTTAGCAACGGGCCACAAATAAGATGGTAGTCCCATAAGATCATAATACCATGGTTTTACTGTACCTTTTCTATGTTTTGATATGTTTAGATACATAAACATTCACCATTGTGTTACAATTGCCTACAATACAGTAACATGCTGTAAGATTTATAGTCTAGGAGCAATAGGTTATACCATAAAGCCTTGGTGTGTAGTAAGCTATACCATCTAGCTTTGTGTAAGTATATTCTATGATGTTCACACAATGACAAAATCATCTGTGGACACATTTCTCAGAATGTATCCCTGTTGTTAAGTGACACATGACTGTATGAAAAGGTGGAGATCATTTGGGGCCATCTTGGAGGCTGACTATCACAGTGAATATCTGTTCTTTTTGTCCATTGTTTGCCCCTTTCCCTGTGTGGAAAACATATTTCATGTGGTATAACTGCTAGTAAACCCTCCTTATCTGAAGAGGAAGCAGGTAATCAAAGTGTGGCCAATCTGAGGACTTCATTTCCCTAACCAGATTGGTCAGTCAGATGGGCATGTTATCAAGTAGAGCCAATCAATATCTTTCTTGATTTTTGATAAGTGGATTCTTATTGAGAGATGATCTCTCTTCCTGTACTTCTTTGAGCTCCAAAAATGATCTAAGCTGGAGCTTCTTATAGCCATTCATTCAGTTTATATTGGAGGAAGCTATGTTTGGTAAGAGAAAATGAGGCCAGCACACAAACAGAGGCAAAGATGAGCAGAGATGAAAAGAGAAAAAGGAGTCCTAATGAGATCATTTGAGTCCTCTTGATCCAGTCATGCCTGAAATTTACATCTAGACTTTTCAGTTACATGAGTCAATACATTTCCCTTTTTTTTTAAGCTATTTTAAGTTGAGTTACTATCACCTGCAACCAAAACAGCCCAACAGATCGGTAGGGTCTATATCTTTTACCTCTTAAATTTCTGGCATTGGGATTAATTCCTAATACTCAATTCAAATTAGATGAATACATTATTTAACTATTATACTTTTACATAAAAACAATCTGGTATGTGCAAACAATGGGGATTTTTTAAAAAAGACTTGACAACTTTCTAAGTAACATTTACAAGAACCTTAAATGTCTTAGAACCTCTAAAAGTTTTGGAATCTGTCAGCCCCCAAAACCATTGTTAGCCTGCTATGCTCAGGGTCAGTTTTCTGTAGCTCTGTGTAATGTGGTTGAATGAGTCATTCACCAGGATCCTGAGTATACACAGAGCTAGCTAAGGAGACAGGGCTGCTGCTGATGAGTACCACGTTGCCTTAGTGACAGGAAAATGGGAAGGGGCCCTGAGTGGACCTCCAAACACTCGCTTATCCAATATGTGGATAAAATTCTGTTGCAGAAATTAAGATGAATAAATGGGTAAAAAAAATCCATAGAATGACGGTTGTGGCTGGTGGTTTATGTCCCCTCTAAGAGCCATGGCCAGAGAGGAACTTGCAAAGGAAAGATGCAAGATCAGATTTACAGCTGCCGGTGAAGGGTCCACCAAATAACCGTGCTAGTAATCAGATTATCCCAACTCTTGCTCTCACTGAGAGGCTGAAAGGAACATAGAAAAACATGAATGTTTTGCTGTGACTTAGATCAGTAACTTCACGTGTAAATGGTTGTTCTGGTATAAGACATTATAGGGAGATATAAAAAGAAAGGAAGTCAAATATGGAAAAGAGAGAGGCAAGTTGTCTGCCTTTCTCTTCAAAGCCTTCTAAAATTCCACAGTTTTGTTGCGTCTAGGAAAACTGTTATACACATCATCAACCAAGTGACAGATCTTTATTTTTAATTCATCACGGAAGTCTGCTGCTGAAATGATGCTTGACAGAAAAAAAAAAATCTCTTGTTGGTAAGAGCCTTTTCTGAAGTCAAGGAAAACCTCAGAATTCCTTAGTTTTCCCCTGGGCTTTTATAGCAAGTCCAGTTTTCTTTAACCCTATAAGTTCCTATTGTAGGAACTAGTATGTGGCTTCTAGTCACATACCAACTGTTATTCTTCAGAAAGGAAACTATGGTATCTAAAGCAGGTACAAGCCTGGATTCCAGAGTCAGACTGCCTGAATTCAAATCATTGCTCCCCCACTTACCTGATCTGTAGAACCTAGGATAAGTCACATTTTGTGCCTCAGCTTCCTCATCAGTAAGATGGGAATAATAATGTGATGAGCTGGGCATGGCAGTGCACACCTGTAGTTCCTTGGTTTCTGAGTACAAGAAGCTGAGACAGAAGGACCATTTGAGCCCTGGAGTTCAAGGCCAGCCTGGGCAACATGGAAAACTCTGTCTCTAAAATAATAATAATACTAAGATAATAGTATGTCTTTACCAAGGTATGGCTTAGAATAGTTACTGGCACATAGTAGGCCCCATATAATTCTATTGTTACTATATAGACAAAACCACATGTTTTTCTATAAATCTTCCTTGAATTTTGATCATCACATGTAGATTTTTTTTTCCTATTTGGCCCTCTTTTTTAAAATTATTATTAAATACATCTTATGGTAACTACTTGTGGATAGTTAAATGTTGTTAACTTGTTCAAATCAATTTGGTGGCACACAGTTGTTAGTGCCTTGCTGGGGCCTCCGCCCCTTTGAGTCATGGGAGCTTGGATCTTCTACCCCTGCACAGGGTCACTGGGTGATGAGGTCCATAAAAGTGAGTCTTGGGCCTATCAGCAAACAAGCCTGAGTCAGGCAAATCAGCCTCATAAGCTTGGTAAGCTCCAGACTCTCTGGCCATAGTCTTCCATGAAGTATTCACTTGAACCAGATGCCACAATGTCCCAGAGTGTCCCAATGCGCCTGGACACTGCCTTCAGTTCAGGCGCAAGACTAAACAAACACCCAAGCCTGGAGCAGCATTCTGGGCTCACCCAAAACTGAGTATCTGGGACTGCAGGGACACACTACCACACTGGACTAACTTTTTCTACTGTTTGTAGAGATGGGGTTCCACTATGTTGCCCAGGCTGGTCTCAAACACCTGGCCTCGAGTGATCCTCCTGCCTCGGCCTCCCAAAGTGCTGGGATTACAGGCATGAGCCACCATGCCCAGCCTCAAAAGTTATTTCTAACATCTCTTATGCTAAATAATAAATTCCCTAGTGTAGATTCAGAAAGGAATAGTTGAAGGAGCTGTAGTAGCTATAGATTCCAAGTCCAAGGTCCTGATTAGGGCCCTTAAATGCTAACAAACCACCCCCTGGAGTGTTATTCCCCATTAGACTACTTCAAATGTTAATTAGCAACTGCTAGGGTGAATATTAGGACTCACTTTGAAAGCACACACATGTATCTTGCTAAGCTGAAGTATTTAAATTATTACAATAATTGTCTAATGTCGGTAAAACCCTCAAACCACAACTTGACTTTTTTTTTAGGAGACAGCCTACCTTTGACTCTGATTTTTAAAGATATTCATAGGTGCCTCATTAAAAGTGAATGATTAAAATAACATCAGCTGATACAATGCTCTGTTTGCAAGGAAGCTTCACAGCTCTTGATTTTATAATTGCTGAAAAATGTGTTTTCACATATGTGGCCAGATTGGAAGTGATTCTACATGTGACTCGGGCACATCAGAGGTAGCACTAACTAGAGCTCTTTAAGACCAGAATTATCAGTGGGCAACGGTCCTCAAATAAATAGATTTTTGATGAAGCAAGTGGAATTTTGTAATTTAAATATCAACGTATCAGCACAGGAAATCTTAATTTTTGCTCTCTATAGAAAACAAGTATTTGGTTATGGTACAAAAACTCTGCAGCCAACACTACGGCAGAGTTCGTAGGCATGTTTATTTAGGACACATCTCACCCATTTGCTTTTGAAATTTAACTGAAAGTAGGTCACAGTAGGCAAAATATTAGAAGAAAATATAGATACTTATTTTTAGTGTCCTTGATGGTACATAAGTTTGGCTCTTGTTAATTGCAAGGAGGGTAGCAGGAGGGCATGGATTTATTGCAGGATGAGGGAGAGAAGGCAGAAGGAAAGAAAGATTCAGAGGGCAACTGTCAAAGACAGGCTTTGTCTAGTTTGAAGTGAATCTTCACCAAAGTTTTTGTTTTTGTTTTTTGTTGTACTGATAGGGGAAGTGAAGAAACCCTATAATCATTGAGGAGCGGCAACTCATTGGGATGTAAGCATGAAACTATTTGACTGCTCCCAGCTCCTTCTTGTGAAATTCGTGCTTTACTCTGGGCATTAGGCTCCCTTGATGTCTTAATGATGTCTCCGTTCAATTCCATAACTTCCCAGTCCCGTTTCTATATGCTGTGTTGCATACTTTTTTTTTTTTTGAGACAGCGCTATCCCCCAGACTGGTGTGCAGTGGCACTATCTTGACTCACTGCAACCTCTGCCTCCCTGTTCAAGCAATTCTCATGCCTCAGCCTCCCGAGTAGCTGGGATTATAGGCATGCACCACAATGCCTAGCTAATTTTTTGTATTTTAATAGTGACAGCGTTTCACCATGTTGCCCAGGCTGGTCTCAAACCCCTGAGCTCCGGTATTCCACCTGCCTTGGCCTCCCAAAGTGCTAGGATTACAGGCGTGAGCCACCGCACCTGGCATCCCATTCATTTTGAAAATTCAGTCACAAAAATAAAATGTCAAAAGCAGGGAATTCCAAGCTCTCTGCTCTCCTGCCCCCTGTCTCAGTACCTGCCAGTCCAGCAAGGGCGAGGATGGGAGCTATATCTGCTCTCGCATACCCATCTTCTCCTCCTTTCTCAGAAAGGACCCCCCTAGGCTTGGAAGACAGAATGAGAGGCAGGGTCATTTTACTCGACTCCTCTAGATGAGGGGTGGAGGGGGTGGGCACTGGGTGCTCTCACCAGGGTTGCCGCCGCCTCTGTAACTCCAAGAGAACTTCTTCCACCTCTGTCGCTGCCCATGTTGTTGCTCCCTGGGACACATGTCCTGGCACACAGTCCCTTGACATGGGATTTCTAGCTCAGCCTGTTCTCCTGCTCAGCCCAGTCTGCCCCTCACTCAAGTGATCTTCTTGTCCAACACTCTCTTGGATGTGGTACTGGCAAGATAGCTCAAGCCCACTGCTTTGTCGACTTCACTTAAGGGAGACTATTTTTGCAGCACAAATGTTGGAAATGCAGTCTGGAACCTTGTTAACAGTGAATTAGAGCACTTTGTAGAACACTAGGGGAACAAAAGAAAACAATCTATCATTAACTCAAAAGGAATGCATTACTCCTGAAAGCATTGCAATTACATGCTGAGGCATGGAGATGATAGAGCAAGCTCCCAAACCATTTCCCAATTCCAAATATTAATTTAATTCCCTGAGCATAGATAGAGATCACATTCGATGCTTTAACTCATAGGAACAGATACTACATTTGTTTTTAACCAATAGGCGGAGAATGCATCTACTTACGCCACACCTCTCCTATTTCTCAGTTGAGGTGGAGGGTGACACCCTAGATCCCTATAGCTCTCCAGTGCTCTGAAACTTTCCCTGATATTGCTCTGACCTGATGTAATGTTCCCAAGGAAACATCTTTCACACTGAAAATAATCAGTCTCAGTATCTTATTCCTAAGGCCTGACCCAAACATCTCTTTTGTGTACTCACACTCATAAAGCTAAGTGGTCAGCTCCATCCTCCCAGCTCCCATATTTTCTGAACCCCTTTGGGAGTCAAGCGACAGTTCTGGGAATCATGTCAATAAACTCTTTCTTTTAAACTTTTTTATTATGGACTGCGCATGGTGGCTCATGCCTGTAATCCCAGCACTTTGGGAGGCCAAAGTGGGTGGATCATTTGAGGTTAGGAGTTCAAGACCAGCCTGGCCAACATGGCAAAACCCCATCTCTACTAAAAATACAAAAATTAGTCGGGCATGTTGGCAGACGCCTGTAATCCCAGCTACTCAGGAGGCTGAGGCAGGAGAATCGCTTGAACCCAGGAGGCGGAGATTGCAGTGAGCTGAGATGGCGCCACTGCACTCAAGCCTAGGCGACAGAGTGAGAGTCTGCCTCAAAAAAAAAAAAAAAGTTTTATCATGGAAATTTCTGAACATCCACAAAAGTAGGGAGAATAGTATGATAAACTGACATGTATCTACCACACGGCCCAACAGGTGTCAACTCATGGCCAACCTTGCTTCAAATATTCCCTCACCTACTCTCCCTTTCCTCTGAAACATGTATCCAAAATATAGGAATTCTTTTTGTTCTTCTATTTTTTAAATAGAGATGGGGTCTCACTATATTGTCCAGGGTGTACTCGAATTCATGGACTCAATCCTCTTGCCTCGGCCTCCCAAAGTACTGGGATTATAGGCATGAGTGGCCTCTTTTTGTTCTTTTAAACCTAACTGCAGTACCATCCACACACCTAAAAAATTAATAGCAATTTCTTAATTATCATCAAAAATATCTAGTACGTACTCAAATTTCTTCAATTGTCCCATAAGTCAATATCCTAACAAGGTTCAAATATTGTATTTGAAACATTACTTATATGAGTCAGAGTACATTATGTTATGCTGTTATGTTTAGCAGACAACTTCAAAATCGGAGTGGCTTACAACAACCCAGATTTATTTCCTGCTCATGTGAGTTTCCATTGTGAGTCAGCCCTGCATCCTCTTCACTCCTGGCTACAGGCTAAAGAAACAGTCTGTGTTTGGGATATGCCCAGTTCCTGGCAGATGGAAATGAGGAATGGCTGAAACACACAATGTCTTTTAAAGTTTCTGCTCGGAAGTAGCAACCAACCATCACATCTGCTCACATTTCACTGGTCAAAGCAAACCACATGGCCAAAGCTGGTGTCAGCAGAGAGACAGGAAGTATAATTTTCCCTATAGGAGACAGCATCTGTTACTGGGAAGAATACAACCTATTCTTATGCCTCTTTTAATTTACAGGTTCCCCTCCTCATCTTGTTTTTTCAATTTATTGGTTGAAGAAAATGAGTAATTTGTGCTTTAGAATTTCCTATATTCCTTGCAGTGTGTTTGTTTAACATGTCTCCATGTCACTTCTAGTTCTTCTAAACTTGTGATTAAATCTAGAGGCATAATCGGACTCAGAAAAAAATTAAGGCCTAAATTGAAGTACTAGATCTTTATATTGCTGTGTGACGTCATTTAAAAATCCAAATTTGGGGCCAATTTTTGACCTTCCTAGATGGTCATGTGAGTTGTATCAGTTATATCTTGCTGTGTAATAAATTATCCTCAAACTTGGTGGCTCAAACGAAAAATAATCATATATTATCTCATGGTTTCTGTGAATCAAGAATTCAGACAGGGCAGAAGGGCATGGCTTGTTTCTGCTTCATGATTTCTGGGATCTTAGCTGGAAAACTTAAGGTCTGGGGGACTGAAATCATCTGGAGACTTGACTGAGACTGAAGGCTCTGTGATCAAGGGGCTCATTCACTTCATTCACAAGTTGGTGTTGGTAAATTGGTTCTCTTCCATATGGGCCTACTCCTCACGCTGCTTGAGCATCCTCACATGGTGGCTGACTCCTTGCAGAGTGATTGATCCAAAAGACCAATGTTGAAGCAGCAATGTCTTTTTTGACCTAGTTTTGGGAACTTATCCACTGACACTTCTATTGTTTGCAAAACCAGCCCTTACCTAATATGTGGGAATAGTCTGCCCAAAGGCATGAATACCAAGAAAGGAGGTGCACTGGGGACCATCTTGGTGGCTGACTACTATATACATTAAGTGACTTTTGATGTTAAAAAACAAAAAAGAGCCAGGTGCAGTGGCTCACGCCTGTAATCCCAGCGCTTTGGGAGGCCAAGGTGGGTGGATCAGGAGTCCGAGACTAGCCTGACCAACATGAAATCCCGTCTCTACTAAAAATACAAAAATTATCCAGGCGTGGTGGCGCACACCTGTAATCCCAGCTACTTAGGAGGCTGAGGCAGGAGAATAGCTTGAACTCAGGAGGCAGAGGTTGCAGTGAGCTGAGATGGTGCCACTGCACTCTAGCCTGGGCAACAAGAGTGAGACTCCATCTCAAAAAACAAAAAGAAGGGACAGTCTACATCGTGTTCTGTGCAACAGTGATTTATAGCATTTGAGATGTCATGATCCAATAGAATTTCAAAGGAAAAGCTTAGAAGTTCCTAAATGGAACTAGTAGGTCTTTATGTTGGCATGTAAAAAGAGCAATCTGTTAACTCAACCATCATTATTTTTTATTTTTTATAAGTCTTTTTCATACAGAAGGATAGTATCTCAAAATGAGGAATCATTTTTTGGATGTGGAACAGGGAGAACTCTTCTAAACTGCTGGTGAGGATGTACATGGAGAATCCACTTGGAAAATATTCTATAGTCAAGTTGAGAATTTACGTACTCTATCACCCAACGTTTCTTTTTTTTTCTTTTGAGATGAGTCTTCTATGTTGCCCAGGCTGCTCTCAAACTCCTGGCTCAAGCAAGCTTCCTGAAGAGCTGGGAATACAGGCATATGTCATTATGCCCAGCTTTATCACCCAATATTTCTACTCCTAGCCATATATTTACCCTAAAGAAATGTGTATACACTCATACCAGGAGTCATGTACAAGAATGTTCATAGCAGCATGCTAATAGTCCCAGACTGGAAACAAACCAAATGTCCATCAACAGAGGCATAGACAGGTAAACCGATGTGGAGTCATCCCTCAGTATCCATGGGAGATTGGTTTCAGGCCCTCGCAGATACCAAAATCTGCAGATGCTCAAGTCTCTTCTATAAACTGGTGTAGTGTTTGCATATAACCTACACACATTCTCGTGTAAAATTTAAAGTCTCTCTACATTACTTATAATACCTAATACAATGTAAATGCTATGCTATACTATATTGTTTTTAAATTTGTATTGTTATTGTCATATTGGGTTTTTAAATACGTTTTTGATCCATGGTTGGCTGTATTAGTGGATGCAGAACCAGCAGACATGGAGGGTCAACTGTATATTCATACTATATGCTTCCATTTTTATAAAGTCTCCAAACAAGCAATACAGGCATACCTCATTTTACCACGTTTCACTTTATTGGAATTCACAGATACTGTGTTTTTTACAAATTGAAGATTCGCAGCAACCCTGGCGTCAAGCAAGCCTACTGGCGCCATTTTTCCAAGAGCATGTGCTCACTCATGTCTCTGTGTTACGTTCTGGTAATTCTCACATTATTTCACACTTTTTCATTATTATTATATCTGTTTTGGTGATCTGTGATGAGCGATCTTTGATGTTACCATGTAATTGTTTTGGTGCACCACCAACCGCATCCATAGAGGATGATTAACTTAATCCAGAAAATGTTGTGTGTGTTCTGATTTCTTCAACAACCAGTCTCCCATCTTTCTCCCTCTTATTGGGCCTCCCCATTCCCTGACACACAAAAATATTGAAATTAGGCCAGTTAATAACTCTACAATGACCTCTAAGTGTTCATGTGAAAGAAAGAGTCACATGTCTCTCACCTTAAATTAAAAGCTAGAGACGGTTAAGCTTCATGTGGAAGGCATGTCAAAAGCCAAGATAGAATCCCAGCACTTTGGGAGGCCGAGGCAGGTAGATCACAAGGTCAAGAAATCGAGACCATCCTGGTCATCGTGGTGAAACCCCGTCTCTACTAAAAATACAAAAATTAGCTGGGCGTGGTGGCACACACCTGTAGTCCCAGCTACTTGGAAGACTGAGGCAGGAGAATCGCTTGAACCTGGGAGGTGGAGGTTGCAGTGAGCCAAGATTGTGCCACTGCACTCCAGCCTGGTGAAAGAGTGAGACTCCATCTCAAGAAAAAAAAAAAAGCCAAGATAGGCCAAAAGCTAGACCTCTTGTGCCAAACAGTTAGCCAAGTTATGTATAGAAAGGAAAAATTTGGCCGGGCGCAGTGGCTCAAGCCTGTAATCCCAGCACTTTGGGGGCCGAGACGGGCGGATCACGAGGTCAGGAGATCGAGACCATCCTGGCTAACACTGTGGAAACCTCCGTCTCTACTAATAAAATACAAAAACTAGCCAGGGCCGATGGATGGCGGGCAACCTGTAGTCCCAGCTATCCTCGGGAGGTCTTGAGGCAGGAGATGGCGTGAACCTGGGAGCGGTAGCTTGCAGTGAGCTGAGATCTCGGCCACTGCGCCTCCAGCCTGGGTGACGGGAGCGAGAACTCCGTCTCAAAAAAAAAAAAAAAAAAAAAAAGGAAAGGAAAAATTCTTGAAGGAAATGAAAAGTGCTACTTCATTGAGCACATGGATGATAAGAAAGCAAAACAAACGTTGCTGAGATGGAGCAAGTGTGAGTGATCTGCGCAGATCAAACCAGTCACAATATTCTCTTGAGCCAAAGCCTAATCCAGAGCAAGGCCCCTAACTCCAATTTTATGAAGGCTGAGAATGGTGAAAAAGCTGCAGAAGAAAACTTTGAAGCTAGCAGGAATTGGCTCATGAGGTTTAAAGAAAGCCATCTCCATAATCTAAAAATGCAAGGTAAAACAGCAAGTGCTGATATAGAAGCTGCAGCAAGTTATCCAGAAGATCTAGCAAGATCATCAATGAGGGTGCCTACACTAAATAACACATTCTCAGTGTAGATGAAACAGGCTTATATTGGAAGAAGGTGCCATCTAGATCTTTCATAGCTAGAGAAAAGAAGTCAGTACTTGGGTTCAAAGCTTCAAAGGACATACTGACCCCTTTTGGGGAGCCAATGCCGCTGGTGACTTTATGTCAAAGCAAATGCTAATTTACCATTCTGAAAATCCTACGGCCCTTAGGAATTATGCTTCACATACTCTGCCTGTGCTCTATAAATGGAACTACAAAGCCTTGATGACAGCACATCTATTTATAGCATGGTTACTTTTTTTTTTTTTTTTTTTGAGACACAGTTTTGCTCTTGTCACCCAGGCTGGAATGCAATGGCACGATCTCGGCTCACTGCAACCTCCGCCTCCCAGGTTCAAGTGATTCTCCTGCCTCAGCCTCCCAAGTAGCTGGAATTACAGGCATGTGCCACCACGCCCAGCTAATTTTGCTATTGTTGGTAGAGACGGGGTTTCACCATATCAGCCAGGCTGGTCTCAAACTCCTGACCTCAGGTGATCCACCCGCCTTGGCCTCCCAAAATGCTGGGATTACAGGTGTGAGTCACTGCACCCGGTGGGGTGTCACAAATGTTTTAAGCCTTCTGTTGAGACCTACTGCTTTAAAGAAAGGATTTCTTTCAAAATATTACTGCTTATTAACAATTCACCTTGTCACCCAAGAGCTCTAAGGGAGATGTACAGGGAGATTAATATTGTTTACATGTGCACTAACACAACATCCATTCTGTATTCTATGGATCAAGGAGTCACTTTACCTTTCATGTTTTATCATTTAGGAAATATATTTTGTGAGGCTATAGCTGCCATAGATAGTGATTCCTCTAATGTATCTGGGGGAAAAAACTGGAAACCTTCTGGAAACGAGTCCCCATTAAGTATAATAATAAAAAATAAATAAATAAAATAAAAAAACAAAACAAAACAAAACAAAAGAACATTTGTGATTCACGGGAGGAGGCCAAAACATCACCATTGACAGGAATTTGGAATAAGTTGATTCCAACCCTCATGGATCACTTTAAGGGGTTCAAGATTCACCATAACTGCAGATGTGATGGAAATAGCAAGAACTAGAATTAGAAGTAGAGCCTGAAGATGTGACTGAATTGCTGCAATCTCATGATAAAACATGAGCAGATTAAGAGTTGCTTCTTAAAGTGGTTTCCTGAGATAGAATCTACTCTTGGTGAAGATGCTATGAACACTGTTGAAATGACAGCAAAGAATCTAGAATATTATATAAACTCAGTGAAGCAGCAGCCTGGTATGAGCAGATTGACCCCAATTTTGAAAGGTCTACTGTGGGTAAAATGCTATCAAACAGCATCACATGCTATAGAGAAATCTGTCATGAAGGAAAGAATCCATCAGTGCAACAAACATCATTGTTGTCTTTTTTTCCTTGAGACAGAGTCTCACTATGTTGCCCTGGCTAGTCTTGAACTCCTGGACTCAAGCAGTCCTCCGGGCTCGGCTTCCCAAAGTGCTGGGATTACAGATGTGAGACACTGTGCCAAGCCCATTGTCGTCTTATTTTTTTTTAATTTCCACAGCCCAGCCTGGGCAACATAGTGAAACCCTTTCTCTACAAAAAGTACAAAAAATTAGCCAGGCATGGTGCCATGTGCCTATAGTTCCAGCTACCGGGAGGCTGAGGTGGGAGGATCACTTGAGCCCAGGAGGTCAAGGCCGCAGTGAGCTGAGATCACACCACTGCACTCCAGTGGTGTGCAGTAAGACCCTGCCTCAAAAAAAAAAATTTTTTTTTCACAGTCACTTCAGTCTTCAGCAACAACCACTTTGATCAGTCAGCAGGCATCAACCCTCCAACAGCAAAAGGATTATAAGTCACTAAAGTCTCATGATGGTTTATGGTTTTCAGCAATAAAGTATTTTTGAATTATGGTATTTTTAAATTATGATATGGTATTGATTCTTTTATACATAATGCTATTGCACACTTAAACCACAATATAGTGTAAACATAACTTTTATGTGCATTGGAAAACTAAAAAATTTGTGTGACTTGCTTTATTGTGATATTTCCTTTATTGTAGTAATCTGGAACCAAATCTGTAGTATCTCCAAGGATGACTGCACTAAAGTCTACTGTTTTGAGATGCTATTTTTTTTTTTTTTTTTTAGAGATAGGATCTTGCTATGTACCAGGCTGTACTTAAATTCCTGGGACCAAGCAATCCTTCCACCTCAGACTCCCAGTTGCTGGGACTACAGGTATACACCACCACACCTGGCTAATAGCTCATTTTGGTACTGGACACCTAGCAGCATCTTGTTACACTACTGTTGATGGAGCACCTATTATATTCCAGGAACTTTACTACTTGTTTCACATACATTATGCAGTGTTTTATAATTTTTTTTGTTTTGTTTTTTTTTTTTTTTGAGACAGAGTCTCACCCTCTCTCCCAGGCTGGAGTGCAATGGCACCATCTCGGCTCACTGCAACCTCTGCCTCCCGCATGCAAGCAATTCTCCTGCCTCAGCCTCCTGAGTAGCTGGGATTACAGGTACACACCACCATGCCCAGTTCATTTTTGTATTTTTAGTAGAGATGGGGTTTCATTATATTGGCCAGGTTGGTCTTGAACTCCTGACCCCAGATGATTTGCCCGCCTCGGCCTCCAAAAGTGCTGGGATTACAGGTTTCAGCCACCATGCCCCGACAATGTTTTATAGTTTATAATATTTTATTTCATTCTCACAACAGGCGGGGCATGGTAGCTCATGCCTGTAATCCCAACATTTTGGGAGGCCAAGGTGAGAGGATCACTTGAGCCCAGAAGTTCAACACTGGGCTGGGCAACATAGCAAGATGTCATCACTGCAACAACAACAACAACAACAAAAAAAAATTAGCCAGCCATGATGGCATACACCTGGGAGCACTGCTTGAACCCAGGAGTTTAAGGCAGCAGTGAGCTACAATCATGCTACTGAATTCTAGCCTGGGCAACAGAATGAGACCCTCTCTCTTAAAATAAAAAAATAAAAAAATAAAAAAATAAAAAAAATAAAAGCACACACACAAATACATAAATAAAATAATAAAAACAAAAAATAGAGTCATGCTCATAACAATCCAATGAAATAGATGAGAGACCTTTAGTTATTTCCACTTTTCAAAGAGGCCATTGAGATTCCTAAGGTTGTGTCCTGCTTAAGGTGATTGTTAAGGACTGGTCACACCTTGCCATGCCTACAGCCACTTGGCAGTTAGGTACGTAGCACTGAATGGTCCTTGGAAAGGGTTTGCTTTGATGGTATCTCCTGGTCCCTTCCCTGTTGCACAGCTGATTTTGCCAGAGGTGGTAATTGACTCAAGGGCAGCCAAGCTACAAGGCCGAGATATATGAGGTTACCTAGAGCAAAAGCTGTGCCCAAACAGGAACGATGGTGATTAGGTACATAATTAGATTATCTACAAAACATTTTGTGGGAAATACAGGGAGGATGTTTTCATTAGTAGGAAAAGCTGAAAGCTACCAGAGATGGGAAAATCATTGTCTTTGTCTGTCTTGTCTTGCTATAACATAATACCACATACTGTGTCATTAACAAAGAATAGAAATTTAGACCAGGCACAGTGCCTCATGCCTGTAATCCCAGCACTTTGGGAGGCCGAGGCGGGTGGCTTATTTGAGGCCATGAGTTTGAGACCAGTCTGGCCAACATGGCAAAACCCTATCTCTACAAAAAATACAAAAATTAGCTGGGTGTGATGGCACACATCTGTAATTCCAGCTGGGCTGAGGCATGAGGATTGTTTGAACCCAGGAGACAGAGGTTGCAGTGAGCTGAGACTGTGCCACTGCACTCCAGCCTGGGAGACAGAATGATGACACCCTGTCTCAAAAAAAAAAAAAAAAAAAGAATAGAAATGTGTTTCTCATAATTCTGGAGGCTGGGAAGTTCAAGGTTGAGGACTGCATCTAGTGAGGTCCTTCTTGCTGTGTCATCCAGAGAGCATGAGAAAGCCAGAAAGGAAGGAAGCCAAATTTATCTTTTATTGGTAACCTACTCCCAAGATAACTAACCCACTCCTGCAATAACAACATTAATCCATTCATGAGGGCTCTGCCTCTTATTACCTCTTATTACCTCTAATTACCTCTTAAAGGTTCTACCTCTCAACATCATTGCATTGGGATTTAAGTTTCCAACACATGAACAGATTAAGAATTGCTTCTTAAAGTGGTTTCTTGAGATAGAATGTACTGCTATGACTTGAATGTGTCCCCCACATTCAAGGCATAGCAGTTGTGCACATATACTATAAGGCAACAAGAATCATCCATAAACAGGGAGTATGAGTAAGAGTAAGGTAACTATAAATACAAAACGTATGTACTGTGTACAAATAGAAGGCAAGCTTTTAAAATGGCATTGGCAGGAGCACTGAAGCAGAGATTTCAGGAGACAAGTTCTCATAATGGTGGGGGAACAGCACTCCTGCTACTGAGTGGGCTTAGACCAGCCTCCTCTGATTTTTTTTAAAAAGTTTCAGCCCATGGCCAGACTACAAGGACAGTGATCAAGAAAGACAGAGCCATCAGGTACAGTGGCTCATGCCCGTAATCCCAGCACTTTGGGAGGCCAAGGTGGGATGATCAGTTGAGCTCAGGAGTTCAAGACCACCCTGGGCAACATAGTGAAACCTTATCTTTACAAAAATAAAAAATAAAAAATGAGGTGGGAGGATCACTTGCGCCCAGGAGGTGGAGGCTGCAATGAGCTGTGATCATGCCAGTGCACACTGCACTCTCACCTGGGCGACAGAAAAAGACCGTGCCTCAAAACAAAAACAAAATAAGGAAGACTGAACCTAGAGGCAATGACTATTATATTTTATCTGATTATAAGAGTAAAGCCTTTTTTCCCAAAGTACTGATAGAAAAGTAGCAGAGAGATGGCTGGGCATGGTGGCTCATGCCCATAATCCCAGCACTTTGGGAGGCTGAGGCAGGCGGACCTGAGTTTAGGAGTTCGAGACCAGCCTGGTCACATGGCAAAATCCCACCTTTACTAAAAATACAAAAAAGTTAACTGGGCGTGATGGCGGGCGCCTGTAATCCCAGCTACTCAGGCGGCTGAGGCAGGAGAATCGCTTGAACCTCGGAGGCAGAAGTTGCAGTGAGGCAAGATTGTGCACTGCACTCCAGCCTGGGCAAGAAGAGTGAAACTCCATCTCACAAAAGAAAAGAAGCAGAGAGAAAATAAGAAAGAGAATCAATCCAGAAGACTATCTATCATCTGATCAACAGGATAGAGAGATTTTTTTAAAAGAAGGAATAGGAAAAAATGGAGTGGAGGAAATTATCAAAGAAATAATAGAAGAAAAATTTCTACTACCAGTTGATGTAAATCTTCAGAAGATAAGTCCCACTGGGTGCTCAGTGCAACAAATCAAACAAATGAACAACAACAATAAAGCCATGGCATACCCTCATATAATCCCAGAACATAGGAAAAAAGAATAAATCCTAAAAGCTTCAATAAAGTAAAAACAGGTGACACACAAAGGAGTAGGTAGCAGAATGGTACTGGACTTTCTCATTCATTTTCTAAGAGTTTTGTAAAACAATTTTAAATATTTATAAGACATACATGTATTATATATGTAACATATATATTCATATATATTATATATGCATATACATAGAAAAAGGTCTAGAAAATTACATATCAAAATATTAATAGTGGTTACCTTTAAGAAATAGCACTATGGTTTTTTTTTGTTTTTTTTTTTAGACAAAGTCTCGCTCTGTTGCACAGGCTGGAGTGCAGTGGCGCAATCTCAGCTCACTGCAAGCTCCATATGGTGGGTTTTCTGTGTTTTTTTTTTTAAGAGATGGGGTTCTCACTGTGTTGCCCAGGCTGGTCTCAAACTCCTGGCCTCAAGCTGTCCACCCATCTCAGCCTCCCAAAGTGCTGGGATTATAGGTGTGAGCCACTGTGCCCAGCCCCATTACAGGATTTTCAAATATGTCCACAAATACGTTACTACTTCTCTCTCTAAAAGACGGGACTTGATTTCACTTCCCTGAATGTGAACTGGACTGAGCGGGGTGTGTGTGTGTGCGTAATTTATTAGATTCAACCATAAAAGTCGTTTGACCTCTTTCTTGCTCTGTCTTTTGGATTGCTCACCCTGGGGAAAGCTAGCTTCCATGTTACGAAGACATCCACACCGAGCTATGTGATGGCTCATGTGGTGAAGAAGTGAGGCCTCCTGCTCACAGCCAGCATCACTCACCAGGCTTACTTTGGCAGTGGGTCTTGAAGCCCCAGCCAAGCCTTCAGATGACTACAGCCCTTGCAAGCATCATGGCTGCAACCTGTGAGAGATGCTGGGCCAAGAGCCACTCAGCTAAGCCACCCTGGATCCCTGATCCACAGAAACTATGTGAGCCATTAAGTTTCAGGGATAATTTCTTACATGGCAATAGATAACTAAAATAAGTATAAACAGGAGAAAGGTAAGGGAGAACATTTTACTTTTTAGATTTTTTTTTTTTGAGAAGGAGTCTTGCTCAGTTGCCCAGGCTGGTGTGCAGTGGTGCAATCTTCGCTCACTGTAACCTCTGCCTCCCAGATACAAGCGATTCTCCTGCCTCAGCCTCCCCAAGTAGCTAGGCCTACAGGCACACACCACCATGCCTGGCTAATTTTTGTATTTTTTGTACAGTCGCTATGATGGCCAGGCAGGTCTCAAACTCCTGACCTTGTGATCTGCCTCCCTCAGCCTCCCAAAGTGCTGGGATTACAGGCGTGAGCCACCGTGCCTGGCCTAGATTTTTATATTCATGTTCATTGTTTACGTTTTTACAATCAGTGCTTGTAATTTGACTCTTTTTTTTTTTTTTTTTTTTTTTTTT
>NW_016816882.1:570838-598004 GCF_001698545.2 Rhinopithecus bieti
TTTTTTTTTTTTTTTTTTTTTTTTTTTGAGACGGAGTCTTGCTTTTGTACAGTGGCACAATCTCGGTTCACTGAAAACTCTGCCTCCCAGGTTCACGCCATTCTCCTGCCTCAGCCTCCCAAGTACCTGGGACTACAGGCACCCGCCATCATGCCCGGCTAATTTTTTGTATTTTTAGTAGAGACAGGGTTTCACTGTGTTAGCCAGGATGGCCTCCATATCCTGACCTCATGATCTGCCTGCCTCAGCCTCCAAAAGTGCTGGGATTACAGGCGTGAGCCACCGCACCTGCTATAATTCAACTTTTAAAAAAGGTGGAGGGGGCGGGCAGGCATGGTGGCTCACGTCTGTTATCCCAGCACTTTGGGAGGCCAAAGCAGGAAGGATCACTTGTATCCAGGAGTTCAAGACCAGCCTGGGAACATAGCAAGACCCTGTCTCTACAAATATAAAAAATTAGCTGGATGTGTTATAAGTGCACACCTGTAGTCCCAGCTACCCAGGAGGCTGAGGTAGGAGAATTGCTCAAGCCTGGAGGTTGAGGCTGCAGTGAACCGTGATCTTACCACTGTGCACTTCAGCCTGGGTGACAGAGGAGAGGCAGGCAGCCTTTAAGGAAAAATAGTATATTTGCTGGATCTATAAATAATAATACATATTTTGAGAAATATGTAAGAAACTCTTTCAGTGACTAGTAGTGGTGACTGCATATATAAGGAAACAGGCAAAGAATATATTAAATATCTGCTCCTGGTGATATAAAACATAAAACATTGCCAGTCATTGTTCGTTACTATGTTGTTCTAATTGAATATTTCCCAGTCATCCCTAATGTGCTGAGGAAGAGACTGCAGAGGGGTACTTCTCTTATTGCACAAATGTTTACGTTTGTGTTAACAAAGGACAAAGGACCCCTCTCTGATTTTTTTCCTTAAAGAACCAGTAGTTCGACTTGCAGTATTGATTATTGTGATGTCACTAGTTAAGATATCAGTGAAAGAAGTTAAGTAAGCATTCAATATCTGCTTCTTTCTTATCACCTCCATAGTCTTCCTCGGTGTTGCATCCATTAGAACTTCAGGATGGTCTTTTGCTCACATCATTTCTTCTCTTCTTCCCAGTTATTTTATGTCTGCACTACTTGGGCAAACCCAACAAATCAGTCTAGCCAGGTTGCAGAGTAAGGACTTCCTAGAAAAAGACCATTGGCTTAATGACTTCCCCTGCTCATAGTTACATTTAATTCCTGTTGAGCTAATGGTACCAGGGGACTGATGTCTGCATCCTGTAGCAAATATTCCCATCATTTCTTCCTCTCCACTTAAAAACATTCTTTAGCTTTTACTGAAGTTAATAGCCCCAGAGTTCTTTGTGTGAGTGTTGTATGTGCTGTTATATGGATTTTATCCATGTACCAGATTTGGTTTACAGTGAATATTAGTCTTGCCTGTTATATAAACTAAACATCTGCAATTTTCCATGTGTAATGGTAATGATACCATCAAGGGAGGCAGGAGTGTAAGAGAAGTAGGGGAAAATCATTAAAAGAGAATATCAGGCTAAGACAAAGGAACCTAGACCTAGACTGTCTGAAAAGTTAAACTAATTGTTTTCCTTAAATTACATCATCAACCCAATGTGGGGGGTTCAGGGCCATTCCAGTCATGGTCATTGCAGCTACCACCCAAGTAGTGTAAAAACTGCTGTCAACCTGTTCTTGTTCATTTTTAGCATCCAGACTTAATTAGTGTTCAGGCAGGAACTTGACACCTATTTGACACACTTCAAATGTGTTAGTAAAACAATTCTCCCCAACATCCTCCCCTAGTCCTCTTTGCTAACAGAAAGCATCCACTGTAACTTTCCCCAAAGAGGGTCAAGATCTAACCCTGTTTTGACTATGGAAAGCAGGGCTTTCGGGTACTGACTGTTTTACGGTCTCATTTGGATTATAGTGGGCAAACAAGGTGAGATAAAGTCCAAATAAACGCCTCTGAAATTCCCATGGTTGTGTGGATTTATTTGGCCCTTTGATGTCTTTTTTGTTTCTCTGTTGGAATGTTTCAAATATACACTTAAGTCACCCATAGAAAAGGCTGCTAATGTAAACAGACGTGTGTTTAGAATGGGTTGTCATCTTAACCTTCCCAGAGATGCAAAACCCATAAAAACACAAAGGGTCAATTGGAATTACCTCTTCTGTTTCTTCTTTTAAATATGAGAGGTTGCAGAGTTCAGACTGCCCTTTCCTTCTCTTCTCTTTATTTATTCAGGTGATTTAAATTTTGGCTGTTATACGAATGGGTTGACCCTCAACTCTAAGACATTCCTCTTAAAATTAAGTTTTGACTTCTATGCTTAACTGATTATTTTAAGAATACTATTTGAGTCTTTGATACTCTATCTCACAGTGATTTCCATTAAAAAAAAATCTATAGGGACACAGAAGTATGTAAGCAGAAGTATTTGAACTCGTATTGTAAATGCCGTTTTCAAGTTTAGAAAATATTTTGTCATAAAAGTATTATACAAGAAAAATTGAGGCCGGGAGCAGTGGCTCATACCTGTAATCCCAGCACTTTGGGAGGACAAGGCAGGTGGATCACTTGAGGTCAGGAGTTTGAGACCAGCCTGGCCAACATGGTGAAACCCCGTCTCCACTAAAAATACAGAAATTAGCTGGGCATGGTGTCATGTGCCTACAGTCCCAGCTATTCAGGAGGCTGAGGCAGGAGAATCACTTGAACCCAGCAGGCGGAGGCTACAGTCAGCCGAGGCGGCACCACTGTACTCCAGGCTGAGAGAAAGAGTAAGACTCTGTCAAAAAAAAAAGGAAAGAAAGAAAGAAAGAAGAGAGAGAAAGAAAGAAAAGGAAAAAGAAGAAAAATTTGAGGAACAAAGGGGAAAATTCATCTACAACCTATAACGCACCCACAAAAACTGCTAAAACAGACCTAATCAGGATGAGATTAGGAAATTGGCCCATCCACGCACATCCAGATTAGTGTGTTGAAGGTGGTATGTACTGGAACCAATGGAACTGTAAATGTTTACAGACTGCTTTTCCATGCAACATTGTATCACAAGGCAAGGCCTGGTGGTTCATGCCGGTAATCCCAGCACTTTGAGAGGCTGAGGCAGGCAGATCGCTTGAGGTCAGGAGTTTGAGATCAGTCTGGCCAATGTGGTGAAACCCTGTCTCTACTAAAATTACAAAAATTAGCTAGCTGTGGTGGTGGGCTCCTGTAATCCCAGCTACTCGGGAGGCTGTGGCAGGAGAATCACTTGAACCTGGGAGACAGGTTGCAGGCAGCTGAGATCATGCCATTGTACTCCAGCCTGGGTGATAAGAGCAAGACTTCATCTCAAAACAAAACAAAACAAAATTATATCACAAGCATTTTAGGTACAGTCTTTATAAAAGATAAAATTATATTTAGGGTTATAATTTTTTAAGAATGTGCTTAGAGAAATAAAAATCTAGCTATATTATATTAATACCAACTTTGGTTGAATACTTAAGGCGTTACCATTAGCCATGTAGGAGAAATAAATTACAGTGCAAAAACTATTTTAAAAGCTTAAAGGATCATCCTTTTCTTGCTGAAAATTACATGTCTTCTAGAAGCAGGTCAATGGTACACAGCCATGCTCTGTTTGAGGCCTCTAGAGAGAATCGGTGTCTCTGGTGTGCTTGAGTACATACTTTACTCTGAAATGTGAATCCTTGTCAGCATTATTATAGTCAGAGCAATATTATATATATGTATATAAAATGCTTTTAATGAACTTCTGAAAATCATAAACACTCTTTAGGGATTAAAGGCGAGGATTATACAATAGTGAAGAGAGCCCCTTAAAGCAATTGGTTATCATCTAGGGTAATAGGAGACATTCTGAAGTTATCACTTGATAGGTATTAAGCTATCAAGTTACCACTTGATAGCTCAACTTGAAGGTTTTTGAGGAATAGAAGTAGCATAATGCTGCCTCTCAATTTTATGGTATTGTCTGTCCAACTCACTCAGCATACTGAGTATCTCCTTGTCCACAGTCTTATTTCAGTCATTTTTGTTTCAGGGCTTGTTGTGATCAGTTTTAAGTCCTTAGGTAAGTTAGTTCAGTTGGTCACCTCATTAAACTAATGAGGCCAAGGAAGTATGGCCCCATTGGTTACCATACTTGAGCTTTGTCGAGAGAAGTATTTCTTACATAAACCCTTCCCTCTACTCTGTTTTTCTCCACTTCTCCCAACCCCCAAGATTGTGAGGTTATAAGCAGCTCAACATGTTACCTAGGAGGCCAGGGTAAAAGCATAGGTTTTGGAATCCAGTGAAACTAAAATCAAATCTACATATTAGATGGGTCTCTTGGACAAATAACTTGGCCTGTCTAAGCCTCCAATTTCTCATCTGAAAATTGGAGTTAAACAATATCCAAATGTATTGTAAGAATTAGATAACATAAGTGACAAGACACACAGCTAGCACATAACAGGCACTCAGTGATGCTATTTCTTTGCTAGGCATTGATGCCGTTCGCCAACACTTTCTGGTGCTACCCTTTCTGGCACACAGTAGAAGTGCACTTCATGCCTCACTTTTGGTTACCTGAGGCCATGGGACTTGTTCCAGATAGTGAGCTGTGAGCAAAAAGCGACATATCCTTGAAACTGCCAGAGCAAGGCCCATTTTTCCTTTTGACATGGTGGCTGGCAGCGTTCAAGATGATGGTTGCTCTCTCAGCTTGAGTTCCACAGCTATAAAGAGGAGTGTGTCCCAGTTAACCCATGAAGGATGAGTGGAATGAATAAGAAACAAGTTTTGTTATTTTCAGCCACTGGGATTTTGGTGGAGGTGTTCTTGCAGCGTAATTCAACCTTTCCTCCTGCTCCTGCTGCTTTCCTCTGCTGAAACAACCAACAGTTCAAACTGAGAAAAAAGGAACATCATTTAATTGGTGGCTTGAGGGATGTCTGATTGGTTCTCTGATCTCACCCTGGTCATATGAGGAAGTCACTTGTCCAGACTGAAGCTAGAATGAACTTTTCTCATGCTGGGGATGGATCCATGCTTCCACATGGAGTGAGACATGGTCTCACTCCGTCACCCAGGTTGGAGTGTGGTGATGCAGTCATAGCTCACTGCAACCTTAGGTCCTGGGGTCAACTGGTCCTCAGCCTCCCATGTAGCTGGGACTACAAGTGTGAACCACTGAGCAGGCCTTTATCAGTTAAAATATATAAATGTTCTACTCCCCCACCTCCCATGAGTTAACTAGATTTATTAATAAAATAATCTCTTTAAAGAGCTAGTTGAGTATAACCTAGCAGGAATAAAGCACTATCCTAGAATGTCAAATTCTATTTCAACAAATGTTATTACTACCAGTGTCTCTGAATAATGTTTACCAACTCTAGTTGATAATTGATAATTTTATATAATATTTGCCATAGCTAAATTCTATGACAATGATTGTGAACCTCTCTCAGTGTTCAGCACAGAGATAGCTGACTTGTGGTACTTCATAGAAAAATAAAAGGTAACCATTTTTTTTTTTTTTTTTTTTTTTTGAGACGGAGTTTTGCTCTTGTTGCCCGGGCTGGAGTGCAATGGCACAATCTCGGCTTACCACAACCTCTGCCTCCCGGGTTCAAGTGATTCTCCTGCCTCACTCTCCTGAATAGCTGGGATTACGGGCATGCACCACCACTCCCAGTTAATTTTGTATTTTAATAGAGACGGGGTTTCTCTATTTTGGTCAGGCTGGTCGCAAACTCCCAGCCTCAGGTGATCCACCTGCCTTGGCCTCCCAAAGTGTTGGGATTACAGGCGTGAGCCACTGCACCCGGCCTAAGGTAACTGTTCTTAAGGTGTTATTGGCAGGCAGTATGTTGAGTTTAGATCAGGATTGCATTCAGCTGCATGTAAGAGAAACTACCATGGTGGCTTAGCCAAATGGAGTTCATTCTTTTCATGTAACAAGAAGTCTGGAGATAGGTGGCTTGCTGCTGGCACAGCTNTGAGACGGAGTTTTGCTCTTGTTGCCCGGGCTGGAGTGCAATGGCACAATCTCGGCTTACCACAACCTCTGCCTCCCGGGTTCAAGTGATTCTCCTGCCTCACTCTCCTGAATAGCTGGGATTACGGGCATGCACCACCACTCCCAGTTAATTTTGTATTTTAATAGAGACGGGGTTTCTCTATTTTGGTCAGGCTGGTCGCAAACTCCCAGCCTCAGGTGATCCACCTGCCTTGGCCTCCCAAAGTGTTGGGATTACAGGCGTGAGCCACTGCACCCGGCCTAAGGTAACTGTTCTTAAGGTGTTATTGGCAGGCAGTATGTTGAGTTTAGATCAGGATTGCATTCAGCTGCATGTAAGAGAAACTACCATGGTGGCTTAGCCAAATGGAGTTCATTCTTTTCATGTAACAAGAAGTCTGGAGATAGGTGGCTTGCTGCTGGCACAGCTGCTTCAGGACATCATCAGGGCCCAGGTTTCTTCTAGCTTTCTGCTCTACCGTCCTTAGCATGTGGCTCTTGTTCTCTTAGTTGCAAGATGGCTGCCTTTCTTGCGGTTATCCCCATTCCAGACAGAATGAAAAAGGAAGGGCAAAGAGCAAAATATACACGTCAGCTGGGTCCATCCTTTTTTCATCAGAATCTGCTGCTTTCCTGGAAACCTCTCCCTGTAGAATCATATGATCACCGTAGCTGTAAGGGAGTCTGTAGGAGTATTTTAGCTGGGCACACTGCCACCCCAAACAAAATTATATTTCTGTTAACAAAAACAGAAGAATAGAAAGGAGCTGGGGTAGAGAACGAGTCATATCCTCCATTGAACCTTAAGTGCATTATCTCATATCTTTGCAACAAAACTATGAAGTATTTACTATTATTTCCTGGTTTTCCTCCCATGTCATACATTAGGAAAGTGAGGTACAGAGGGCTGAAATAACTGACCTAGGGTCACCCAAATGATGGGTTGCAAAACTGGGATTTGAAGCTAGGCAGTCTTTGGAAGATGATTTTCAAATAATCACAAAAGGCAAAAGTGGAAAGTCGGTCAAGTTTAGAGATTGGTTCTGGGCACGGCCAAGGTCTCTTGGGCAATCTGCCAGCAGGTCCCTGTGGGAGGCAGTTATGATGTCATGTCTTTCCTGCTGTAACCACATACTCTCAGACTTCAGATAGTCCTAAGGCAGCTGTGACAAGCGTCTATATTAGCTTACTAGTGAGGCAGGGTTCATGGGTCCAAAAAACTTGGCACATCCGTGCTTCTGGGCAGCAACATGGATTGGGGGAGCAGTGATGCAAAGGTGTGGCCTTTCTGCCCTCTTAGCTTAGGGTGTGTGTTTCAAACATGCTATAAAGTACTTCAGGTTCAAGGAGAAAACAAAATCATTTGAAGCAATAAATATTGACAAAAACTTAAATAATTATTAAAATGCTGGACTTTTTTTTTTTTTTTTTGGACTCACTCTGTTATCTTTACTCATTGTTTTATTTAACTTTAACAGCTCCAGGACTGTAGTAGAAGACATGAAGTGTAGAAACAAGAAGAAAGGCTCCGCTCAGGGCAGGAGAGCAGAGGCACTGGGAGCCAGCCAGTGTTCTCAGGTTGTAAAATAAAATCTCTAGACCAATTGGACACTGGCCTCAGGCCATGGCAGTGATTAATACCAGAGTTGTAAAAAGTGCCCTGGTGGGAACGGTTAGCCAGGTTGTACTGTGTGTGTGTTTGTGTGCTGGTTTTTCCCTTAAAGTTGCTTAATATGAAACACATAATTCTCAGTTGTTTTGGAATCTAAAAATAAAATTTAAGACTCATTTACTTTTCTCTGTTTCTCTCTCTTTTTTTAAGGAGACAGGCTTTTGCCCTGTTGCCCAGGCTGGAGTGCAGTGGCAATGATCATAGCTCACTGTAACCTCAAACTCCTAAGCTCAAGCAATCCTTCCACCTCAGCCTCTCAAGAAGCTAGGATGACAGGTGTGTGCCACCAAGGCTGGCTAATTTAAACATTTTTTTTTTTTAGTAGAGACAGTGTCTCATTATGTTGCCCAGGCTGGTCTCAAACTCCTAGCCTCAAGCAATCTTCCCCCATCTGCCTCCCAAAGTGCTGAGGTTACAGGCATGAACCACTGCATTCAGCCTCCCTCTTTTTTTTTTGAGATGGAGTTTCGCTCTTGTTGCCCAGACTGGAGTGCAGTGGCACGATCTCAGCTCACCGCAAACTCTGCCTCCCGGGTTCAACCTATTCTCCTGCCTTAGCCTCCTGAGTAGCTGGGATTACAGCCGTGTGCCACCATGCCCAGCTAATTTTAAATTTTTAGTAGAGCCAGGGTTTCTCCATGTTGGTCAGGCTGGTCTTGAACTTCCAAACTCAGGTGATCCACCCACCTTGGCCTCCCAAAGTGCTGGGATTACAGGCGTGAGCCACTGTGCCCAGCCAGCCTCTCTTTTAATTAAGAACTTAGCCAACTTTATGGAAGAAGCCTAAGTAACATTAAGCTCCAAACCAGTTACATCACTCCAAGTCTCCCCTGATCTTTGTTAATATACATTAGTACATTTTTACACAGAGGTAATTAGTGTAGTAGACATATAATTCTGCATTCTACTTTTTTCATTTAACCTTATTTCATATGAACATCTTCATACTGCCTTGAAACATATGTTTTGGGTTTTTTTCTAAGCTTTAGAGTATTTGGATACATTGATCAGTCATTGCTTGCTTAATCATCCCCTTATTGCTGGGTATATGGGCTGTTTTCATGGTTTTGCTGTTATAAATGATGCTACTTTAAACATTTTTGCACAAATTCTTTCTTTTTTGCACGTAGGTTATTTCTCAGGATGATGTTCACCAAAGTGGTCTTATTTAGTCAATGCGTATAAACAGTTACTTATCTCTAATTGTTCTCTGACTTACAGTATCATCGGCAATGTAGAAATACACCTACTTTTCTACATGACTGGATGTGCCAATTATTTACCTATTGTCTCATAGCTCCATCCCAACCCCACTCTACTCTGCTTCATAATGCTGGGGCTAGAAGCCTACAAAGCACTTTTCCCAGCTTTCATTTCTGGCTGGTTTCTTGTTAGGTTCTGTCAATAGAAGAGGCCAGCAGAAAATTAGAAAGTGTAAGGGAGGGAGAAGCCATAGTTTTCTTTCTTTCTGCTTCTGGCAGTATTTCTAGAAGTGACTTCATTTCTGGATGTCCTCTCTCTGGTGTTCCCAGAATCCTATTTGGCATTCCCAATGACACAGTAAGACATGCACTCTTGTGCTGTGGTAGCACTACCTCCTCCTTTTTATTCTGCCAGCTTCTTTCTTTCTATCTTTATTAATCTCACAGTTACCTACCTTCCCCTTTTGACCTTTCAGTTCTCCTAACAATATAGTTTCCTGTATTAAATACCCTCTCTGAAATACCTACCTTGGTTGCTAATTTCCTGACTAGATCCTGGTTTAGAAACTGGGTCTTCTAATTCTAATATATATTTTATTAGGTTAATGTGAGTATAATGGCGCCCAAAGTCCTATTTTGTATTTTAAAAAATTGGTAGTGGAAATAGATTAAAAAAAAAAAACTGTAAACATTTCATTAACAAATATAATTTATTTGTAAATTTAAATCTAGTCTTAGGGTCTTTATTCAATTTTTGTTATTTTTCTGTTTTAATAAATATTGTAGTGGTTGAGTGGTGGCCCCTAAAACATAGGTCCTTGTCTAAATACCTGGAACTTGTGAATGTTACCTTATTTGGAAAAAGGGTCTCTGTGGAAGTAATAGTTAAGGGTTTTAGGATTAGCTCATCCTGGATTATCTGGATAGAGGCCCAAAATCCAATGACAGGTGTTGGATTGGATAAGAGAAAGGCAGAAACTGGCCATGGTGGCACACGTCTGAAGTCCCAGCTACTCAAGGATCACTTGAGCCCAGGAGTTCAAGACTGCACTGTGTTATAATCATCCCTGGGAATAGCCACTGCACTCCAGCTTGGGCAATATAGCAAGACCTCATCTCTTAGAGAGAGAGAGAGAGACCAAGAGACAGAGGTAGGGTGAGAGAAAGAGAGAGATTTGAGACATACAGAAGAGGAGAAGACACAGACCATAAGAAGATGAGGGCAGAAACTAGAGTTATACAGTCATAAGCCAAGAAATGCCTGAAGCCACTAGAAGCTGAAAGAGGCAAGGAAGGATCCACCCCCAGAGCTTCTGGAGGGAGGATGCAGCATTGCCAGCACCTTGATTTTGGACTTTTGGCTTCCAGAACTGGGAGAAAATAAATTTCTACTGTTTTAAGCTACTCGGTTTGTGGCAGTTTGTTGCAGCGAACACATGAAATGAGGACAAATATTAAACAATTTCAGTATTGTTAAAAACTATTTTTTCTTTGTTTCATTTGTAGTATTCAAAGTCCTATACATTAAAGGGGGAAAAGGTCACACAAATATTGCCATTAAATAATTGGGTTTCAGATCCTTCTCTACTTGTAGTCATCTCTTATTTAATATTTGTCCCTACTTTTTTTTAGGTGAGATTTGTTACGAGTTGTTCTTGTTCTGTTCTGTTCTGTTTCATTTTGCTGATGGCTCTAATAAACCTTATAATTAGGTCTCTATGTCATTCATGTTTAGAGAAAAAAACCTTATCAGCTTCTTATTGAGACAAGACTCTTAAAATTAATTTATCTTTGCCTATCTCTTCTTTTTCTCTCAATCTTTCTTTTTAAATTTTCAGTCCATCAGTTATCCTGTTTTCTTCCCATTCTTTTACTTGCTTTTATATCAGCGATTCCCAACCTTTTTGTTTGTTTTGTTTTTTTGAGACAGGGTCTCACTCTGTCACCCAGGCTGGAGTGCAGTGGCGCAGTCACAGCTCACCGCAGCCTCAACCTCCTGGGCTCAAATGATCCTCCCACCTCAGCCTCCCGAGAAGCTGGGACTATGGCGTCACCACATGTGGCTAATTTTTGTATTTTTAGGAGAAACAAGATTTCACCATGTTGCCCAGGATGGTCTCGAACTCCTGGGCTCAAGTGATCTGCCGCCTTGGCCTCCCAAAGTGTTGGGATTACAGGCGTGAGCCACCGCGTCTGGCTCCAACTTTTAAAAAAATTGTGACTACTACCCCTCTACCGCCTGGGAAGTGAGGAGCGCCTCTGCTCCGCCGCCCGGGTTCACTTCCCCGGCCCTGTCTGGGAAGTGAGGAGCGTCTCTGCCTGGCTGCTGTGCAACTCTCCAAGTGTGAAGTGACAGCCTTGTGTGTGATCTTTCTGCCCTCCCCAAGTTTGCATTTTTGACATTAAAGTTTACTTTTTAATTGAAAGTTTTTTTAAAATATGGCTAAAAAAAACCCGTAAGTTGTTTTTTTAACCACCAAAGAGCCTCTTAATTAATTTCCCCCAAATAGTTAACAATTTGAAGAATTTTGTCTGTGATCCATATTTGCCAGTTGTGGTGGATATTTGTTGGTTTGCTTCTACCTAACAAGGTATTCATTTGGGAACTTGCCTTTTCCTGGTGTAGCCCACATGCTTCAAGGAAAAGTAACTACCTCTTCCACCAATGGCAGGGATAGGCCATGATTGACAGGCCAATAAACAGGGTTCCCCCTCCTCACCACCAACCACTGTCATTGATTTCAAAGTGGACATTGGAACTCAAAGGATACAATCAAGATGAATTTCACGACTCTTGCTTAGAATGTTGGGACAGAAATGTGTGTTTTCTCCTACTGGATGTAAATATGGAATTGCAGAGCCCAGTTGCAGTTCCCAGCCATATTACATTCACAAGGGGAATTGGCATTAGGATGAAGGATGAAGCTAACATTGTACATAGCTAAGCAGAGAATAGAAAGAAAATGAATCCTTGATGATCTTGAGTTGCTAGATCACCCAAAATTTGAAGCTTACTTTATCTGTGATCTTGCCGCTGAAGTGAGCCAATACCCCTCTGTTGGTTAAGCCCATTTAAACTGAGTTTTCTTTCTCTGTTGTACCCTTAACTGGTATATCATGCAATATTTAATTATTTGTTTTTATTAAGATATGTAAATTTGATCTTTTGATCAATAATTGTGATACTTGTTGCCATCTATTATCTATAATATGCCGTTACATTGCAAAGTAGTTAAAATCATTATTATTGAAAGTATGTCAGTGGCTGAGGGAGGGAGAATGGCACGGGAGACATAGAAGCAGCACATTACCATCAACGACTTTAAATTTAATAAAGAGCACTTATTCTTAAAATGTCCTTTAGCCACCCACTGCAGGGATCTTCTTGTGGGAGGGAAAGTTCCTTCATACACATAGCCTGCTACCTTCTACTGTCTGCAGTTTCCTCTTACTGCCTTTCCTCAGAAGCAAACACAAAGTTCTCTCCTTGTCACACTTTAGAGCAGTTTGGCCCTTGTCACTGATGCCTCGCCACTTAACATATACCGAGGATTATACGGTCTCACCTTCTACTTCAATAAATGTTTTCCCAGTAAAGATGGTTACCTTCTGAAGGGGAAGTCTTGGCGCCAATTATTAAGATAAAGGTTTCACCTTGGGTGGCAAAGAGATTAAATCATTTCGCCAAGGACTCATAGCTAGGAAAGGAAGAACTGGACTGCGAATGTAAGTGTAGCTGTCTCTAAAGCAAAAAGTCTTCAGTTCCAGGAGCCAGAATTTTTTTTTTTTTTTTTTTTTTTTTTTTTTTTTTTTTTTTTTTTTGAGACGGAGTCTCGGCTCTGTAGCCCAGGCCTGGAGTTGCAGTGCGCAATCTCGGCTCACTGCATGCTCCCGCCTCCCGGGTTCTACAGGCATTCTTCCTGCCTCAGCCTCCCGATCAACTGGGACTGCGCCTGCCACCATACCTAGCTATTTTTTTGTATTTTTAGTAGAGATGGAGTTTCACCATGTTAGCCAGGATGGTCTCGATCTGCTGACCTCGTGATCCACCCGCCTCGGCCTCCCAAAGTGCTGGGATTACAGGCGTGAGGCAGGGCGCCGGGCCCCACCCCAGGAGACAGAAAATTTAAAACAAACAAACAAAAAATAGGCCGGGTGTGGTGGCTGACACCTGTAATCCCAACACTTTAGGAAGGCAAGGCGAGTGTATCACTTGAGGTCAGGAGTTCGAGACCAGCCTGGCCAACATGGTGAAACCCCATCTCTACCAAAAAATACAAAAATTAGCCAGGCGTGGTGACATGTGCCTATAGTCCCATCTATTTGGGATGCTGAGGTGGGAGAATTGCTTGGACATGGGTGGTGGAGGTTACAGTGAGTCAAGATTGCGCCACTGCCTGGGCAACAGAGTGAGACCCTGACTCAAAAATAAATAAACAAAATAAGAATAATAATAAAGCACAAAGTCTTAATATTACGCCATGGCAACTCTCAGCAAGAACATTAAAGGATGCTGTGCAACTTCTGAGTCTAGGCTAGAAAAGGCCATTCAGCCTTTGCTGTTGCACTTGGGAACTCACTCTGGGAGGTTTCCAGCTGCCATATTAGAGATTTGGCTGTGCTGAGACTGCCATGTGGAGAAATCACAAGAAGACAGATAGATGCTTAAGGAGCCCCCAGTTCCTCCAGCTCCTAGCTGTTTAAATCTTTCTAGTCCAGGCTCCAGATCCTACCCCAGCCATATTCTAACTGCAGCTTCATGAAGGACATTGAGTGAGAACTGCTTAGCAGAGCTCAGTCAAACCCTAGATTTGTAAACAAAATAAATGATTATTATTGTATGAAGTCCCTGAATTTGGGATGGTTCATTACACAGCAACAGAGAACCGGGAAAAAATGCACAATACATATTCATTCGGTCGTGCAGCACGTTGCTTGTCCTCATATAGCTCATATTCTAGTGAAAAAGGGTCTCACTCATTGTGATTCTCTTATAAGCCATTCTGCCATTTGATTATCAGCCTTATTTATTATACAGACCATTCTTCTCAAGGGCCTTTGGATGTTACATTTTAATAAACATCTGGAGACAATCTTGCTTTGGATATATTTGTCACACTAAGTGATGATACACATGACTTTTTTTTCAAGTCAAATATTTCTATTATTATTTTGGTTTTCAGCTTCTTGAGTATTTTTTTGCCATTTGATTTTTTAAAGTTAAACTTTTAATTTAAGATTATTATCAATACACATGCAGTTGTAAGAAATAATATGGAAATCTCCCGTACCTTTTATCCAGTTTATCCCAAATGGTAACATCTTGCACAAGTATTATAGTATACTATCACAAGGACATCGACACTCATACAGTCAAGAAAAAAACATTTCCATCACTACACAGATCCTTCCTGTTGCCCTTTTACAGCCACACCTCCCTCCTCCTCCCACACACAGTCCCTGACTCCTGGTAACCATAATCTATTTGCCACTTCTATAATATTGTAATTTCAAGAAGGTTATTTAGGCCAGGCGTGGTGGCTTATGCTTGTAATCCCAACACTTTGGGAGGCTGAGGTGGGCAGATCGCTTGAGGCTGGGAGGTGGAGGTTGCAGTGAGCCATGATGGCTCCAGCCTGAGCAACAGAACTAGATCTTGTTTTAAAAAAAATTATTTAAATGGATCATAAGATATGTGGCCTTTTGGAATTTTCTTTTTTTCATTCAGCATAATTTCCTGGGATTCATACAAGTTGTATATATCAATAGCTCATTCCTTTTCATTGCTGAGTAGTATTCCATGGTATGGCTGTATCCCAGTTTGACCATTCATCTGCTGAAGGGCATCTGGATTGTTTCAAGTTTTTAGCTGTCATGAATAAAGCTACTATAAACATTTTGTGTATAGGTTTTCATGTGAACACAAGTCTTCATTTCCCTGGGATAAATGCCCAAGGGTGCAATTGCTGGGTCATATGGTAATTTCATGTTTAGTTTGTTGTTATTGTTGTTGTTTTAAGAAACTCCCAGGCTAGCAAGGTGACTCCTGCCTATAATCCCAGCACTTGGGAAGGCTGAGGCAGCAGGATTGCTTGAGGCCAGGATTTCAAGACCAGCCTAGGCAACATAGTGAGCCTCTGTCTCTACTAAAAATTAAAAAACAATAAAAATTAGCTGGGCATGGTAGCTGGGTAGTCCAACTACTTGGAAGGCTGATGTGGGACTATCACTTGAGCCCAGGAACTCACTGAGTCTGAGCCTGGGTGACAGAGCAAGACTCTGTCTCTAAAAAAAAACAAACAAACAAGCAAAAACCCCCTCAAAACTTTTAAACCATTTCTCAGAAAAGCTGTATCATTTTATATTACCACTAGCAATGTATAAGTGATTTAATTTCTCTGCATGTCACCTGATTTTGAATAAGTTAAATATAGCTTCCCAGGTAAACAGTAGTTCTTTTGTTTTCAAAACCGACTGTGGGAACCTGTTCTTTGTCCAATAAGATTGAAGCCTCTAACATTCTGGTTGACTTCTGGGGGTAAAACAGGGGCATGGCAAATTAGAAAAAAGATGAATGGATTTGTTCCTGAGCCCAAGAAAAAAAAGAAAAGAAGAAAACGACAGTCAAAGAAAACAGCATCTAATTTTAACCCCCAGTGACTGCTGTCTTATTTTGGGTTCCTGACATCTTGTTTTAACCTGTTTCTATTGTAACCGTATCAGTAATCTCTTTCCCTTCAGGTGATCTTTTCAAAGGCACTGAAAACCTTGAAGAGTGGGAGGCAATAGATTAGCTGTGAAAGCAAAAGGAGGTTTAAGAAGAGCTTTGAAATCACTGAAAGGTAACAGGGCTTTAGCTACAGCTCACTAAGTAGTCAAATCAATCTTTACTAAGTAGCTGGTTTTTAGAGCAAATGTTCTAGGTAAGGGGTGACTTCTCTAATGAAGCCTGGTAGTTTAATTTCTCCTGATAATTACATAGTGCCCTATTTTCTCTTAGGCAGACATGACTCCTGCTAAAGCCATTGAGACATTTAGACATGACACACACAAGAAAGACAGAGAAGCAAAAGTTTGTATTTAATCAGTTTCTGCTCCGAATCAAAAATGTTCAGATCTTTAATAGACCTTAGATAGGACTTCTAATTGTTGTATTAAAATCCAAAGACTAATTTTAAAAATAGTTTTCTAAATGCACAAATCTTGTTTTATGCACCTTTTGGCTTGGAAGTTACTGCTGTCTCTTACATGTGGCCCTTTAGTGGACAAACCTCTTCAATTTTATCAAGTTGATTTTGTTCATCATCCACAATATCAACATTCCTCATCTGTTTCTAGATTAAGTTGTCTGATCATCCAGAGAAAAACAGCAAACCGATTTTTAAACAAAACCAAATTTTCTGTTTTGGCTAGGTTCTCCATATTTTTGTCTCCCCTATCTCCCACATCTCATCCCCTTTAAACCAAATCTTTTGGTAGGTGCTATTTTCTGATTTGCATTTCTTCAAATAAATATGCAACTACAAAGTAGGTTTGATTAGTGCTTGGTCTTACAAAAGTATTTCAGGGGTTCAAGTTCATAATCCCATTGGTATTTATCAGTGTTATTTCACAGAATTGAAAAGATTGTCACTAATTAATAATATAAATAAGATTGTACTGGCAGTTGCAAAGAATCTCAGCGAGAATTTTTTTAAAGAAAATATTTCCTTTACATTAATATATTATGTAAGTAAGAATTTCTATATGTTGATTTGCCTAGAGTTGTGCCTGTATTAGACATATACTACAGTTTTTCCTCTACAGTAACACAGGAGAAAAATATATCTCTGTAAATGACTCCTGACTGCCACAAGACCTGCCAATTTACCCCCAGATGAGTCTCTGAGAGCTTAATTGGAGTTATTACCTACTACTAAATCATCTTTAAGTCACTCTTCCTTAAGAGTACAAATATAGGCATTCTGGACTGCTCCGATCAAACCTTTAGGTTATTCAGGTCAAAGTGGTCCCAGGTAACAGGGAGAGAAAACATCTTATTGTCTACTAAATAAAAACTAACTTTGATACAGCATTTTCTAATTAATTGTTTTCCTCCTTTTTAAAATTTAATCTTCCCAACACATCTGTGAGGCCGGGATTCTATACCATTCTCCTTTTTTCATAGATTAGGAACCTGAGGCTCAAAGACTAAATGAACTGCCAATCATCACAAACAGTAAGTACCAGTCAGAATTGGCATTTAGATATTATGACTCCATTTCCAGTGCCTTTTCTAGCACAACTTGCTGAAAAGAGGGAAGGTGGAGAACATTCAAATGCATCTGTTATACTTAAAATTAACAATACATTTCTTTTTAAACTGTCTTAACCAGACTCAATGACATTTCTCAAAAGGGTTACTATCTGATTGCCTTACCTTACCTTTCCTGAACAAGGGAATTTTCCTGTTTCCCCCACAGGGTATTTCACCATCAGAAGATTAATGAAAATCTATATTTAAAATCCGGATCTAAATTTATAAATATAGATTTCTAAACATAAATCTAAATTTACATTTAAAATATTAGTCAGATGGCATGCTGTCTTAAACCAAGTTCTCCCAGGACTTTAGTTACTCATATTCTTATAAGGAAATGTGAACCTCTGACTCTATCTCTCTGCTTCTTCTCTCAGTGGATTACATATTGGTTTAAACAATTCACTGCCTCACCCATATTGGATGAGTTTCTACAATGTTGGCAGGCCATGTGCTAGACCTGTGGAGGGGTTTATATGTCCCATGACTCCTTTAATTTAACTGTCTGGCTAACTGTGCACAGCTATGGCTTTCTATATTCCTGGATAAATGTCTGCCATTAGCTTGCAGCTGACCATGGTGTTGGCACCTGTGTGTGACCATGGATCGTTACACATGCTGGGACTGTGTAGGGGTATGCAATTTCATTGCTTTTCCCACCTGATTTCTAACTACACCCAATTTATTTTATTATTCTCAATGTCTTTAAGAATTATTTTCTTCCCCAGAATGTTAAAAGGGAGAGGAAGAATGAATGGACCAAAGGAGAATGGATTTTGTAAACATTAAAAGATGTCCCAAAGAAGGAGAAAAGTGTTTGTGTGCTGAATTATTTTGAGTCTAGATTTCCTTAAATTTTGCCTTAAAATTGACTTAAAAGTTTTTTTAGCCCTGTTACAGTTTTTGTATGTAATTAACTACAGTGTTTTAAACATTTCACTTCTCACTATGTATTCTATACTACACATACCATAATAAACACTGGCTATGATCCTAACTTAGACTTGATTTAAAATAGAAGTACTTATGAATCCAAGCAAGAGAAAAAAGCATTCTAACACTCACCAGGCACATTCTTTTCTCACGCCTTCCTCAGCCTATTCCCCTGGGCAGTAAACTGTATAGTAAAATAACCAGTTTATTATTTGCTGTTTTCTTTCACTCTGCTGAGAAAAGCTACATTGCTGGCAAACTGACAGAAAATTTAAAAATGGAATCCAGTATTTTGTATGTCTGTTTAGGGAATGTGTGCAGCATAGACAATTCGTGTGATCTTTTTTTTTCCCCCTAACTGGTATCAACAGAAATGTAATGAATGAGCTTCTTAAACTAGATGGGATAAGCAGAGATATCCCCAGAAAAGCAAGAGATGATTCTTGCTCTCCTTTTCCTAAAAATTCAAACAAACCATCACCTAACAACTAACTAAAAATGCTTGTTTTTTAAAAGGAAAAGCAAATTTTTAGAAAACCATTATAATTCATTTTTAATATGTGCTCAGCTAATACTTCACTTATTAAGATGATTAGAAAATGTTCACATTTTTTTCTTACAAAACTGATCTTAGTGGAAGCCCCCTGTCTGCCTCACCCATGAATTTTCTTTTTTCTTTTTCTTTCTTTTTTTTTTTTTTTTTACTGTTTTTGGCCTTGTCTTTTATAAAATGTACTGTTTTCACCCACAGCTTAAGAGAGTGTCTTTGATGTTCTTAGTACAACATAGTGTATGTAATGTCAGCTGTTTAAAGCTGGAGATCAGATTGTGCATAATAACATATGTAGTTTGGATTATATAAACACTACAGGAAGAAGGGGAGACAGGGCCTTTCTGTGTGCACATTTCAGATTGCTAGCTGTGTGCCTGTTTAGAATGTTAAACACTCCTAACTAGGCGGTGATGAAGTTACTTCTTTAGTGACTGTGACTTCTGAAACTATAAAGACAAAAGTTTTCAACTAAAATAATTTAAGGATGATGCCAGTAATGAACATATTTATGTGATTTTCTACTTGCTACTTAAGGAGCTTTGAGGGTAGAGGGAAAAAAAAATGCATTGCCTTCAAAGCCCTATTTAACTAAGCAATTTCATAAAAAATTTGGAAATACAGCTGAGAAGAGCCAAAACCAGAAAAATGTGGTACAAATGATAAATTTCATCCATTATACCTTTCACCCATTATAAAGAAGTCTGGAGCAGGAAATTTTACCAGTCTATTTTCTTAGGATTGTTTCTCTTGTATCTTAATATTTCAGATTAGTTAGACTGCTTGGAGTTTTTGTCTTTTGCTTGCATTATTCTTTTATCATTAAAGTTGCTGTCTGGCTTTTTTGTCTGTTATTGAAAGATTTCGTTTCAAGATAAATTAAATAAAACATTACCATATTTTTCGGCAATGAAACATTTCAGATGGAGAAAGAAGTCAATAGCTTTTCTGGTTTAAGTTCGTATTTTTATTTTAAATATTCTATCCTGCCTTGTTTCGGGAATACTTCGAGGCCGCTGATGTGTTTACTGCTCAAATATCAACACAGCAGTAATCAGGCCTTTGAAACTACGGGTGAAAAATCCAGTCCATTTCAGTCTTTTTAATTTATGAAAAGAGATTGTGTGGCATTTAGCTTCCTGTCCCTTTTCATAAGAACTTTAAATATGGACACCCCTCCTGCTGGTGTCTTTATATTGGGAAGCTCTGCGTGAGGTTGAAGTTTTTATGAGGAAACTTGTTTAAAGCACAATCGTATTTAAAGGCGGGTTTGCCACAGCAAGGTTAGGGGTTGCCAATAAATCGGTTTATAGCAACTTCTCTATTCTCTGCTCCAGACACACCAATGGGGTGACCCGTGCACAATTCCCGCTGGCCACACAAGTCAGAGGCAGTTCTAGTTGATCCTTCCCTGGTCAACTAGATCAACGAAGGCTGTCTTAGAGAGCTTCGGGTATTAAGTGGGCAGAGTACCCTAGGCCAATTTGGCTGCCTGGGATTCCTGGGAGGATCTTGGAGAACCCAGGACACCCGAATCCCTAGGCCCTATCCTGGTTTTTGCTCTGCTGGAGAATAACAAAACATTTTGGGAACTCAGGAGTTTAATTTACTGCCACCAACCGACAAAATAATAGCATCTTTGTGTGTTCTCTCCCCTCCGTCCCTCCCACCTCCTTCCGACAGAAGCACGACGCTGTCCCTCTGTGAATGTAGCGCAGACAGCACTGGTCAGCCCGGAGCGGTCGCAGGCGGTCCAGACCCGCGGCCCCACGGACGCCCGGGAAATCACCGGTCCCGGAACGTCCCCTAGTCGCTTTTGAGAAAGAAAAAGACGCAGCCAGCGAGATGCCTTCTTAGACCTTCTAGCTCATTTAGCTCATTCTGGCCCCAGAAAGTGTGTTTGTGTTTGGGTGTAGTTAAGTGAGGCAGAGAAAATCCAAGAAAGCCGCACAAGCCACCCTAAAGCGTCCACGGAAACTCCAGCTCGGTTAATTGCTCCCATATGTCCTCCTCGGCTGTGGTAAAAAAGCAGCGAGGAGGGAAGGCCGGCGTCGCTTTGTTGATTTTGAAGAGGCTGTAAAAAAGACTATGGCCCATCTCATTTTGGTCCCGGGGGGGCCCAGGCGCACCCCGGGGGACCCGGTGCCCCGAGGGACGGTAGGGTGCCTCTGGCCCGGACCTGGCGCCGAGAGGCGGGACAAGGGCACCCCGCACCCAAACCCCACGGAAAGTTCGCGCTCCGCGCTCCAGCCGGTTCCTGGATCCGCCGCAGCCCGGGGCGGGGAGGGGCGCGGGAGGCGCGGCCGGGGCGGGCACGCGAGAGGAAGGTGCCTTCGGGAACACGCGCAAGGGCGGGGATTCGCGCTGCCAATGAGGCCCCGGTGTGGGCCGAACAAGGCGGGGGGACGGGCCGGAGCGGACGCTTCGCTGTGGCAGCTGCTGGAGCGGCGGCCGCCTCGGGAGCTGGAGGAGAGGCAGCAGCGGAGCGCCGAGCTGGCCGCGCCCCGAGGCCCGGCCCTGGGTGTGGGGAACCGCGCCGAGGAGCTGGAAACTTTCCCGGCAGGTAACTCCCGCCTCCCGGGCTCCGCCGCGGGCCTCCGAGCGCCCCGGGCCTGGCCAGCTGCCAGTGTGCGGCGAGGTCGAGAGGGACCCGGGGAGGAGAGGGTGATGGGAGAAGGGAAAGGCGTGTGGGAAAGTTTCCGGAGCGCCCCCTTCTCCGCCGGGCACACCCGGGAGCTTTCCGGGAATAGGCACAGACATGTTGGGCGCCCCGGGCCTTGGTCTCGGCGGCTTCGGGGAGTCCGCACCTTCCTTGCGCGGTTCCTCCGCGCCAGACCGAGGCGGCCTGCGGTGGAACCGGGGTGATGGGAACCGGGAATGCTCGGGGCACGCTTGAGTTTTGGGACCACCCCCGCCCGGCGCGCCTGCTTGCCCCCTTTCCCGCCTTCTCTGTAGACCTCGGGCTTGGCAAGGGCCTGGGCTACGCCTGGTACCTGGCGCGGGGGAGGCGGGGGGAGGCGGGGGGAGGCGCGCCTGGCACAGCGGGGTCCTGGGCGCCCCCCGGAGAGTTGGGGTGCTCGGGTCGCGAAGTTGCCGAGAGAACTTAAGCCGGGGGCATCGTATTGCCATAGTCTGGGCTGAAAGTCTATTGCTTTGCTTCCAAGAACATTGCTATTAGCATATCCACACTCCTTTACTGGGGGTAGGGGTGAGTTAGGATTAGACTTTGGGGGTTTTTCTTTAGGGGTGGGTCGCTGAGAAAAGCTGTAATTGTCAAGATTGTGAGCCCCCTTGTTCTTGGATGCAGAGCGGTCCTTTTGGGAGGACGATATCAGGGCACTGGCTTCCTGAAGGACTTTGGGGTGCGGGCGCGCAGCGCTGTGGGTGTGCGGGGCTCCTGGCTTTGGCGCGGCGGCTTTCCGGAACGCCTGGCTGGGAAGGAAGCTCTAGACATTGGGTGGTGTGTTTGCAGACAGAAAGGTCTCTGGACCAGTGTTCTCAAAACTTACTGGACTTACTGTGTAAAGCTCCGGGAGGAAATGTGGCGTTGGCCAGGTAGAAACGCGACGCTGCGGCCAAGGGGCGGAGGACGCCAGGCTCGGCGACGGCCTTCTCCCAGCCCCCTCCTGCCAGCTCCTGGCAGCTCCAGATCCCTGTGCCTCCACTGTTGGGACCGTTCGCAGTGGCGTTGTTCCCAGCTGGAGTTAACTTGGGAGGTGAGGGAACCTTCATCTTGAACTTGACCCCAGAAGCAGCGTCGTCTGTACAGGTTACAAGGTAAATGGAAGCTGAGCCTTAACGTGGGTTGGACCGCAAACTCTGGCTGGCAAGGAAAGGAAGTTCCTGGTTCAGAATCTTTGAGGAAAGGGCTCAGAATTCCTGAGATCGCTCGCCCTGGAAATGCCAGACACACCAGACTGCAGAAGTTAATGAGTGTTTGGAGGGGTGGGGGTGGGAGAGGAAAGGAGAAACCTGGTTAGTTGGCACAGAGGGCTGGTATTTCTCTGGAAATGAAGGGAGTCTGCGTCTCTGCTTTCACCAGATCCGCTACCCTCTTTTTTCCTTCCTTGGTCATCTTTATTCCTGCCAGGCTGGCACTCCTGAGGCAGGGGAGGGAAAGGAGAGGAAAGCGGTTGTGAAGCTTCCTGGGTCAGCCTGGAGGTATTTCAGATCTGCTACTAGGAAGATTCCAGGATTTTAACAGCTGCTTCTTGATTGCTGGGAATGAAAGAATTTATGAGCGGCTGAGAGGTGTTCATTATAGAAGTAGTCTGAATGTTTTTCTCATCTAAGCTACTTAAAGACCTCACAAGGGACCTTCCCTAGAGTATGCCAGTTTCTGCAGTTTGTGTCAGTCAGAATGCTTGGTAAGTGTTAGTCAAAAAGCATCATAAATATATCCTGGTGGTTCTGAAAAGTATGTGGCAGTAAAGGAAGTATCGTATCTGATATCCTTCAGGACTTCCTCCTAGGGTTGTTCCTGTTACCTGCCAAGTGAACTTGGTCCAGGCTTCCGGGCTGTTGTGATTTGACAGTAACAGATAGGAAATAGTGTCATTGATTTTAGTGGAAGCAGGAAAAGTTCACAAATAAATTTAAGGTGAGTTTTTATGACCCTATCTTGCACTTGTGGTGCCCCAGACTTAACTTTTTGGCACCAAGCCTGTTGGTTCGAAGTGTTGCTGGAACTTGGAAGCAATGGTTTTCCTGCTTTCTTGGTTTAACCACCAGAATGCACAAATTATTATAATTTATATCCATCCTTGATCTAAGACATAACTGATTCATAGTCAGCCTTTTTCTGCTTACCATAACAGCCTGTAGAAAAAAAGAACATTTTGTCTCTTTAACCACACACAATTTATTTGGTGCCATAGTAGGTTTTTGACACTGGATGATTGAGGGCATAATTTTAGAGACAATGGAGTTGTCTGGATTAAATCGTCCATTTTTAGGCGACATCCTCTTCTGAGTTGCTGATTAATTCTTTCTCTCTCTGGGAACACTAAAACCAGCATCCCTGGGCCAGTGGAACTATAATCCATATTATAGTGACTCCTGCCAGCATAGCTGGAGGTTAACTTTATGTCGATGTTTCCATTAGACATTTCTAACCTAATTGTAAAGTCTCAGTTGGGTTGAGAGTAGGGTTGAGAGTCTCATAGAAAAAGAAATGGCTTTATTTTTATCTTTATGATAAATAGTTTCACTTGTGTTACAGGAATACATTTACAGAAGCAAAATAAAGCAGAGTGTTTATATATTTGTGGGGGGATTTGTTTTAGTGTTTAAAATAGTTTGGTTTTTAACTCTCTTTTAAATGCATATTTTAGTGGTGGGAAAACCAGAACCTCTCCCTTCCCCCTTTCTCCCCAGGTTACAAAAGTGTTTGCTGTGCAGAGAGCTCTTAAGCCTTTCTAGGTCTTGGTTTTCTCATTTTTATCATCCCTAAAATGGGATTACCTTGCATCCCTAAAGTTCTGTGACTCTCCAAAAGTTTGAGAAATGTAGGAATTCTGGAGCCAGTGCTGTAATATTAGAGCAGTGCTATGGGGTTTATAAGGGCTTGATTTACATATTTTATCCCTAATCCTTTATTTGAGTAAACCAAGGCCTAGGAAGTTAAATTAGACCCGTATCTATAAATAGTGGAGTTGAACTTGAACCAAAGTCTTCTGATTCTCCCTAGTCTCTTTTCTGTTTATTCAAACCTGCCAAAAAGACTAATGTTAATATGTGGCAATTTCTCACAATACATTTTTAGGGTTATATATGAGTTATTTTGATTTCAGAACCTCAGGGTTAACATCTACGCTTTGATGTCAGCGATTAAAAACAGTTCACTAATAATGGTAATAAAACTTTCTCCTCAAGAGAGTTTCAGAAAGTCACATGCTTCAAACTAATCATTTGTTAATTTTCAACTTCTTTTTTATTAAGTAGGCTTCAGGATGTAATGTGATTTATAATCCGGACTAGTAACTCAGACAGCGTTCTTAAGGAAATCACTTTTCAAATCTGTACCTCTTTTTAAAAATAAAAAATGAACATATCATTTGCCTTTGATCTTGGTATCTCTCAGCCTGATTGCAAAGCCTGGATGAATATTCCTTTTTTTGGTGTCATCATTCTTGAGCTGTTTCTACTGATGGCTGGATAAGTGTAATTTTGCAGCACTTTCCATGCTAAATAAATCCTTCCCTTATGCTGTTGGGTTGGTGGTAAAGGGGTAGAAGGTTGCAGGTGACCCATTTTTGCTGTGTCTCTAAATGTTTGTGCTCTGTCCTGCTTGCCTAGTTAGCGGCACTCACTGCAGCTTGACACGCATCTGGAGACTGGTAGGGATTTTCTTTAACAGGTTCTAAAATGAAATTGTGTAGTAAGCTGTAGGCTCTTTTATGTGTGAGCAGCTTGTCCATCTTCAGCTTTTTAAACTTATTCTCAGAGGAATGTCTTTTCAAAATATTGAGCAATGGGGTTTAAACCTCAAGAAGAAGATGTATCAGTGCTCATTGGCTGGGAAGGAGGTGTAGTACATCTGAAATTGCCACCATTTCCATGAGTGAGAGGAGAAGAGAACATTATGAAGCATTATTTGCTAGAGAAGTTGGGAGACTTTGTACCAGGAAGGGACAAAAGCAGCAAAGGAGAAGAATGACTCTTGGTTTTTAATACTATTATCAGGAGCATGGATTTGGAATGGTAGAGGACTTTGATGAAGAAGGCTTTCAGAGGACATTATCTTGTGGAGAGTGAAAGGGGTTGTCCTGGTTTGGTTTAGCTGTGTTGCTGATTGAACTTGCCCTTCTAGGGTCGGTGTTGTCTTTAGGGTCCCCTGCAGGTGGGTGTGACCAAGGAGAATGTTCTAGAAAGAAGAGTTCCACAGACAGGAATATCAAGGACAAAAGTGTTGCAGAGGGATGACTTGGTTCCTGGATTTTAGCACAGATTTTGCCGCTAGCATGAGGGAATTTATTAGTGAAAACCTTCCAGTTGTAGAGGTAGACAGATGTGAACCCAGTATGTTCAGTCCACATAGCCCAGAGCCACAGTGACTCAACCTCTTCCCTGCCCAACCTCAGCACACCTAGGGTTACCTGCCAGTCATGAATAGTGGCTTATTACCTCTTTGGGTAGGTGATGGGGGTAGAGAGTGGGGAAGTCTGTAAGAAGTACTCGGCTGTGACCTTTTCATGCATGTATACTCATGCAAAAATGGGATCCTCTGTTGCATGAGCTTTTGAAGAAATGTGAAAAAGATCATACGTGTATGGCTGCTGGTATTATAGCTCTCAAGCCTCACATCCAGAATTGGCCTTTTTGATGTTAGTTCCAATTTGGGAAAGCCCTGGAGGGAACCCGAGTTGGCTTGATGCCAGCCAAAGGAGAGTTACAGTTAGACCCATAAAATGGGGCTTTGGGGAGACAGAGTATCCCACAAAGAAGAGGGTTATTGTTAATGGAAGAGGGAGGGAGCTGGATCAACAAAAGAGCTAGCCAGGGCAGTATACATTTCCACAAGTGGTATTGCTGATCATAACAACATACCAAAGGATATGAATGTTCTTAATGTTGTTGTGATGTACACCCCTGTAGTCTTGAGGGCAGTGGACTTGTCCACATTCTGTGGGACTCTGAATTGCTATGTACACAGGCATAAGGGGGTATTGAATTACTGCTAAAAACATAAGAGTTGGTCATTATTCCCGTGTAACCCATTATATTCCCCTCTCTCTGCCATGCTTTGTTCTAAATTACTTGGGATAAGTAACATTAATTATTTATGTTTATTGAGTGCCGGCTGACTCTGAACTACATGTTTGAATTTAAAAAGTCTGTGGATGAAACAGTTTGGTTCTTTCTTCCGCTGTTGTCCTACATATGTAGAATACTATGGCAGGGATTGTCACCATACAACAGCATTCTGTGTTCTGGTCCTCCTTGCTTCTTGTGGCTTAACAACTGTTTATTTGCTTGGGATTCAGAAATGGGGGCCGGGTTCCCTGTGTCTAGGCTCACTGGTGCCCTGGTGGTTACATGATTCATTGAGGGCCATTGGCAATAGTTTACAACATTATAACCATCCTTGGTATCTATGGAAGATTGGTTCCAGGATTCCCATGGATACCAAAATCCTTAAATGCTTAAGTCCCTTATTAAAAATTGTGTATTACTTTGGGAGGCCGAGATGGGCGGATCATGAGGTCAGGAGATCGAGACCATCCTGGCTAACACGGTGAAACCCCATCTCTACTAAAAAATACAAAAAGCTGGGGGGCGGAGCAAGATGGCCGAATAGGAACAGCTCCAGTCTCCAACTCCCAGCGCGAGCGACACAGAAGACCGGTGATTTCTGCATTTTCAACTGAGGTACTGGGGTCATCTCACTGGGGAGTGCCGGACAAAATAAAAATGCTGGTCAGCTGCTGCAGCCCGACCAGCGAGAGCTGAAGCAGGGCGAGGCATCA
>NW_016816883.1:0-1588 GCF_001698545.2 Rhinopithecus bieti
CGAGACTCTGTCTCAAAAAAAAAAAAAAAAAAAAAAAAAAAGAGTCCCTTTCCCTAACCACCAAGGAGATAGGAAGGGCATATGAACAAGTAACAGTGTTTACTATTAAAACTAAATGTTAAAAATTTAGACAAGAACAGGTGACTGACTACTGTAATTCCAGCACTTTAGGAAGCCAAAGAGGGAGAATCGCTTAAGCCCAGGAATTTGAAAGTAGTCTGGGCAACTTGGCGAGACACCATCTCTACAAAAAACATAAAACCAGGAAACAAAACCACTAATCAGGCATGATTGCATGAGCATGTAGTTCCAGCTACTTGGGAGGCTGAGACAGGAGGATCTGGGCTTGAGCCCAGGAGATTGAGGCTGTGGTGGTCGGTGTTCATGCCACTGTACTCCAGCCTGGGCAACGAAAACAAAACAAAACAAAAACCCCAAAAACAAAAACTGGGGAGGCTGAGGTGGGAGGATCACTTGAGCACGGGAGGTTGAGGCTACAGTGCGCTATGATCTCCTCACCGCACTCCAGCCTGGGTGACAGTGAGACCTTATCTAAAAAAAAATGAAAAATAAATTATGACCTGACCGAGGACAAAGAAGTTTACCCTTACTGCCCCTCAGAAGGGAATATCTTGATGTGGGAAAGCTGTTTATGATTTGTAATATTGTGTGGTGAAAATAGTATTTGCCTTTGTAAAAATGCATACATTATATGATCTTTTTATAAAGTGATACATAGTAATATTCATAGGAAAAATTTCTAGAATAATAGATCCCAGTGGATTTTAGACTTCATTCTGAAGAACTGTGAGGTACCAAGAAGGTGCTTTGGGACTCAACTCGGGGGGTGTTTGCAGACCAATCTATTGGGTTTTCAGGCATCCACCTCCTAATTTTGTGTTTTACATATTGATAATCTACACAAGATTCATTTAAAGGAGAAGTTTTGCAAGTTTGAAAAATTTGCAAATCACTTGCATATACTGAGTGTAAAAGTAGTTATCTCTAGACATTTTTCTCTTTTTGTTTTTTTATTTAATCACTCAAGTCCCAACTGACCTATTAACAGGCAGCCCAATTACCTGCGGTAATTTTCGTTTCTTTGAGTATCTTGCATTTTCAGATTTTTCTGTAATGCAAAGTATTGCTTTTGTAATAAGAAAAAATGTTATTTTAATTTTTAAAAAGCTAATAAGACAAGAACAACATTACATTCACTTGATAGTGACATTTTAATACATCAAATCAGAAAATAGTCTCAGCAAAAGGAATTTTAAGGGGGTTCTTATTCTTGAGTAGAGCACAGTGGTTTATTTGTATCTGTGGGTTTATCTGTTTCCATGGTAGCAACCTAGGTCAACTGAGAACAGGTGGATTGGGTTTTCTGTTGAATATGACCTCTTATTATCTTGTAAATTAAGTTCTTGCCCTATTTGGCTGTATGAGACCAATGACTGGGAGAATCTGAATCAAACTAGAGAGTACGTAAAGGACATAATAAAAGCAAAAATATGAAAAAGTTTGTTTTAAAATCCTTCTGTATTAGCTGGGCGTGGCGGTGCAATGCCTGTAGTCCCAGCTAATTGCG
>NW_016816884.1:0-2042 GCF_001698545.2 Rhinopithecus bieti
GACAGAGTCTCGCTCTGTAGCCCAGGCTGGAGTGCAGTGACGTGATCTTGGCCCACTGCAACCTCCGCCTTCCGGGTTCAAGCGATTCACCTGCCTCAGCCTCCCAAGTAGCTGGGACTACAGGCACGTGCCACTACACCCGGCTAATTTTTTGTATTTTTAGTAGAGACGGGGTTCCACCGTGTTGGTCTGGCTGGCCTTGAAGTCCCAACCTCAGGTGATCCGCCCGCCTCGGCCTCCCAAAGTTCTGGGTTTACAGGTGTGAGCTACCGCGCCCGGCTGGATTTATGCTTTTATTTTTTATTTATTTTTTATTTTTATTATTTTTTTTTGAGACGGAGTCTCGCTCTGTCACCCAGGCTGGAGTGCAGTGGCGCGACCTCGGCCCACTGCAACCTTCACCTCCTGGGTTCATGCCATTCTGGTGCCTCAGCCTCCCGAGTAGCTGGGACTACAGGCGTCTGCCACCATGCCCGGCTTTTTGTATTTTTAGTAGAAACTGGGTTTCGCCATGTTTCCCTGGCTGGTCTCGAATTCCTTACAAGTGATCCACCCACCTCGACCTTCCCAAGTGCTGGAATTACAGTCGTGAGCCACTGCGCCTGGCCTGGATTTATGGTTTTTTTTTTTTTTTTTTTTTTTTTTTTTTTAGAGACGGAGTCTCGCTCTGCCGCCCAGGCTGGAGTGCAGTGGCCAGATCTCAGCTCACTGCAAGCTCCGCCTCCTGGGTTTAGGCCATTCTCCTGCCTCAGCCTCCCGAGTAGCTGGGACTACAGGCGCCCGCCACGTCGCCCGGCTAGTTTTTTGTATTTTTTTAGTAGAGACGGGGTTTCACCGTGTTAGCCAGGATGGTCTCGATCTCCTGACCTTGTGATCCGCCCGTCTCGGCCTCCCAAAGTGCTGGGATTACAGGCTTTAGCCACCGCGCCCGGCCTGGATTTATGTTTTAATTTATTTTGAATAAATACCCAGGTGAGAAATTCTGGGTCATAGAATAGTTGTATATTTAGTTTTATATGAAACTGCGAGATCTTTCTCCAAAGTGGTTGTACTCCCCGCACAGGTTTTTGTCTGAGCAACAAAGTCCCTGAACAAAAAGGTATCGAACGTGCAACTAGACACCGCCTGGTGGTGGACTAATGGTCCTCGGGTCTTCGCTCCTCCCCGCTGCCCGCGCCGTGGTCCTACCAGCTGCATCCTGATTGGCTGGCGGCAAAGGGAGGCGGGGCCAGAGGGAGCCCTCATTCCTGGGGCTGTACTTCCTCCCCTTCGGCTTCGGGCAGTTCTCGGCATCCGCCAGGCGCTCTGCTCACTGGTGCCGCCGTAAGGTCAGTCTGGATTGCGGTGCAACGCTGCTCTCGGATCTCCTCGCCCAACCCAAAGCCTGGTTCGGAGGCAAGATCTCAAGAGGAAAGGGTTTTCTTCATTTTGAAATTTACTCCTCGGAATATGCTTCCACACGTCGTATCTGCTCGCTCTCATTGAGAAGTCTCGGTTCAGTCCCTGGCTCATTAATAACAGCTACAGTGACATTAGCACAGAGGGGGTTACAAAATGCATTTTTGGCATTATCTCTTGTGATACTCAAAAGGCCCCGTCCCCTTCACCTTAGGATCCTTTCTTTCCAACCTTTTTGCCCTCCCGCTTTCGCAGCCCGAAGCTTAAAAAGACAGCCTGTAGAGGAGCTGAACGGGAAACGGTATTTATTTTACTTTCTTCCAGCTTCCAGAGCAGGACGGCACCTTGCACTGTCATCACCGGGCAGCGGACACTCATTTTGTTGAACCTTTCATACAGCTGATCCTCTCTTAACTTCCACGACTTCACGCTCGCCTCGTTTCTTCCTATCTACTGGCTGCTCCATGTTAATCTCCTTTGCTAACACCTCTTCCTCATTAGACCTCTCACTGATCCTCCCCTCCCCTTTCCTCTCCTCCCCTCCCTCCCTCCCTTCCTTCCTTCCTTCCCTCCCTCCCTTCCTTCCTTCCTTCCCTCCCTCCCCCCCTCCATCTCTCCCTCCCTCCCTCTTTCCTTTCTTCTTC
>NW_016816885.1:0-1983 GCF_001698545.2 Rhinopithecus bieti
AAGATAATGGACTGAGTGGGGAAACTCCACAGGACTTATCTTTCTAGACTCTTCTTAGCCTCTCTGAGAATACATTCCTTCCTTCTGGGTGTGCGGCAGGGCCTTCTCTGGAACGGGGTTCTTTGACCTACAGTAAAACAAGGTAGGTCAAATGATTTCTTTATGGCTAGTTTTTACACAGAGAAGTAGAAAGAAAGAGTAATATTTTTGGGTTTTATGTCTGGCTTTAAGGAAAAGGGGTTCTGGTTTCTATGATCCACCTTGGGGAGGAGGGATTCTAGTTTCTACGGCTAGCATTTGGGAGAATGGGACTGAGATACAGGAGGGCAGAAGGTCAGAGAAAAACTTTTGCTTCTGAGGCTATCATTTTGGAGTATTGTTTTCTGAGCCCCAACAGGTTTAAGAACGCTTTAAGAGGAGCTCTGGATGGAGAACCATAGTATCCACCAAAGTAACCAGTAGGGGACATCAATGTGTGTACGCATTTATATATGCATGCACACGCATGCGCCTACAGGTGCTTGTGTTTTAAGAGGAGACTTTTCTTCTATCTGTGCAATCAAGATATCACAGCCTTCAGAGTGGTTCTGAGATTCGATATAGTTTAGGTCACAGGTTATGGCACAAGGAGTGCTGCTCTTGAGAGATCAAGGAATATGCAGCTCTTACTCTCAAAGGGCCACTTCACAATAACACGGCTACTGTAAGTCTTTGTCCACTTTCACAGCTCTGGTAGCTGAGTACCAAACTCTGTTGTTTGTTTTGATTTCTGGTGTAAATTGCTTAGCAGTTTCACTAGTATTATCTCAGTTGATCTTGGCAACCATTCTCTCAGGTAGGGAGAGAAGGAATTATGAGTTTAATTCAGCAGATGAGGAAATGAGGACTCAGAAAGGTCAAATGATTTGTGCCAGGTCGAGTTTCAGAGCTTGCTTTTAAGTCAATGTTTCAGTGTGTGTGGCCTGAGGGGGCACCTGAGTGAGAATCACCTGAGCTTCTTATTAAAATGTGCATTCTCTTTTTTTGAGACGGACTTTCATTCCTGCTGCCCAAGCTGGAGTGCAATGGCAAAATCTTGGCTCACTGCAATCTCCACCTCCCAGGTTCAAGTGATTCTCCTGCCTCAGCCTCTCAAGTAGCTGAGATTACAGGCATGCGCCACCACACCTGGCTAATTTTGTATTTTTAGTAGAGATGAGGTTTCTCCATGTTGGTCAGGCTGGTCTTGAACTCCCGACCTCAGGTGATCCACCCGCCTCGGCTTCCCAAAGTGCTGGGATTACAGGAGTGAGCCACTGCGCCCAGCCAAAATGTGCATTCTTAGGCCTCGCCTTCCATATGCCAACTCCAAAACTTTTGGAGCAGGAAATCTGCATTGATATAAAGCATCCTACCAATTCTTGTGCACAGCAAAATCAGAGAACAATCCCTGTATGTTTGTTCTATGATTTGAATGTTCTTCCCCTCCAAAACTCAGGTTGAAACTTAATCTCCAATGGGTCAGTACTGAGAGGTGCATTCTTTAAGAAGTGATTGGGTAATGAGGTCTCTGCCTCAATGAATGGATTAATCCATTCATGGATTAATGGATTCATGTGTTAATAAATTAATGGGTTATCACAAAAGTGGACTAGTGGCTTTATAAGAAAAGGAAGAGGCCAGGCGCAGTGGCTCATGCCTGTTATCCCAGCACTTTGGGAGGCAGAGGCGGGCAGATCACGAGGTCAGGAGTTTGAGACCAGCCTGACCAACATGGTGAAACCCCCCATCTCTACTAAAAATACAGCTCTCCTGCCTCAGCCTCCTGAGTAGCTGGGCTAATTTGCTGGGCGTGGTGGCACCTGCCTGTAATCCCAGCTACTCAGGAGGCTGAGGCAGGAGAATCGCTTGAACCAGGGAAGCGGAGGTTGCAGTGAGCTGAGATTGTGCCACTGCACCCCAGCCTGGGCGACAAAGCGAGATTCCATCAAGAAAAAAAAAAAA
>NW_016816885.1:5940-14262 GCF_001698545.2 Rhinopithecus bieti
CAAGTTTTTGAAGACCAGCCATATTGCAATGCATTGATAAGTTTTATTTAAACAGCATATGCTCTGCCGACCCATGAGTTGTCAGGGGTTCCCATTCTCCTGTATTAGAGCAGTAAAAGGGATGCGGACTCAGAGAATCTTAAAAAAAAAAAACAACCGATTTATTTCTTCACACTGCCCCCTCCCCTACAGACTTCGCACAACAAAATAAAATAGAATTTTATTGCTAAAGATAATTACCGTGTTCTTTCCAACCCTGTAGTCTACTCTTGGTGAAAAATCACTGGCCTCTGGCTGGGTCTGAGTCTTTTATTTTTCCTTTTGGAGGTACTTATCCCCAGTGAGGCCAGGGGAATTATGCTAAGAATAGTAATATCCAGAAAATAAAGGGCCATTAAAGCCTTTTTTAGGTGTGACCAATAGGTAGCATCTGGTCAAGAAGAGACCCTCTGCAAAATTCCAGCCTAGGCTACATTTGTAATCTTTGTACAAGGAGTTGGCAGAAAAATAGAGAATGCTAATTTTAGCTGTTTAATCATTTCAGGAGATCAATTTATATAAAACTAGCCCACAAAAAGAAAAGTCCAGGAATTGTAAAGAGGATGCTTATTTATTTTATTTTATATTTCACAGACGTTAGTTTTCAATTCTGATTATACTTTCATGGGAGGCCTGGAGGCGGATGTTGCTTTCCTGGCTGCACAGTCTGGTACTCTTAAGATGCACACTTAAGCCTGTTTTGGCAGCTTCTCTTCCTCACTGCAGTTTGCCACTATTTTATGACTGCTCTTCTTTTCCATATGCTGCTTACCTTGCCACTAAATTCTGTGTGGGCGAGAAAATCCATGCTTAAAATAAGTAATAGGGATTAATTTTTTAGCTGAAAGATCATTCTCAGATAAATCTTTGGTTCTTTATCACAGCTCTGTTGCTCACTATAGTGATTCGTTTCCTAACTCCATTTTTTTTTTTTTTTGCATTGCAAAGCAATTTAACGGCACTGAAGCAGTTTGAAAAAGAAACAAATAACGTTCTACTCTTAATCCCATGATCCAAAACAACTTCTTTTATTCATATTCTCTTCCAGATAATGCCCACAAGCACATATCTTTTTTACAGTTGTAAACATTGTGTGCATACAACTGTGTATTCTGTTTTTTATGCTATAGATTATGTTTTACACATTTTGGCCAATTGCTAGTCATGACAAATATATTTGACAACTGTGAAAATTCTGTGGAGTGGATGGGATACACTATCCTTAACGGTTTCTTTATGATTAGTATAAAATATTTCCCTCCTCTTTTCTCTTCTTCCCTTCACCTTCCTCCTCTTCCTCCTTCTCCTCCCACCCCAAACCTCTTCCCTTCTCCTCCCTCATCCTCCTCCTTCCATCCACCTGTTCTTGCTTTCTCCCTCCTCCTCTTTCTTATTTTCCATCTTTTTTCCCTCTTCTTCTGTATCCTTCTCCTTTTCCTCTTCCTTATCCTCCTCCTGATTGTTTCTGCTCTTCCCTGTTATTAGAGATATAATAAAGAACTTTACATGTATATTATATATGGATATATATACTTATCCATAATTCATATATGTTTATATATGTGTATGTGTGTAAATATACATATATGTCCTATATATAAGGACATATATATATATATATATATATATATCCATCAGCCGAGAACATAGGTTTCTTTTTTTCCATAGAGATGAACATATATGAGATATTACTAGGGGAGAAAAAGAAACTTGAATTTTGTAACAGTCACCTAGATACAAAAACAACAGGAATGCACACAAATTAACTTGAGAAATGCTAAAGTAAATAATAAAATGTAAGTATTGAATTATTTGAAATTTTAAGTTTCCTAAAAACGGTTCCTATAATAAACAGAATATCGTGGCTGGGCGTGATTGCTCATGCCTGTAATCCCAGCACTTTGGGAGGCCAAGGCGGGCAAATCACCTGAGGTAAGGAGTTCGAGACCAGCCTGACCAACATGGTGAAATTCCGTCTCTACTAAAAATATAAAAATTAGCTAGGTGTGGTGGTGCCTGCCTGTAATCCCAGCTACTCAGGAGGCTGGGGCAGGAGAATCGCTTGAACCTGGGAGGTGGAGGTTACAGTGAGCCGAGATCGTGCCTCTGCACTCCAGCCTGGGTGACAGAGAAAGACTCTGTCTCAAAATAAATAAATAAATAAGTAAATATAAAAATAAATAAACAGAATATTGCAACTGATACAAAGTTTGCTGTATTTGAAACACACTTCACCCTGTAATATTTATAAACAAAATTCTGAAGCGTTGACAGTACCCAAAGTACTTTAAAAGTGCATTTTACAAGTGTATCAACATTTAAAATATCATTAATAAAATATACACAGAACATGCTGTAAAATGAGTCCAAAATCAACTGCAAAATACATGCAGCATATTTTATTATTTCAAGTGTTCTAAACGTAGGCAGAATTAGGTTTTAGGATTTAAATCTTCATTTCCTAAGAAGTTCTTAGGTTTTCTGCTTCACTATTTCAACTTTTCAACTTGAAGTGTTCTTTGTAGTTGCTTCTGATACTTTTCACCTTTTGGGGGCCCTGACAAAGTATGTGGCACAGAATGAGCAGTGGCTCCATGTGGTGTTATAGAGAAAAAATTTAAAAGGAAAAAAGAACCCAACTCTTTCTATTGAAGTTCCAAAGAAAGTTCCATATGATCCTGATGAAGATTTAAGTTTTTCCTATAATAATTATCTTGTTCCTTTTCCCATTTCAAACTAGACTCACAGGTTTCATAGCAAGCGGCTTCTTCCTAATGCCATCCCAAACTCCTTGGCTGTAATGAAACTCTGCAGGGCTTCTGTTACAATGATTAGCGCATACATGCGTTTCCACATTACTACTTGAAAACTGAGTTACTAAGAACAGACTTTCTATTCACATCCAGCATTCGCAAAGACCCTGTAACCATCAACATCCCTTATGATGGTTCGAAGCTCTGGAGGAGTAGAGTAGCTTTAGAGGGTCTGCTTTTCTTTTACATTTGGTTTCTTCCGTCCCCAGTACACTTAACCCCATTCATTACATTGTAAAGCAGCAAGTCCCTTAAAAATACACTTAGCCTGATGAGTAGGTTGCAAAATCTACAAAGAACTCCAAACAAATATAAAGAAAAAACAAACCAACACCATCAAAAAGTGGGGCAAAGGATATGAACAGAACCATTTCCTCAAAAGAAGACATTCATAACAGCCAACAGAACACATTGAAAAAAAAAAATGCTCATCATCACTCGCCATCAGAGAAATCAAATTCAAAACCCACAATGAATACCATCTTCACACCAGTTATGAATGGCAATCATTAAAAAGTTCAGGAAACAAACAGTGCTGGGAGAGGATGTGGGAAAATAGAACACTTTTACCACTGTTGGTGGGATTGTAAACTAGTTCAACCCAATTTAATGGAAATACAGTATGCAAATTCCTCAAGGATCTAGAACTAGATTGTACCCAATATGACCCAAGCCCATCCCACTACTGGGGTATATACCCAAAGGATTATAAATTATTCTACTACAAAGACCATCATGCCACACTATGTTTTATTGCGCACTATTTCACCAATTAGGCAAAGACTTGGAATCAACCCAAATGTCCATCTGTGCAGACCTGGATAAGAAATGTGGGCACATATAACAACCATGGAATACTATTTGCAGCCATAAAAAAGGGAATGAGTTTTGCGTCCTTTGTAGGACATGGATTGGCAGCTGGAAAACCCATTCATTCTTAGCAAACTATCACAAGACGAGAAAAACCAAAACCCCGGCATTGTCTCCACTCATAGGTGGGAAATGAACAATGAGATCACTTGGACCGGGAAGGGGACATCCACACTGGGCCTATTCATGGGCAGAGGAGGATTGCTTTGGGGGAGTTATACATGATATAAATGAGAATTGATGGGTGCTGACATGTTGAAGGGTGGCAGCAACACCAACATGGATAAGTATACCATATGTAACCAAACCTGCACTATATGCCACATTGTACCCTAGGGAACTTAAGGTATAATTTAAAAAAAAAAAAAAAGGTTGCATCCCTCAACCACCTGCCAACTTGGGGTTTACAGTTGTATCAGGGTTAGCCGAATATATTTTCTTATCTTACTAGTTCTTTCAGGTTTTATTCACAGGGCCTTATCAGGGACAGGCAAATTATCCTTGGAATTTTGGTATTCTCTGGAAAAATCTGCTTTAAAAACACCCTGAAGGGTATTGGGTTCCGGAATGACCTCTAAGAGGAGTGGAGTGTTTTTCTCAAAGTCATTTTGAATGTACTCTATTTTTATTGAAATCAAAAACCACAATGAGAATACCCATCTTCCACACCAGTTAGAATGGTGATCATTAAAAGTTCAGAAACAAACAGGTGCTGGAGAGGATGTGGAGAAAGAGGGAACACTTTTACCCACTGTTGGTTGGGATTGTAAACTAGTTTCAACCATTATGGGAAAACAGTAGGCGATTCCTTTCAAGGATCTAGAAACTAACTACCATATGACCCAGCCATCCCCATACTGGGTATATACCAAAGGGATCATAAATCCATGCTGCTATAAACACACATGCAACACGTATCTGTTCATTGGCGCACTATTCCACAATAGCAAAGACTTGGAATCAACCCAAATTCCATCTTGACAGACCTGGGATTATAGAAAATGTGGGCCCAACATATAAACACCATGGAATACTATGCAGCCATAAAAAAGGATGAGTTTTGCGTCCCTTTGTAACGGGACATGGGGATGCAGCTGGAAACCATCATTTCTTAGCCAACTACACAAGAAGAGAAACAAACACCGCATGTTTCCATCATAGGTGGGGAACTGAACAATGAGATACTTGGGACTCGGGAAAGGGAACATCCACCACACCGGGGCCTTCCATGGGAGGGGGTAGGGGTAGGGATTGGCACCTGGGAGTTATTACCTGAATGTAAATGGGATGGAAAACAGTTGATGGGTGCCAGCAAACCACCATGGACAATATACATATTGTAAACCAAAAACCTGCACGTTATGCCAACATGTACCTTAGAACTTAAAGTTCTAATAATACAAAAAAAACAAAAACAAAACAAAAACAAACAAACAAAAAGAGAAAATAATAACAGGACCATCATTAATTATCTGCTAATTGTCTATGATCTCAAAAATTGCCATCACCTCTTAAAATCATCTACCATTTTCTTAATATGGGCTTTATTTAACCTGCATCCTATTTTGTGGAAACTTGCAAGTTCTGTTGTCCTGAAGTCCAATAGCGATTGCAATGATATGAACAAGTGTTTCTGACGTTCATGCCAAATGGCATCACACTCTTGGAACACTGTTTAGTCGGCAATGTCTGCAGTGACTTTTGAAGTGCATGGCAATCACCTTCTTCTTACTTAGTTATTTTTATTCTTGGCAGCTGGCCTGCTGCTTACTGCAGAGGCCTGCCATTTGTTCAGGGTACGGCAGCCTTGAAGTAGTAGCCTAGATTGAGACACTCAATGTGACCTTGGTCTTAAGGATAATGTTGGGCAGGCCTCAGTGAGCAAAGGAGCACTGAAGAAAGATATGGAGAAGCAGCACTGAGTTCCTGGGAGCTTAACTGAAACCCCAAAGTGGCCCAGGTGGAAGCCAAAGTAGAGAGATGACTGCAGCAGAGGTGGAAGCTGATGTTCCTTCCCTCTTCCTTTGCCCCCTATTGCCAAGCCAAATACTGCATGATAGTCCCCTTTGCCAGTTGCTCCAACTAGGCATGACAGAATGACTTTTCTCTTCAGTATTCTTCTTTTGCCCATTTGTCCTCTAGGCTTCCTACCACTTAGAAGATCATTTAATACACGCATCAAGCTAGCTCTCTCTAATGCTTTCTTTCTCAGATGATCAGAGAGGCCTTCCCTGACCAATAAAAACTAAAATAAGCCTCAGTGTTTTCCTGATAATTCAAGTGTTTTCCTACTCATTGTAGCACAGGAGCTTAGTCTCTGCAGTCAGATTGCTTGGTTTGATTCACAGTTGCTCTACTTATAAGCTATTTAATCTTGGGTGAGTTGCTTAATATAGATGCACCTCAAGTTTCTCCTCTGTAAACTGATGTCTACTCTTTGCAACAGTTCCCAACACGAACCTACTCAATAAACTTAGGTTGGTATACTGAGACTCTCACTGCAGTTTGTAATGATAAATTTAAGGGTTATTTGTTCATTTTTTCATTCTCTCACTACAGAGCAGGGATTATGTGTCTGTTATTTGTCGCTGCATACCCACCACGCAGCACAGTACCTGTCACATAGGCACTTAATAAACATTTTATTAATGAATCACTCTTATAGCCTTTCGAAGTTGAACAACTGCATTTTATTGCAGTTTTATAACAATTTCACTTAATTATTTAACTTTTATGTATCTTATTTGATTATTTTTAGTTACATCCTTTTTTTTTTTTTTTTTTTTTTTTTTTTTTTTTTTTTTTGAGACAGAGTCTTGCTTTGTTACCCAGGCTGGAGTGCAGAGGCGCGATCTCTGCCACTGCAACATCTGCCTCCCGGGTTCAAGCAATTCTCTGCCTCAGCCTCCCGAGTAGTTGGTATTACAGGCACCCACTACCACACCTGGCTAACTTTTTTGTATTTTTAGTAGAGAAGGGGTTTCACCATCTTGGCTCGGCTGGTCTTGAACTCCTGACCTGGTGATCCACCCACCTCGGCCTCCCAAAGTGCTGGGATTATAGGCGTGAACCACATTCCTGGCCAATCGTTTTATTTTCAAATGTTCTGCAAACGTTGTATCTCAGTCATTGTATAAATTCTTTTTGTTTGTGCCTATATACTAAGTATATATAATATACACAAATGTATATAAAGTATATCATATACAAATGCCATTTTAAAAAATAACAGTAACATGGCAACAAATATGACTAAATCCAATTTAAGAAGTATTACCAGTGCATTTGAAGCTTCTTGCATGTTTGTTCCCAATCTCAGATGCCCCCACTCTCCACCCTGAGATACTGTTTTGAATTACTAATTACACTCATATCACCTGATAGGTGTTTATCACAAACGTCTGTATCTTTTCACTGTGGAGTTTTATTTCATTGAATGACTATTCCACTACCTATTTATCTTTTGTACTCTTTATGGACATCTAGGTTGCCATGCATTTTTTTCATTACAAACAGTGCTGCTATGAACCTTCTTGTACATGCTTCCTGATACACATATGCCAAAGCTTCTCTGGCATACACCTAAAACTGGAATTGTGTGCTTTTTGTGTATGCTACCTTAAACTTAAGTAGGTTGTTTTTCTTTTGTGATGTCTACCTTCATTGATAAATAATGCTTGTATCAATTATTTTACCACCAGTTTGCAAAAATAGTGATATTTTAACTTTATCATTGTTCATTTCCAGTCTCAGAGTTGCAATATTTCTTTCCAAGGATCCTTGCTTTCTTTTAGTGAGAAATAGTATTTCAAGACCATTCTCTGGGTACTCAGAATGTTGCCCTTATGTTGCTGCTCTTACGTTGATTATTGTTTTTAGGACATTTCAGTGGACAGAGCTAGGAAATATTATTTAAGGTAATTCACATTATGAGTTCACACTGATCTTCCAGTTAAAATTCAGGATTATTCAAGTTTCAGTTAACCATTTTGATCTGTATTTCCTTTTGCTCGTTGTATTAGTCTGTTCTCACACCGCTAATAAAACATACCCAAGACTGGGCAATTTATAAACAAAAGAGGTTTAACAGCCTCACAGTTCCACATGGCTGGGGAGACCTCACAATCATGGTGGAAGGCAAGGAGGAGCAAGTCACATCTAACGTAAATGGTGACAGGCAAAGAGAGAGCTTGTGCAGGGAAATGCCCCTTTGTAAAACCACCAGATCTCGTGAGACTTATTTACTATCACAAGAACAGTATGGGAAAGCCCCGCCCCCATGATTCAATTACTTCCCACTGGGTCCCTCCCACGACATGTGAGAATTATGGGGGCTACAATGCAATTCAAGATGAGATTTGGGTGGGGACACAGCCAAATCCTTTTACTCATTTTGAAAATTCCACTTCCCAGTGACACTTACATACTTGTTTGTTTTATCCCATGATACATATACTTGATTCTCAGAATAGCAATCTACAAGTACCTTTATTAATATGATTTCTCAAAGTTTAATTCATTATATATGTATTATAAATACTCAAAAGACATTATATATTTATTTCTTTTATATTTTATATGTATATTTTATACATACACA
>NW_016816885.1:17299-25844 GCF_001698545.2 Rhinopithecus bieti
CTCCCAGGTTCAAGTCATTTTCCTGCCTCAACCTCCCAAGTAGCTGAGATTACAGGCATGCTCCACCACACCTGGCTAATTTTTTGTATTTTAGTAGAGACGAGGTTTTCTGTGTTGCTCAGGCTGGTCTTGAAATCCCGACCTCAGGTGATCTGCCTGCCTCTGCCTCCCAAAGTTCTGGAATTAAAGGTGTGAGCCACTGCACATGGCCTAGAAAATGTTTTAAAAGAGATTGCAATAAATTTCTTTTTTTGTTGTTTAGTCCATAGCTGGCATATCTCTGAACACCCTTGTCCCCACAATAGTCCCTCTCTAGTTCTCTTACCCTGCCTTATTTTTCTTAATACTAAATACAATCTGACATAGTATGTATTACTTGTTTATTTATCTACCTGTGGTAAAATGTAAGACATATGAAAACAGGGATCTTAGGAAAAGTCAAACCGTTTTTCCCTACTCTCTTACACAGTCACTCACAGTCAACACAGAGGACTCCACCTCTAGTCGTCAAAATGTGTGTGAGAATTTCCCCCACACACCAAGAAATACTCCAGTGGATACCAGCTGTATGTTCTATAATTTAACTGAATTCTGACGCTATCTACCTTGAGATAGTGTTAGATCCCACATGTTAAGGGCTCAGTCCCATAAGACTGCTCTCACTTCAGACATCAATAGCAAGCTGCTGATGTCGTCTATACTTCTGGCCGGCCAGCTGTAAACTGGGGTTTCCAAAACTCCTCCCAAGGTTCAACCAATTTTCTCATAGAACTCAGAAAAACACTTTGCTTACATTGACCGAGTTATCATAAACGATATCGCAAAGGATACAGATGAAGTGATGCATGTAACAAGGCATGCGAGAAGGGGTATAGAGCTTCCATGCCTGCTCTGGGCAGCCACCCACCTCCATGTGTCCAAAACCATCCAAAACCTCATCTAAGCCATTCAAAGCCATTCAAAACCTCAACTAAACCCTGTCTTCTGGCTTTTTATGGAGGCTCCAATACTTAGGCACGACTGGCTACATCTTTGGCCATTGAGGATCAATTCAACATTTAGCTCCTCTCCCTCCCCGGAGCTGGGGGTCGGGTAGGGCTGAAAGTCCCAACTCTCTAATCATGCCTTGATGATCCTTCTGGTGACCCTCTAGCCACCTGTCATTTCATTAGCATACAAAAGATATTCTTATCACTTCAGAGATTCTAAGAGTCTTGGGAAGTGTGTTTCAGAAATCAAGGGCAGAGATGAATTATATATGTCTTATTACAACACAATATTGTAAGGACCCTTGTCTATCTTATATACTGTAGCATCTCTAGTGACTCTGCCAGTGCCTGGCACATAGTAGGTGCTCAATAAATGATCAGTGAATGGACAAATGAATGATCAAGTGCATTGCTTAAAACGGAAACTTGTTTATTTCACTTCCTTTTCTTGAGAAGGATCGGGGGGATAGAGTCGCCTGGGACCCTAACAATTACCTATAGTAGTGAGCGTGTGTCCTTACGCTGTACCAAATTTCGGGACTGAAATTAAAGCTGCTAAGAAATTAACGTTTTAAAGAAGGTGATAGGCCCTTCCATGGTGGCCAGACACTGTCCTGTTAGGTACAAGGAGAAACAGAATTTGGCTGCCAGGACTAATTTGTGTAATTTCACTTCTTTTTTGCGTCTTGGCCCTCCTTGGTAGGTTAAAAGCCTACATTGCAGCAAACCCCTGCAATTTACACAGCATGACAGTCAGAAGGAATTGCTTGACCAGAAAGCTGTGCAGTACAACACAAATGGAGGGGTTTGCTGCACTGCAGTGCCGGCTCTTTCATTTCACTTTCAGACAATGACACAATTATAAGCAATTACTTATTAGATGTTTGAAAAACTATTGTAAAAAGCCAGCACCATTTGGCCAAAAGTAATTTAATGAAATTGGGCCCTAATTGCCACCCTGAACTACACCCCCCCCCCTTTTTTCTGATTTGTCCACAGTTAGATGACTCCACGGAAATTATTTAGCAAATGACATGAATAAAATCACATAGATGCGAATCTTTACCCATTTGATGGAAATGCATGACTTGGGAGGACAGAGAGGCACAAATCTTTGATTGTTTATGCGTTGAGATGTTTGACAAATGTGTAAGAAATAAAACTAGTTGCATTGAAAAATACAACACAGTATTATAAAAGGAAAATAAGGATGTCTTAAGATTCTAGAGCCGCCATTTTGATGTTTTGACTGAGAGTCAAAAACAATTACAAATTTCAATGTTAATTAATGACTGTCTCACATAGGCTTAATAAATATGAATAAAGCGAATAAACAGGAAGTTTTCACCAATTTGGATGACGAAGGCGTCTTCTAAAATCTTGCCTAAAACTCTAACTTCATAAGAAATATTGAATAAATGGAGGCTTTCTTTACTTTCTCATACACATAGTAGCCTACATGAGACGTATTTCCTCTTCCATTAAGGCACATTATTTTCTCTGAATAAATGAGATATAATTCTATAATGAAAATACCTTGAATTGTTTGTAAATTGATGCATTGATTAAAGTATGTTTTCTTTTCTTTTCTTTTTTTTTGGAGGATGGAGTCTCGCTTTTGCCCCAGACTGGGGGGAGTGCAGTGCGTGATCTCACAGCCCTCCTGCCAACCTCTCGCGCGCGCGCGGCGCGCCTCCCGGCGGTTCACAGTGATTCTCTTGCCTCAGGCCTCCTGAGAAACTGGGATTACAGGCGTGTACCACCATGCCCGGCTTATCTATTATTTTTGTATTTTTAGTAGAGATGGGGTTTTCACCATGTTGGCCAGGCTTGGTTCTCAAAACCCTTGGACCTCAGGTGATCTGTCCCCTCAGTCTCCCAAAATGCTGGGATTATAGGCATGAGGCACTGGCACCCAGCCTAAAGGTAGGTTTTCTGAGGAAGTTTGAATATTCTTCTTCACTTTTGTTCATTAAATCTATTGGTTTAGCAATGCCTAATCCCCTGTGTTTTATTCTTCTTTTTTGTTCAAATGAATTTACTTTTTTAGATAAAACTTGTTTGTTATTTCTTTTTTAAAAAATCAAGCAATACAAAAGGTGTACAACAAAGGGGGGGAGTCATTCTCAAAGCCCATTACCTGGAAACAATCATAATTAACATTGGTGAAATCATTTCATATACCTCTTTTTGTAAATACCACAAAGGGCTGAATGTCTGGGTAGTTTTATAAAAGTGACACTACACTGTATCTGTTTTGAATTTTAAAGGAGTACATAAAATAACTTGAATTTAGGTAGGAGAAAAAGAGGTCAGAGTAAAATGGGAAAAATTTTGAAATTAATAAGGGAATTATTCAAGCTTTTTCGCTCTCGCTAAGCTCTGTAAAAAAATGTAGATAAGTACTTGTTATTTTATTAGTTATTTTGATTTTGACAAGCTATTAGCATTAAATTGACTTCTAAAATCCTAACTCTCATGACTGCTTATTTTAATTCTCTGTTCCAAAAACATTTCAGTGACTTGCCATTAGTTCTTTGGCCACAAGCTTTCCCATCTTTAAGTTCTATATTTTGATTAATCGTAGGTTGAACTGATGGCATCACCAAGTAATTTTTTCAGATAGGGCTCATGGAGTCCTTTGAACTGGCAGGGCATACTGAAGAAGATTGTGTTTATATGAAAGGACAACGTTGACTAATGGGTATAGAATTATATTGCCATGATTTTTCACCCTCTCAGGATTGCCAGACTGCTTTTCCTTCTTGCATTGAGTGTCACGCTTCTTTTTACCATAACTTCTTTTAGTTATCTGCTTGTCTGGCTTAGATTTCATCCATCAATTAGTTTCTATAAGAGCCTCTTTATTACCAAGGATACCTTTATGTTGAATGTTGCTGTGGAGAAGTCTGAAGCCAGCTTGAATATACCCTATTTTTCCTTTTGCTAAATGCCTTTTCCTCCTGTGTCTCCATGCCTGAAGAATTCCTGAAGGCAGTAGCAATGGCTTACTACTGCTCCAAGAGTTCAGTCCCTGACTTTTTCTTTTTTCTTTTGAGACGGATTTTGCTCTTGTTGCCCAGGCTGGAGTGCAGTGGCACAATCGCAGCTCACTGCAACCTCCGCCTCCCAGGTTCAAGTGATTCTCCTGCCTCAGGACCTCCCGAGTTAGCTGGGATTACAGGTGGCTCACCCACCATGTCCAGCTAATTTTTTTGTACTTTTTTAGTAGAGGATGGGGAGTTCATCATGTGGCCAGGTTCGGTCTCACTCTTGACCGTCAGGTGATCTACCTGCCTCAGCCTCCCCAAAGTGCAGGGATTTTTACCCCAGGGCATGAGCCCACCACGTCTGGCCCAGTCCTGACTTTTCTCTGGCTGTTCATTCCATCCTTTTTAGTTCTGATTTGACCACAGGATGGGTATTGGAAGAGAATTTTCAGGCTTTAACAACACATTTTTTCTCTTAATACTACCTATGTGGGGGTTAACAGTTGGGTACAAATTCTTTGCTATGTCACACTGAATATTAGGATTTTTTTTTCATCGGCTGTCATTTTTTAAAGTGCTTGGGCAAAAGGCTGTATCCTATGTTAATTAGATGCTGGTATAGTCACAACCCTTTGCGCTTTTTATCTGTTTAAAACATTTTTGTTGCTGTTTTTCATTGCATAAAATAATTTTTCTTCATTCTTCTGACTCATCTGGGAAATAGAACACAGTAATGATTGTCTGAGATTTCCGTTATTTATTTTGAAGTTTTTCAACATATATAGCAAAGATGAAAGAATTTAACAGTGAATAATTATATCTGCTTGATCATCAATGTCTAGTCAAGAAACAGAAACCACATCAGAATTTTCAACAGGGAAGTTTAATATGAAGAATTGATAACAAAGTAAAAGGTGATTAACTATGGGCAGTATCCCACTTTTAAAGTAGCAGATAGTAATAAAATGCCAGTACGAGCTGAAACTGTGCAAAACAATCTTAATATATGGGGAATTATGATTGTTCTATGACATTTATAATTTTTTGTCAAAATATTTTAAAACTTTCTGTTATAAATTTATAGCAGAGTAAAAAATAGCAAAACTGATCTTTATTTAGTATACTGTGATTTAAAACAATAGAAACATGGAGAGTTAAAGCATTTTATTTATTTATTTATTTATTTTGAGACGGAGTCTCACTCTATCGCCTAGGCTACAGTGCGGTGGCACGATCTTGGCTCACCGCAACCTCTGCCGCCCAGGTCAAGCAATTCTCCTGCCTCAGCCTCCTAAGTAGCTGGGATTACAGGCACCTGCCACCGCACCTGGCTAATTTTTGTATTTTTAGTCGAGACGGGGTGTCACCATCTTGGCCAGGCTGATCTTGAATTCCTGACCTTGTGATCCACCCACCTCGGCCTCCCAAAGTGCTGGGATTACAGGCGTGAGGCACCATGCCCGGCCAAAGCATTTTATTTCTTTGTAAAAATTTATAAAGGATGGTTTAAATAGTGCTTGCCTTCTTATAGAGAGAGCATTTGCAAATTGCTATGCTCCTTTATAAGTTTGCATCATCTTTCAATACTGTATCCTTTTCACTTTCAACGTTGTCAAATATCTTCAAGATTTCCTTTAATGTGTATTTTTTTTTTTTTTTTTTTGCTGGTGTCACTTTCTCTGGAACATCTTCATTTTTTTGGTCACAACTATTCACATTCATGTTCATAATTTAGTTCCTGTGGCTGCATTTCTAGGGTCTCTTGAATGGCATGGCAGCAGTATCAATGTTCCTGTGGTTGGCTATTTCTTCTATAACTTCATGTATTTTTAATTCTAATTTCACATATAGCAATATTAAATTTTGTTCTTTTCTTTCTCTTTTTTTTTTCTTGAGACAGAGTTTCACCCTTGTTGCCCAGGCTGGAGTGCAATGGCACAATCTCGACTCACTGCAACCTCCACCTCCCAGGTTCAAGCGATTCTCCTGCCTCAGCCTCCCAAGTAGCTGGGATTACAGGTGCACGCCACTACACCTGGCTAATTTTGTATTTTTAGTAAAGACAGGGTTCCACCATGTTGACCAAGCTGGTCTCGAACTCCTGACCTCAGATGATCCACCCGCCTCGGCCTCCCAAAGTGCTGAGATTACAGGCGTGAGCCACCATGCCTGGCCTTGCTGCACTTTCATCTTTGTTGTCCGTTTCTCCTTTGATATCACATTTTTTAAAATGTCACATAAGTTCATATTACTGGGAAAGAAGGATCCAACACAACAACATGCTTTGTTGTCTGTGCATGAACTGAATAACAGATGTGCACTGATCAATCATTGACAGATTTTCAAAGAAGTAACAAGATTGGTCAGTAATAACAACATGCATTTGTTACTTGTGGACTGAAGAACTACTAGCAAAGTTTATATTTTATGCAGTTACTCAGTTCTTAAACACTCGTAAGTAAAATTCAGACTGTTGTTGGGGAACTCATTTATTTAATTAGACGGTAGTATATTACATCCCTACAAAGTAAGGGCTGTTTGTACTAGCAAAGGTGAAAAAATATTTCTAATGTATATCAGAAGTTGAAGTTGCAAAATGAGGCTACCACCCTAGGCCTGAAGGAAAATTGAACCAGGAAGAAACTTTAACTAAAAGGAAGCTGAGCTCCCTACAAGCTGAGATTCAGATATTTGAGACGTTGTAACTGTGAAAAGGAGGATGACTTCAGCTGCTGTGGATAAAGAAGAAGATGCCCCAGAGCCATGAGAGTTTATCCCTATGGTAAAAAAGGGAGTTGCGGCCGGGCGCGGTGGCTCACACCTGTAATCCCAACACTTTGGGAGGCCGAGGCTGGGGGATCACAAGGTCAGGAGATCAAGACTATCCTGGCTAACATGGTGAAACCCCGTCTCTACTAAAATACAAAAAAATTAGCCAGGCGTGGTGGCAGGCGCCTGTAGTATCGGCTACTTGGGAGGCTGAGGCAGGAGAATGGAATGAACCTGGGAGGCAGAGCTTGCAGTGAGCCGAGATTGCGCCACTGCACTCCAGCCTGGGCGACTGAGCAAGACTCTGTCTCAGAAAAAAAAAAAAAAGGGAGTTGCTGGAGGCAAGAACAGCTTGCCACCATGGTGAACACTACAGGAATCAGCCGTATCTGAACTACTCATAGTTGCAGACACAAATTACAAACAGGAAAAAACAAAAAAGAAAAGGAAGTTCTTTATTTTACATCCAGGCTTGCAGTCACCCTCCAGGACCCACTACTGTCAGAGAAAGACAACAAGGATCCCATTGGCAAAGGAGAGATTTAGTTGCAGAGGTCAGAGTAGAATCACAAAATTGGGCCAGGAAGAGTGGGCTTGGGACTATGAAGCAATAAATTACTGGCACACCCATTTCCCAGATTCTACCATTAACATTTGTTATAGTTATTTTATCACATACCTATCCAATGGCCCATCCCTTTATCCATGCCTCGATTCCCCTTATTTTGATGGATTTTAGATAGCAATATACTTCCTTCTAAATACTTTAGCATGTGTAGTTAAGAATTCGATATTTGATTTTTTCACTTTTATGTAAAATGTGTGTAAAATGAAATGCATAAATTTATTGATTTTGCAAAATTCATATTTCTGTATAATCTTAACCCTATTAGCATATAATATACATCCATTGTTCCCAAAAGTTCCTTCATGCCTTTTCCTAGTCAATCCCCTCCTCTACACCCCCCCGCAACGCCTGGGGACAAATGTTCTGATTTTTTTTTTCTGCTATAGATTAATTTTGCCTTTTGTGGAACTCCAAAGAGATGGAATCATAGGGTATGTACTCTTCCGTGTCTGAATTATTTCTCTCAGCATGATTTTGAAATGTATCCATATTGTTGGTCAATATCAATTGTTCATCCCTTTAGTATTCCATTGTATGGATATGACAGTGATTTTTTATTTATTCTCATATTCATAAACACCAGGGCTATTTCCAATTTTGGCTATTGTGAATAAAGCTACTAGAAACATTTTATATAATTTTCTGACTTTTATAAATGAGGTTAAATCTGTGTATGTGTGCGTGTTTTCTTACAACAACGCTTTGTATGTGAGTGGGAATGAAGTGGCCTGTATGCTAATGCAGGGATCATCATCCTTATTCTAAAATTTATTTTAAAGATCATAATTTTTTTCTACGCTTACCTATTAGGCTAGGAGACAGCAGTTGAACACAGTCAAGAGCAATTGGCTGAAGCAATGCTGACCCTCACAAACTGATATGTCTCCATAGACGTTGCCTTATTTTGTTATTACTTCTCACTTGCTTTTATTATTTTCCTGTTCAGTGTGTTATCAAACATACAGAACAACTATTGACAGACACATGCATGGAAACTTTCTCTTTCTATTCCTTATTTTAATACTTCTAGTAGTCATTCCCATACAATTATATACAAAATATCATGGAATTTACTCTTAAAATAGTAATTGTAGTATTTTGTGTTGAAAATACTTCATAATGACAGTCTTAAAATGTTGATTAATGTGGTACACGCTCAAGCATTTTTA
>NW_016816886.1:0-509 GCF_001698545.2 Rhinopithecus bieti
AGAGAATGACTTGAACCCAGGAGGTAGAGGCTGCAGTGAGCTGAGATCACACCACTGCACTCCAGTCTGGGCAACAAAAGTGAAACTCCGTCTCAAAAAAAAAAAAAAATTATCCGGGTTGGATATTTATATCCATGGTGACGGGCGCCTGTAATCCCAACTACTCGGGAGGCTGAGGCAGGAGAATGCCTTGAACCCAGGAGGTGGAGGTTGCAATGAGACAAGATCGTACCACTGCACTCCAGCCTAGGCGGGGCGACAGAGTGAGACTCCGTCTCAAAACAAAAAAAGAAGAAAGCAAATGCCCTGGTTTTTCAGGCAAAGAGATATTTAAGGATAAGGGTGGCATCATGTCTTCAACTTACACTCAAATGTTTTTAAAAACTATATATTGCAGGGAATAAAGCAATATGGTAAAATGTTGCCATTTGGGAAATCTGGTTAAAGTCAAAAAAGAAAGCAACATCAGATGTCTTTTTAACACTTATATTCTTATTTCTACTGCTGAA
>NW_016816888.1:0-722 GCF_001698545.2 Rhinopithecus bieti
TATTCCCTATGGCCCTTCGTGGCATTTGGTGAGCCCCCTCCCTGGACCTGCGAGTACACAAACATCTTCCTTCCAAGCTTGGTACTCGCTGCCCCCTCGTGCGGGTGCACTGATTGTCCCATACCATGTCCATCATCTCTCCATGCTTGAAACACTTCAGGCTTCAAGGAGGGGTTTGAGGAAGAACAGGAGAGAAGGAGAGCAGCATGTTGAACTCACCTGGATGAGTTGGTGGAAAGAGAAAATTATAAATTCTCAGAAGAAATCTTTCTGTTTAGGGAGATTCTAATGGTGAAAGATCGATGACGAGATACTATCACTGGGATAGTGACGTCAGTCAGGGTTGGCAGGACGAGTTAGCCTCCTAGGAGCAAAGAAGGATCGTCAATAAGAGTAATAAGACTAGGAGGCCGGGCACGGTGGCTCACGCCTGTAATCCCAGCACTTTGGGAGACCAAGGCGGGCGATCACCTGAAGTCAGGAGTTCCAGACCAGCCTGGTCAACATGGTGAAACCCCATCTCTACTAAAAATATAAAAATTAGCCGGGTGTGGTGGTTTACAGCTGGGTGCCTGTAATCCCAGCTACTTGGGAGGCTGAGGCAGGAGAATCTCTTGAACCCGGGAGGCAGAGGTTGCAGTGAGCCGAGATTGCACCACTGCACTCCAGCCTGCGGTGACAGATCGAGACTCTGTCGCAAAAAAAAAAATAAATAAAAAAGG
>NW_016816889.1:0-690 GCF_001698545.2 Rhinopithecus bieti
AAGGAAATATACTCAGATGAAAAGTAGAAAGAAGCTTTCTTTGAAACTTCTTGGTGATGTGTGAATTCATCTCACAGGGTTGTACTTATGTTTTATGGAGGAGTCCATTAACACTGTCTTTGAGGAAACTGAGAAGGGCTTCTTTGGATCGCATTGAGGCCAAGCTGATAAGGGAAATATCATCAGTTCAAAACGTGAAAGAAGCGTTCTGAGAAACTTCTTTGTGATCTGTTAATTCATCTCACACGGTTACAGCTTAGTCCTCAGGAAGCAGTTTGCTAACACTCTGGGCGTGGAAGCTGCAAAGTGATATTTTGGATCACATTGGGGCCCCCGGTGAAAAAGGAGATATCCTCACATAATAACTAGAGAGAAGCATTCTGAGAGATTGCTTTCTGATGTGTGACGTAATCACACAGAGTTCCACCCTTCCCTTCTTGGAACAGTTTGCTAACACTGTTGTCGTGGATTCTCCAAAGTGATAATTGGGAACTCATGGAGGGCTATGGGAGAAAAGGAAATATCCTCAGCTCAGAACTGGAAAGAAGCCTTCTGAGAAACTGCATTGCAATGTGTGAATACAACTCACAGAGTTACACGTTTCTCTTCCGTGGTTAGTTTGCTAACACAGTTTTCTGGAAATCTGCAACGGGATACTTGTTAGTGTAATGAAGCTTAGGGTGACAAAGG
>NW_016816890.1:0-16348 GCF_001698545.2 Rhinopithecus bieti
CCCCAAAACTAACAAAGAGAGCCTCTCCTGAGATCCCTGGGGCTGCTTCTCATGAGGTATGGGGAGGTTTCTCGCATCCCCCTCTAACCGTGTATAATCTTTCTGTCTACTGGGTTATTTCCCTGTTGGTATTTAGGCGTGCCCAATTTTCTCCTAAGTTTAAAAAATAAAAAAGAAGAAAAAAAAAAATAAAACCCTCCCTCAATCCTATGTGTATCTATAACTACTCCCTGTGAAGACTGGTGTAGTTTCTTCTTCAATTTCCCAATTTTCACTTTTCTTCAAGCCCTGTAACTGCTTTCCTTCTCCCCCAAACAAAAACACTAAGGTCAACAGTCACTTTCTTACATACATCAAATGACCTCTTTACAGTCCTTATCTAGTTTAACTGATTAGCAGCATTTGAAACAGTTACTACTCTAAAATTATGGAAACAATTTTTCTCTTAGCTTGAATTATATCACACTGAAAAGATTTTTTTTTTTTTTTTTTTAGCAAAGAATGTGAGCTCCAGATCCAGAATGCCTGGTTTCAAATCTCAGCTCCCCCACTTAGTAGCTATGTAACCCTAGACATGTTTCATAATTCTTTAGCTCCTCAATTTCTTCTACCAAGGGGAATATGCTAGAGTTATTGTAGTGATTAAAGATGTTAAATCTAAAAGCACTAACAATAGTGCTCAACAGGCTTATAAGTATTCAATAAATGTTAGTTATTATGATTGATTGATTCTTTCCCCCATAAAACTTGTTCTACCTGCAGTCTTCCTCAAATCCTGGCCAATGATGGGAGGTGACAACATGCTGGCAGCCCTCACTCTCCACTTCCTTAGCCTTGGCGTCCACTGTGGCAGTGCTTGAGGAGCCCTTCAGCCCCCAGCGGCACTGTGGGAGCCCCTCTCTGGGCTGGCCCAGGCCGGATCCAGCTCCCTCTGCTTGCGGGGAGGTGCGGAGGGAGAGGTGCTGGTGGGAACTGGGGCTGCCCGCAGCACTCACGGGCCAGTGCAAGTTCTGGGTCGGGGTGGGCTCGGGGACCTGCACTCGGAGCAGCCACCTGGTGCCCGGTCCTGGGCAGTGAGGGGCTTAGCACCCGGCCAGCAGCTGCAGAGGGTGCGCCGGGTCCCCCAGCAGTGCCGGCCCACTGGGCTGCGCTGGAATTCTCCCTGGGGCTCAGTTGCCTCCCTGCAGGGCAGGGCCCAGGACCTGCAGCCTGCCATGCCCAAGCCTCCCCTGGCCCCGCCTTGGCTCCTGCATCCCCAAGCCTCCCCAGGAAGCACCAGGCAGGAGGAGCACCGACCCCTGTGCTGCAGCGCCCAGTCCCATCAACCACCCAAGGGCTGAGGAATGAGGGCGCATAGAAGGGGACCCCCGCCTGCAGCCCTGGTGCGGGCTCCACTAGGTGAAGCCATCTGGGCTCCTGAGTCTAGTAGGGACTTGGAGAACTTTTACCTCTAGGTAAGGAATTGTAAATACACCAGTCAGAACCCTGTGTCTAGCTCAAGGTATGCAAATACACCAATCAGCACCCTGTGTCTAGCTCAAGGTTTGTAGATACACCAATCAGTACTCTGTATCTAGCTAATCTAGTGGGGACTTGGAGAACTTTTCTGTCTGGCACTGTGTGTCTAGCTAAAGGATTATAAATGCACCAATCAGCACTCTGTGTCTAGCTCAGGGATTGTAAACGCACCAATTAGCACTCTGTCAAAACGGACCAATCAGCTCTCTGTAAAATAGACCAATCAGCTCTCTGTAAAATGGACCAATCAGCAGTGTGGGTGGGGTCAGATAAGGGAATAAACGCAGGCTGCCAGAGCCACCAGTGGCAACTGGCTCTGGTCACCCTCCACGCTGTGGAACGTATGTTCTTTTGCTCTGCAATAAATCTTGCTGCTGCTCACTCTTTGGGTTCTCACCACCTTTATAAGCTGTAACACTCACTGGGAGGGTCTGCCCCCTCACTCTTGAAGCCAGCAAGACCACGAACCCACCGGAAGGAAGGAATTCTGAACACGTCTGAACACAGAAGGAACAAACTCTGGAGACACCATCTTTAAGAACACTCACTGCCAGAGTCTGCAGCTTCATTCTTGAAGTCAGTGAGACCACAAACCCACCAATTCTGGACACAATGAGATTAGATGCTTCACAATTTTACTTTGAAAGCCAGATTTGGTGGGTTAAACCATAGAATTTACATAAAGGAGACCCATGTAGGAAGAGGAATTGAAGGAATCCCAGTCTTATCAAAGAAGACTAAAGCAGAGTCAGAAATGAACAAAGCCAATAGAGATATGTTCAAATTTCTAAACTGAAGAAGTGTTAGATATGTTAGATGGAGAGTGATTTTAATGGGCTGTGAACTTCACTTTTTGGGCACTCTGAATTCTTGGGTAGTATGGATGAGATCTAAAACTTCCTCCTGCTCCAGTACACATGCTGCCCCAGGAGGACCAAGGAGTTCAGTTGGGAGCCCTTGGCTGGTCATGGTGCAGGCTAATGAGACTCACAGCAGAGACTGGGGTGGACTACCTGGCCTAGGATGCCTGAGGAGGAGCTGCGAGAGATTCAACTATTTGTAGTGCCAGTGAGAGCCCTGAGGAAGGCTGTCAGTCCAGGTTTGTTACTAGCTCTGAGGAACCTGAGAGAGAACAGATTTTGAGTTAGATTAGCAGCTGGCTTTAGCATTGGAGGCAAATTGAGTGCTAGCAACGGGGGGGGGGGGGGCAGTGTGGGGACGCTGCTTGCATCTTAGGACCTTTTTGTTCTGAGGTCATAAGTTCACTTGAGACCTGATGATTAATTCTCCTATATACCTCTTGAATCTCTCTTCTTTATTCCTGGAATAGGAACCTTCACTTATTGCCTGGATTCTTGCAATAATAATTAGTCCATCTCTCTCCAGGCTTGCTGCTTGCAACCCATTTATAACATTGTGGGCAGAGTGAGATTTCCTTTTTCTTAGGCTATCTTTAAAAATATGCTATGATCTGAATGTTTGCATCCCTCTAAAATTCATATGTTGAAACCAAATCCCCTGTGCAAATAGTATGAAGAGGTAGGACCTTTAGGAGATGATCAGGTCACAAGGGCAGAGTCCTCATGAATGGGATAGTTGCCTCTATAAAAGAGGCCCAAGGGAGCTTGCTTTCTCTTTCCACCACATGATGCTGTACCTGTTTGTTATTTATAAGCCGCCTAATTTATGGTTTTTTGTTATAACAGCTTAAACAGACTAAGAAAAACTACAAATCTAACTATGTGACTTTTCAACTAAAACTCTTCAAAGGCTTCCCTCTTTTTTCTCAGGAAGCTAGATTCCTACATATGGCTTATGGGATCCTTTAGAACTGGCTGGCTCTTCCAGCCTCACCCCATTTCCTCTCCTTTCCTGTTCTCTACATTCTCAGTCTATTGAGCTATTGTTGGTTTCTCCATTCTGCCATGCTGACCCCAGTGCCTCTGTGCATGATGTTTCCTCTTCCAAGAACACAGTTTTTGCACACTTGCTTGTACCTTTACTTGGATAAACATATAATTATTCTTGATGGTTTTTGCAATAGACCTTTTCTGACTCCCTGAATCCTGGTTAAGGTCTCTCTCCTATGTGTTCTCGTAGTATCATATATTTTCCTTACCACAGCGATCAGCATGGCCCACTACCGTTTATGCTCTAGAGGAATTGCTGAGATTTTTATTAAACTTAGTAGTGGACATTCTTTTATCCCACCTCAGCTTGGGACCACAGGGAAAAGGAGACAGAGGAGTCAAACTTTTCTGTCCTCAATTTTTGACCTTTAAAACTGTGTTGGAGAGCATGGTTTACGTGAGGAGAAATGGGACAAACTCTCCCTTGAACTGGTTATATTCAAAATCCCATAGATACTGTTAGGCCAAGAGCAGATGATGACAGTGGGCAGCTGAATACCTAAGACAGAGAAGAAACCAACTGTCTTCATCTGTGTGGGCTGCTAAAACAAAATACTGGTGGCCTATAGACAGCACAAATTTATTTCTCACAGTTCTGGAAGCTGGAAAGTCCCAAATCAAGGCTCCAGCAGATTTGGTGTCTGGTGAGGTCTACTTTCTGATTCATAGATGGTGCCATCTCCCTATGTCCTCCTAAAGTGGATGAGGCAAGGGTCTCTCTGGGGCCTCTTTTACAGTGGCACTAATCTCATTAATGAGGGCTCTACCCTCATGACCCAATCACTTTCCAAGGTCCCACCTTCAAATATGATCACACTGGGGATTCAATTTCAACATATGAATTTGGTGGGGACATAAACATTCAGACCATAGCACCAACCTATTTTATGGTTTACCTATATACTTCCAGGTCCTTCTCAGAAACTCTCCAATCAGGGAAGTCATTCTTGCATCTCGAGAGAGGAGAGTAAGGTGATGGGATCAGAATCCAGGAGTATTATCTTAATGGATACGTAAGTTTGGAAACATAAAACTGACAGAGGATGACTCCTATCCTCCAACCTCCTCAAAAGAAGGACTACATCCTGTTCAATGTCATAATGTATGGCATGAATGGATATCTACAGTGAGTATTCATTGGCCAAATACGCATCATCAATAGTTTTGGTGTAGACTTGGCTACATAGAAGATCTGGGCCAGTGAACTCTTGGGATTTCTTTTCATTGTCATGATTTTCAGGTTAACTTCTGAGTGGCTGCATTACTCAGACTGTGTTACTATATAAAGATTACAATTTGGTGCCCTACAGTTGTAATTTAGTCAGTATATCTTGTCTGGTCTGTCCAAGATTTTAGAAGATTTTGATTTAGGACTTCAAAAATTTTCAGAAACTCATGGGTTTCCATTGTATCTTTAAAAGTCAGGAGATACTGTAAAATAAGCTTGCATTCCCAAATACCATGCGCAGACCATTTGAGAGCTGAGCAGCAGTTAGTTGCTTCTTTAGATGCAGCATGCCCTTGCATGTGGGCCTCAGTGACCCTCCCGCTGTCTTTATTGTCTTGTACCAAACCTCATTCTACCTGGTTATATTTCCTGCCTGGTTCTATAACTGTTTGATTGTATGACTCTTGTACAATGTTTCGGACAAATTACAAATGTGGGTCTTCCCTGGCATATTCAAAATAATTTTTCTCTAAAATGCATTGTATGTATTTTATTCTCCCATTTGAAAATTCAATGATTGTAATTAACAAGATTCATTGCTATGGAATCAGTCTTTAAAATGATTAAAGTTTGATTTGACTTGAAAACAGTTCATTTTAAGAATCTTTAAGGTAATTCATCCATTACGTAAAGCAAGGCATATTTGACCATGGAAAAATTACTTGATTTCTTGATTACTTGATTAAAAGAATTTAGTCCCCTTGCCGTCCTTGTAGCTTGTCCTTAGGTACGATTTGAGGCTTTCCTTTGCCTGACAATTTGTCTGAAAGGTGGTAATGCTATTCTTCTAAAATAAGGGCAGTGATTCATATTGGCTGGGGTAAATGGTGTATTTGCAAAACACTTTGCGTTTCCCTTATCAAAGGAGCTATACAAATTCTCTGAAAGGAGTAACAGGATAATTGTGATCCTATGATCATAGAAACTCATATCACACATGAGGAAGCAAGATGAGTATTTATAACAAAAGAATTCACAAGGATTCATGTAATTCAGAACCAAGGTAAAAGGGTCTCATGTCAGAAATAGCACTAATAAAAGCCAGATCATTATAGAGGTTGTTTAATTAATTCTTTACTCCGAGGAGAAATGCCATTGACACTTCATTATTTTGATACTGAAACCACAATTGGGGGCTTTCAAAATGTGTATAGGAAACCACAAATAGATCCCCTCGGTTCTTTGTCAAGAGAGCTTCTATTTCTCTATTCAAAAGCACGGTCTGCTTGGTATGTCCTTGTAGCTCTCTCCTAATATATTTTTGCACTTTGCCCCGGGGGTCTATGTTTATGTGAATTGTTATGTGCTGTTTTCAGAATTTAAAAAATCATATCTTTGGAATAGGATGGGAAGTGTTCTGAAAACTAGGTTACCAATAATTTTAAAATCATTTCATTCAAAGAAAATGACACTCAGAAAAGATTCTTATAATAAATTACTGTTTGATAGAATGCAGAACAATCCCAATCCCAAGGATTTCATTATATTTATCGTTTCTGCTTATTACTTCAAATACTTTATATACATTAGACTTAAGAGATGGTGATTTTCTATAAATTTTCCATTAAAAGATGAATCTTTAAGACCAAGAAAGTGACTTAAAACTACAAGTTTGTATTCTTAAGCTCTTTTGTTTGTTTTAAATTATGTTTCAAAAGGCAAATTATTCGCTTGTGTAGCTTTTTCCAAGAAATCCTCCTTTGGAAATATTTCTAATTGTGTGTTTTGGAAGGCAGCTGTAGATATAAAATAGTTTTTCTTTGAATTTACATTTTCTTCTCACTATCTTTATATCCAATATTGATCATAAGTGAATCTTTAATTGTTGCATGATGGGTAGAAGTAAATTGTATAAAACATTGCAAAATATATGGGAAAGTTAGTAAATGATAGTAAGAATAAGGTAATAAACATTTTTGGCACACACTGTCAATCATTCAACCCTGAAATATATTTTAATCTTTCATTCTGTATACAGCTTCTGAAAACTGGGCAGAAGTTATAAATAGCAGAATGGGCCTGGCAACAATCAAACTAAGGGGTAAATCTAATGAATGACTTTTGTAATTCAGGGTTTAATTCAGAGTGATCCACATCACTGTTCAAACTGCTCTCCTCTTGCATCCTCCGCGTTGGGGAACAGCCCAAAACTGACATATCTCCCAAGTCTGAAGCCCTAAGGTAATCTTTGGTTCTCCCCTTGCTGAGACCTCCCACATCAAATGGGTTAAAACACATTGTCAGTTCTACCTCCCTCAGTATCTGCACAGATTTGATTGCTTCATCTCTCACACAATCTGCTGGAATAACACCTATTGGCCTTCCTGCTTCCAGTGTTATTTTTTTCCTACCGATTCATTCTGTATGTTGCTGCCAGTGTATAGAGTTTTAAGAAATCAAATTATAAAACATACAAGTACAAAATAATGGCTTAACAAAGTGAGCACACTCATGTAACCGTATTCAAACAAGGAAAAAAAATTATCAGTATTTTTAAAGGTCACTGGGTATGGTATTCTATAAATACTACTTAGGGTCTAAGTTAATACTGTTGATCAAACTATCTATGGCCTTACTAATTGATTTTTGTTTTAGTCACTCATCAGTTGCCAATAAAGGAATATTAAAGTCTCCAACAATGATTGTGGAATTATTTATTTCTTCCTTTAATTCTGTCATTTTTGCCTTATGTATTTTTTATTTCTGTTGTTGAACACATGCATATTTATTATTATTATATCTTTCTGATAAGTCGAAATTTCAATCATGAAATATCCCTTTCTCTTGTTGGTAATATTATTTGTCTTGAAGTCTATAATATCTCATATTAATATAGTCTCCCTACTTTTCTGATGTCTTCTATGTGCAAGGCATATTTTTTATATTAACTTCCAACCTAGATGTGTTATTATATTTAAAGTCCGTCTCATGTAGGCAGTATATAGTGGAGTTTTTTAGTCCATTTTGATCATCTCTGCCTGTTAGTTGAAGTATGTAGTCCATTTGCATTTATCACAATTACTAATGTGATTGGATTTGTGAATACCACTTTATTATTTGTTTTCTGTTTCTTTCTTCTGTTTTTGATACTCCTGTTTCTCCTTTTCTTCCTTCTTTTGAATAATTTGAATAATTTTTAGAATTTCATTTCAACTTATGTACTGATTTTTAAGTTCTTTGCATTATTTTATGGGTTGCTGTAGGGATTACAATATACATTCTTGACTTCTACATTCTACTTATAGTCAGTATTGTACTATTTCAATTAAAGGACAGAAATTGCAACAATATAGGTCAATGTATCTTACTCTGACTTTTTGTGATAGTTGTGATATATTTAAGTCTACATACATTATAAAACCACACAAATATGTTTTAATTTTGTTTTAAATAGTCCTGTGTTTTATACAGAAAGGAAAACAATGTTTTATTTTCTCAGATATTTACCTTTTAATGCTTCCCTCCTTCCTGAAGATATAATCTGGTAGTTTTTCTCAGCTTAAAGAGCCTATTTTCACTATATCTTAAATGACAAGTCTTCTGATAATTAGTTTTCTTAGCTTTCTTACATCTGAAAATATCTTTATTTTGCCTTTATTCCCTAGGGATATTTTTGCTGTATATAAAATTCTAGTTTGGCAGCTTCTCCCTCTGCACTTTGAAGATGTTGTATTGTCTTCTGTTCTCCATAGCTTCTGAAGGCAGTGATAATTCAAATTGATGTTCCTCAATATGTAACGTGTTATTTATCTTTAGTTGCTTTCAAGATTTGTCTTTGATATTTAGCAGTTTGACTATGACTGTCCTAGATGCTAAATATGGTTTTATTTGTAATTGTCCGGCTTGGAGTTCGCTGGACTTCCTGAATTTATGACTTTCACTACATCTGGGGAGGTTCTGGTCACTTTTTTTTCATGCCAGTCTCTGGGTTTTTTTTTGTTTGTTTTTTGTTGTTGTAGTTGTTGTTACTATTGTTTTTGCGATTCCAGTGATCATTTGTTAGATCTTTTGAAATCATCCCATCACTTCCTTGGAAGGCTATTCATTTTTTTTCAATTATTTTCTCTCTCTTCTTCAGATTGGACAATTTTTATTGCTCCATTTTCTGAATCTGATCATAAGTATACTTTCCATTCCTGGGTTACTTCACTTAGAATAATAGTCTCCAATTCCATCCAAGTTGCTGTGAACAGTGAATCTCTATTTCTTTCTCTTGTTGTCTTTACTCTGCTGTTAAGCTTGTCCAGTGTTTCTTTTTGTTTGTCATTAGTTTAGATATTGTATTCTTGAGTTTAATAATTTGCACTTAGTCCTGTTTTTGTTAATAGTTTCTATTTCTTGACTGATATTTCCTGTGCTTTCATTGATTGTGAGTATACTTTCCTTTATATCCTAGAGCACAGTTACAGTTGCTGTTTTAAATATCTGTCTTCTAATTCCGACATTTGGGTCATCTCAGGGTTAGTCTCCATTAATAATATTTTCTCTTATGAATGGGTCATATTTTCCTGGTTCTGTAGATAATGAGATATATTTGTTGTATCTATGGCAATGTGAATGTTATCTTGTGGAGACTCTAAAATATGTTTTACTCATCCTTCAAGAATGTTTTATTGGACAATTAACCTGATTGGACTCAAACATCATATTCTATCTTTTGGGTCACAGTGTAAATCTCAAATCAGCTCTTTTATTCCTTTTTCATTCTAAACTTTTTTTTTTTGCACATTTTAATTAATTTATTTATTTATTAGTTCAATAGGCTTTTGGGAAACAGGTGGTGTTCAGTTGCATGAATAAGTCCTTTAATGGTGATTTCTGGGATTCTGTTGCACCCATCACTTGAGCAGTGTACACTGTAAAAATTATGTAGTTTTGTTTTTTAGACAGCCTTGCTCTGTTGCCCTGGCTGGAGTGCAGTGGTGCGATCTTGGCTCACTGAAACCTCTGCATCCCACGTTCAAGCAATTCTCGTGCCTCAGCCTTCTGAGTAGCTGGGAGTACAGGCACGTGCCATAGTGTTCAACTAACTTTTGGTATTTTTAGTAGAGATGGAGTTTCCCCATGTTTGTCAGGCTGGTTTTGAACTCCTGGCCTCAAGTGATCAACCTGCCTTGGCCTCCCAAAGTGCTGAGATTACAGGCATGAACCACCATGCTCAGTCAATGTGTAGTCTTTTATCCCTCACCACCTACCATCATTTCTCCCAAGTCCCCAAAGTCCATTTATTCATTCTTATGCCTTTGCAACCTCATAGCTTATCTCCCACTTATGAATGAGAACATGCGATGTTTGGGTTTCCATTTCTGAGTTACTTCACCTAGAATAACAGTCTCCAGTTCCATCCAGGTTGCTGTGAACGCCATTAATTTGTTCCTTTTTGTGGCTGCATAGTATTCCATGGTATTTATATATATCAAAATTCCTTTATCCACTCATTGATTGATGGGCATTTGGGCTGCTTCCACATGTTTGCAATTGTGGATTGTGCTGCTATAAACATATTTCTGCAAGTATCTTTTTCATATGATAACTTCTTTTCCTCTGGGTAGATACCCAGTAGTGGGACTACTGAATCAAATGATAGTTCTACTTTTAGTTATTTAAGGAATCTCCACACTGTTTTCCATAGTGGTTGTACTAGTTTACATTCCCACCAGCAGTGTAAAAGTGTTACCTTTTTGGCCAGGTATCGTGGCTGACACCTGTAATCCCAGCAATTTGGGGGGCTGAGGTGGGCAGATCACTTGAGGTCAGGAGTTCGGGACCAGCCTGGCCAATATGGTGAAACCCTGTCTCTACCAAAAATACAAAAATTAGCCAGGCATGGTGGCGCACGTCTGTAATCCCAGCTGCTCAGGAGGCTGAGGCATGAAAATCGCTTGAACCTGGAAGGCAGAGGTTGCAGTGAGCAGAGATCATACCACTGTACTCCAGAGCAAGAATCCATCTCAAAAAAAAAAAAAAAAAACCTTTTCACCATATCCATGCCAACATGCCAACATCTATTTTATTTTTATTTTTTATTATTTTTATTTTTTTATTATGGCCATTCTTCCAAGAGTAAGGTGGTATTACATTGTGGTTTTGTGGTTTTGATTTGCATTTCCCTAGTCATTAGTGATGTTGAGCATTTTGTCATATGTTTTTTGGCAGTTTGTATATCCTCTTTTGAGAATTGTCTATTCATGTCCTAAGCCCACTTTTTGATGGTATTGTTTATTTTTTTCTTGTTGATTTGTCTGAGTTCTTTGTAGATTCTGGATACTAGTCCTTTGTGGAATGTATAGATTGTGAAAATTTTTCTCCCATTCTGTGGGTTCTCTGTTTACTCTGCTGATTATTTCTTTTGCTGAGCAGGAGCTTTGTAGTTTAATTAAGTCCCATCTATTTATCTTTGTTTTTGTTTCATTTGCTCTTGGGTTACTGGTCATGAAGTCTTTGCTTAAGCCAATGTCTAGAAGGGTTCTTCCAAAGTTATGTTCTAGAATTGTTGTGGTTTCAGGTCTTAGATTTAAGTTTTTGATCTATCTGGTGTTGATTAAAGTGAGAGATGGGGATCCAGTTTCATTCTTCTACATGTGGCTTGCCAAGTATCTCAGCACCATTTATTGAATAGGGTGCCCTTTCCCCACTTTATGTTTTCCTTTGCTTTGTCAAATATAAGTTGACTGTAAGTGTCTGGCTTTATTTCTGCATCTCTATTCTGTTCCATTGGTCTACATGTCTATTTTCATACCAGTATCATGTTGTTTTGGTGACTATGGTCTTATAGTATAGTTTGAAGTCAGGTAATGTGATGCCTCCAGATTTGTTCTTTTTGCTTAGTCTTGCTTTGGCTATGTGAGCTCTTTTTTGGTTCCATTTGACTTTAAGGATAGTTTTTTCTAGTACTGTGAAGAATGATGATCGTATTTTGATGGGAATTGCATTGAATTTACAGATTGCTTTTGGCAGTATGGTCATTTTCACAATATTGATTCTACCCATTCGTGAGCATGGGATGTGTTTCCATTTGTTCGTGTCATACATGTTTTCTTTAACAGTGTTTTGTAGTCTTCCTTATAGAGGTCTTTCACGTCCCTGGTTAGATATATTCCTAAGAATTTTATTTTTTTGCAGCTATCGTAAAAGAGGTTAAGTTCTTGATTTTATTCTCAGCTTGGTCGCTGTTGGTGTATAGCAGAGCTACTGATGTGTGCATATTAATTTTGTATCCTGAAACTTTGCTGAATTCATTTATCAGTTCTAGGAGCTTTTTGGAGGAGTCTTTAGGGTTTTCTAGGTATACAATCATATTACCAGCAAACAGTGACAGGTAAATTTCCTGTTTACCAATTTGGATGTCCTTTCTTTCTTTCTCTTGTCTGATTGCTCTGGCTGTACTATGCTGAATAGAAGTCATGAGAGTAGGCATCTATAGACTTCCAGTACTATGTTAAATAAAAGTGGTGAGAGAGGATATCCTTGTCTTGTCTAGCTCTCAGGGGGAATGCTTTCAACTCTTCCCCATTCAGTATTATGTTGGCTGTGGGTTTGCCATAGATAGCTTTTATTACCTTAAGGTATGTCTCTTCTCTGCTGATTTTGCTAAGGGTTTTAATCATAAAGCAGTGCTAGATTTTGTCAAATGCTTTTTCTGCATCTATTGAAATGATCACGTGATTTTTGTTTTTAATTCTGTTTATGTGGTGTATCACATTTATTGACCTATGTATGTTAAACCATCCCTGCATCCCTGGCATGAAACCCACTGAATCATGGTGGATTATGTTTTGGATATGCTGTTGGATTTGGTTAGCTAGTATTTTGTTAAGGATTTTTGCATCTATATTCATCGGGTATATTGGTCTGTAGTTTTCTTTTTTGTTATGTCCTTTACTGGTTTTCATATCAGGGTGATACTGACTTCATAGAGTGATTTAGGGAGGATTCCCTCTTTATCTTATGGAATAGTGTCAATAGAATTGATGCCAATTGTTCTTTTAATGTCTGGTAGAATTCAACTGTGAATTTGTCTGGTCCTGGACTTTTTTTGTTGGCTATTTTTTTTAATACCATTTCAATCTCACTGCTTATTATTGGTCTGTTCAGAGATTCTATTTCTTCCTGGTTCAATCTAGGAGGGTTATATATTTCCAGGAATTGGGGTCCTATCTTTAGTCTCCTTAAACAAAACAGTTATCACCCAAGAATTTTGTAATTCTTGGGTGTATCCAGCGAAACTAAGCTTCATAAATGAAGAAAAGATACAGTTGTTTTCAGATAAACAAATGCTAAGAGAATTCACCACTACCAAGCCAGCACTACAAGAATTGCTAAAAGGAGCCTGAAATCTTGAAACAAATTCTTGAAATGGACCAAAATAATTATTTTATTCTTATCCATAATCTATCCACACATTATTTTGTTGGTTCATGTGTGGTTCAAGGGTCACTCAGAGACCTGGGCAGAGTTTATAGACAGAATTTGGGCTTCCCTGCTATGTTTTTTTAACTTATGGGATTTCTTTTCAATTTACCAGTGGCTATGGTTCTTAACACTAGAAAGACTATGGATTTTCTCTCACAATTCCAGCTTCTCATAGAATAACAAATTTTGCCTACTTGCATACTTTATTCTTGTCTGCATTTTTAATTTTCAGTCAGAGATAATTTCCCTTTAATTGAAAAACTCCTTTTAGTATTCTTTTAGAGGGTCTCTGTTGGTGACAAATTCTCTCCATTTTTATTTGCTTGAAACGTCTTTATTTAACCCTCATTTTCTAAAGACAGCTTTACTTTATGGTGGCAGGTGTTTTCTTATAGCAGTTTGAGTATGTCATTTCTTTTCTTCTGATTTCTATTGCTTTACGAGAAATGATAATTGTTGTTTTTGAGGTAATATGTAGTTTTCTCTCACTGCTTCTAAAACTTTTTTCTTGTGTTTAATTTTTCAGAAGTTCTATCATAAAGTGCCTAGATGGGATTTTTTTGTACTTTTCATATTTGAGGTTTGTAAGTTTTCTTGAAAATTTTATTTGATATCTTTCTTCAGTTTTGGGAAATTCTTGGTCATAATCTCTTCACCTATTACTTCTGTACTTTTTTCTACCTCCTCCTTTTCTGGGGCTCCAATTATATTCATGTTGTTCCTTTTCATTATGTAAGAGACTGGAAGGCAGTCTTGAATTGGCTCAATCCCTCATTAGATTAAGATAATGTATACCTACATTAACTACTTGCCTTTAATCAAACAAAATCCTTCATGAAGGAAAATAATACCATTCAGAGATTGTAGAATTTTTCATATACGATTTCTTGGTTTTAATAGAAAATTATAAGGCAAACCAAGAGACAGTAGGAAGAAAAAAAAAAAGAGAGACAATAGAAACAAACTGCCAGACTATGATATTGCCAGTTTTCATATGTGTCCTATGATCTTTTCTATGTTTTTTCTTTCTGTTTTTTATTCTAGATATTTTCCATTATCAATGGAATTATCAATTCTAGATTATCAATTCTAGATCATGGATACTCTGCAACTGTGACCAATCTGCTGTCTTATCCACCTTTTGTCCTCTTAATTCAATTTTGGTTTTATTCCATTTAGAATTTCCATTTGATGCTTTCTTGTAGACCAGGAGTTCTTTGACGAAATTATCACTCTTGCCATCTATTTTCTTGACCATATTAATCATAGATATAAAATTTTCTAAATACCTGGATTGTCTGTGAACCAGCTTCTATTGTTTTCTTTTTCTTCACTCCTTGGTGTCTCTTGATTTGCTTGGTAATTTTTTATTAAAATTCCGACATTGTTTATTTTAAAAATCCAGATCTCTAAATGATATTATTTTCCTCCATGAAGGATTTTGTTTGATTAATCACAGGCATTTAATGTAGGTATATATTACTTTAATCAAGAATTGAGCCAATTTAAGACTACCTTCCGGTCTTGTAAGGCCTTCTCTATATTTTTAATTTGTATTACTGTTATTGAGTAGTCCTTTTGCTGAAAGCTTGGGATGTTTACCAAGGCTCCCCTTCCCTGATAGTTTATGAAGTCCAAGTTTTATACATCCAGCACTATGATATTGACAGTAAATCTGTTCGGGTTTTCAGCCTCCTGGAAGTTCCTTTATGCTTTGCTTCTCAGACTATCCATCTGCACTACTTTTGATTTCAATGATGGCCTCAATAGACAAAGAGGCTCAGTCTATTGAGCACGTGTCTTTTCTTCCCCTTCTTGTATGTTGGCACCTCCTCCAGATCCATCATTCCTAATGATTCCATTTAAATCTTACCTTCCAGACAAACTTACTACTTTTCATTACCTAAACATGCTTCTTACACCTCTTTAATTTTATTCATATGGATTCCTCTGCTGAGAACCTCAGTTCCATGTTAGCCTGATTGTTAAACACATAGGACTTGTGTTTTTAAGAAGGGTAACTGGTAACTTCTGTGAGGCTCCAAGCCCATATTGTCACCCTCCTGGACTTCTTTATACTCAGTACATATTACTTTCATAGCACTTTATCAAAACATGTATGTAGGAATGGATAAATAGATGAAATCTTCTTCTATAGGAACATTACTAATCTGTAAAGTCCTTGAGGGAAGGACTCTTTTATTTTATATTCCCATTACCTTAGTATATTACATGGCTTATAGTGGAAGGTGAATAAATATCCATTGAGTAAATGAAAACTTTTTTTTTTTGTCAAAGGAAAACAGTCTCCATCTTTTCTAACAAAACATTTATTACTGCCTATTTAAGCCTCCCTGGAGATATAAACATTTTCTAATGAGACTTAACCCTTTAACTCTCAGTAGCATATATTTTATTCCACTCACTGCTGTATTGTTCAACTAACATCGATGGGTAAATTACGTTTGAATTTTTGAAACTGAATAGGATCTCTTTTCTTATGGCTTATTTTTATTTTATCTTAATAAATAATTATGAAATATTTTAAGCTACCAAAAGTACACGGAAAAATATAATAGACATCAATGTATCCATCACTGACTGTACTTGAACAAATACATAACATTTTGTTATATTTTCTTTGCATCTTTTTTTTTTTTTTTTTTTGAGATGGTCTCGCTCTGTCGCCCAGGCTGGAGTGCAGTGGTGCGATCTCAGCTCACTGCAAGCTCCGCCTCCCGGGTTCACGCCATTCTCCTGCCTCAGCCTCCTGAGTAGCTGGGACTACAGGTGACCACCACCACGCCTGGCTAATTTTTTTTTTTATTATTATACTTTAAGTTCTAGGGTACAGTGCATAACGTGCAGGTTTGTTACATATGTATACTTGTGCCATGTAGGTGTGCTGCACCCATCAACTCGTCAGCACCCCTCAATTCATCATTTATATCAGGTATAACTCCCAATGCAATCCCTCCCCAATCCCCCCTCCCCATGACAGGCCCCGGTGTGTGATGTTCCCCTTCCCGAGTCCAAGTGATCTCATTGTTCAGTTCCCACCTATGACTGAGAACATGCGGTGTTTGGTTTTCTCTTCTTGTGATAGTTTGCTAAGAATGATGGTTTCCAGCTGCATCCATGTCCCTACAAAGGACGCAAACTCATCCTTTTTTATGGCTGCATAGTATTCCATGGTGTATATGTGCCACATTTTCTTAATCCAGTCTGTCACAGATGGACATTTGGGTTGATTCCAAGTCTTTGCTATTGTGAATAGTGC
>NW_016816890.1:19346-50387 GCF_001698545.2 Rhinopithecus bieti
GCCCTGTCCCCAGAGGTGGAGTCTACAGAGACAGGCAGGTTTCCTTGAGCTGCTGTGAGCTCCACCCAGTTCGAGCTTCCCAGCGGCTTTGTTTACCTACTTAAGCCTCAGCAATGGCAGGCGCCCCTCCCCTAGTCTCGCTGCTGCCTTGCGGTTAGATTGCAGACTGCTGTGCTAGCAATGAGGGAGGCTCCGTGGCCGTGGGACCCTCCCGGCCAGGTGTGGGTATAATCTCCTGATGTGCCTGTTTGCTTAAATTGCAGTATTGGGGTGGGAATTACCCGATTTTCCAGGTGTTGTGTGTCTCAGTTCACCTGGCTAGGAAAAGGGATTCCCTTCCCCCTTTGCGCTTCCCAGGTGAGGCAATGCCTCGCCCTGCTTCAGCTCTCGCTGGTTGGGCTGCAGCAGCTGACCAGCACCTGATTGTCCAGCATTCCCAGTGAGATGACCCCAGTACCTCAGTTGAAAATGCAGAAATCACCGGTCTTCTGTGTCGCTCGCGCCAGGAGTTGGAGACTGGAGCTGTTCCTATTTGGCCATCTTGCTCTGCCTAATTTTTTATATTTTTAGTAGAGACGGGGTTTCACCGTGTTAGCCAGGATGGTCTCGACCTCCTGACCTCATGATCTGCCTGCCTTGGCCCCCCAAAGTGCTGGGATTACAGGCCTGAGCCCCTGCACCTGGCCCCGAAAACACTTTTATAATATTTCTATTCCAACACATCAAGTTGTTCCACTGATAAAGCTTTATGATAGTCACCTGATGATTGTAGACTCTGAATGTTTCTTAATTAGATTTGCTAATTATATTAGGTACACTTAATCTAAGTAATCCATCAAATTCTGAAAGCATCTTAATTCTAAAAAATGCACATCTGAATCAATAAATCCAGCATCCTACATGAGAAACAGGTAGGGTTTATACACAATTCTTTTGTTCTTGTTATTAATTTCTGTGTCCTGTTTTACCTAATTAGCAAGATTACTTAGAACAATTTACATTTTTCTGCAAAATTTGTTCATTTATTGTGAGATACCACCTCCTTAGAGAGGAGCCATATATAGGTTGAGTTTAATAGATTTCATTATTTTAAGACTCCTTCAAAGCCTTTTTTGTAATATGTTTGTAAGAAATTAATATAAATAACATTTGAGAAAACAAACTTTGATGCTAGAATCTGAAAATCCACGTCAGATATATTCAATTCCTCCAGTGCATTAAGGAAAACACAGGTGATATTTGTTGTATTTACTAACTGTAATCCCAGAACATTTAACAGTTTGGCACACAGTAGGTTCACAATATACTTTTGTTGAACTTATGAATAAGTCAATGATAAGTATTGAATAAAAGTCCTCCAGTCATTAACACACCAGAGATATAAATCTTCCTCTAACCTGTCAGTGTGACAATATTATAAAGAGCCCTGAAGAGGAAACTGAACATGATAGATTATTTCTTTTTTTAATTTCTTTTAGAAGATTTTAATGTAAAATCTATAAAATCTAAATAATTGTTTTAAGAAGGTATAATTTAGTATTTGTATTACAATTCTAAACAACTTTATTCAACATGCTATTTCATCTTTTAAGCATATTCCTATACAAAATTTAAGCTGTTTATAGGAATTTTACCAAAGCTTTTTATATTGTAGTTACTTGATTGGTTACCATAGCCATAAATGTTTTCCAGGCCAAGGTAAATTGTTCTACGCTTTCTGGTATGTAACTTTCAAACTTCAATAGAATATTTGCTTAAATATTTGAGGAAATCCCTAAAGAAATATTCCTTAGAAAATTCTATAACAAAGATATAATTCAGGCTAATTTGTTTCCATTACAAAATTTCAACTTTTAAAAAATTTACCTGGATTCTAAAAACTTTCAATATACGTTCAGTGAATAGCAGAACATCTTTCTTGCAAGCACTTAACCATCTCAAACCATCAAGGGTGTGGCACATAATCAGTGATGAATGTTGGAGTGTTCAGAAGCTATGCATCACGGTCACCTGTGCAGCATGATATCAACATTGATTTGCAGGCTTTATCTACTGAGATTCTAATTAAGGATTCCACAAATGTTTATATTTAAAGCTCATATCTAAAACAGAAATGTGTACAATAACCAAATCATAGTGCTGAAGGGGACTTCATTCAACTCTAATTAATCTCAAATTTCAAGTGGAACACCAACTAAGCATCAGAGAGAGGCAAAATTCTTTCCCTTTTATAAATCCAATAGAAGTCCGTTAACCAATTTCTCTAGCCATTGGTCACTTTAAGATTATTACCACCTTATATTTGTATACTATACGTTACACCTCTGAAATGAAGACAGAACATTTTATATTAGAAGATAAAAAATCTTTTTTTCAGGTATGTTCATTTTAGTCCACATTTGTGGAAATGGCAGGCTCTGACCATTTTAGAGCAGAATTTGCCTGATGAAATACACATTTGTAAACAGATTTTTGTCCTCTCTGTTACCGGTGGTTGTTATTGTCCAACACAAGCCTGTGAAAGCTTCTGCACTTTAGCTTGTTTACTGTGCATTCTTAATGCCTATGAATGCAAACAGGCAGATTAGGAAAATAGTCAACGGTTCCTTTTAGCAGAGTTTGTAAGTACCACGCAAATTGCACTTCAAATGCCTTCAGGTGTGGAAAGAACTGCATCTCCTTTTGTGCAGTTGTGAGGACAATAATCAGTTTCAGACTAAAGAGGGACTAGCAAGACTTCCTCTTCTGATCAGACAGAGATAAGAGTGAAACACTACCTGTCAGACTTTGCCCATGGTCCTTAGACCAAATGACAATCTTAATGGACTAAGGTAAGCTCATTTACCTCCGAAGTGAAGGAAAACCCTTAACAATGAAACATTCCCAACAACCAGGAAATTTAAAGCAAATATCAGAACACATAATTATTTATGGAATGAAAAGGAAATTGGTAGACAAGGGAAATGAACCTTATGATAAATAACAAAGATGAATGCTTTTCTTTTTTTTTTTTTTTTTTTTTTTTTTTTTTCCTATGCTTTAGGACACAGAAGGAGGGAGAAATCTGAGGTCTAGAGTTAGGCTTGAAGTGGGTATGTGGGAAAAGGAGTGTGAAGTATACACATACATTGTAACTGCTGACTTCCTTTATTAAAACCTGTCTACAGGCAACACTTGAAACTTACATATGGAGAGAGACTTCCTGAAGCTGATGTCAGATGCCTAAAAAGGAAGTGCAAATGGCCATCGTCCTGGGTTGCACTAGGGATGACTTGTTGAAGCACAATGTCACCAAAGAGCAGTTTCGCATCAATAGCTTTCTTGGTCTCACACTCAAAAACCTACAGCGGAAATAGAATACTTCTGTTCTTTTACTGTGCGCATGAAAGGAAGAGAAAATAGGCAGAGCTTTCTGACCCTTTAAAACAAGCTCCCAAGCACTTTACTCCTTTTGAAAACCCTGTGAAGTTTCCTCCTGACACACAAGTCCCAGTTGCATTGTATGCGGTGCATTAACCCAGCGCTTGTTCTGCACTTCACCGACTGCCTGGTTGAAATGTCCACCCTTGTGAGCCCTTTTTTTCAGGAGTCCTATTCTCCAGCTCAGCAACAGCATATAGGTCGGGCCACTGCAGCCAGCATTTCATGCAAATTGACAATCGATTGATAGGTAGTCTGGGTTTTATTCGCTGCTTTTCCATAAATAGTTTTGTGTTTTAAACAAGTGACTTTTCCTTCCTGGGCCTCTTGATCTATAAATCAAGAGGATTGGACTGGTTGACTCTTCAGGTGCATTCTACCTCTATAATTTGCAATTTCTATTTGGCAAAATAGTATCAGTAGATAATATTTATATCTGAAATCCTCCATTTTTCTTTTTGACAGCCTTTTAACATACTTTCATAGATGAAAACAACTTTCCAAGTGTTATTTCTTTCTTTTAAAAAGTCAAACAGACCCTGTTCATGTGTAATTTAACATTTAATTGTGTACAATTTAATTTTCTTTTTTCCCAAGAATCTGCCGATGACTTAATAGAGTATCATCCAACTCAAATTGGCACTGATTTGCTTTCCAGACGTGTTTACACCGGCCAGAATACTCTGATAAAACAGGTAAACGATAGTTTTGAATAGAGATTTAAAGTGCTTAAAGTGGTTTTTCAGTCACCACACCAAGGGAGACTGTGGCTGAGCTTTCAGAGAGCAAATCCTTCCTGTATCCCTGAGCTGTGTTCTCCATTGTTTAGTCTACTTTACTAAGATTTAGCCCAGGGAGGGGCGATCAGCATTTAAGCTGAGAATCACTAGACTTAGTGGCAGCTGAGTGGAGAGTTAGAATTTATTGAATACAGGTTTCAGCAGAGGTGACTGCTGTAACATTATGCGTTTAAAAGATCACATCACTTTGGTAGGCTATTACAATAAATTCTACAGAAATTTCTGGTTTCTTTTTTCCTTACTGCTGATTCCAAGGCCCCAGGCCAATCTCCTTCAACTCCCAGCTTATTCTCCTCCTAGCTACCTCCATATTTCCATCTAGGCTCATGCGGCTGTAACTTGATTATTCAGCTTTGGAAACTCTGGTAAAGATTACTGGTGCTTACCACATTAGTTCTTCTTTTCCTCTTGGGTACATGGGAAGACTCCCAGCCTCCTCAGGAGTTAGACTGAAATCAAGAAAGAGCTAATCATGTGAAGAGAAAATGAGAGGGCAGATAAATCTACCTTTTAAAAAAGATCTCTTTTTCCTCAGATAAGTTTCTCCTGCTTGGCACCCTTTGTTCCAGGTGGTACCGGCTGCTTATCATGAGGCTGGTTGTTGTCATCCCAGGGCTTCCTTCATCACCATTCTAGGAATTTCCTTCACCCCTTTCCTATGTGCAGTTCCCTGATTCCAGAGCCCCACATCGTCCTCCTGAGCCATTTCCTTATTGTGCTGGTTAACATTCTCCAGCAGCCTACTGAGAGAGAGTGTCCATTCTCCTCGCCCTTGTAGATTTAGATGGCTTGTTTATGCTTTGCTCTCAATTAAGTTTCAGGAGAAAACAGAGATTAATATGTTTATTCAATCTACTTTTTTTTAACCAGTAAGAAGTAGCCAGTGTTTACTTTGCAATACCAAACTCAACTTTGGATAAATTTCATTTCAGTATGGAGTAAATAAGGCATACTTAACTCCATTGGAAATACTACCATTCTTATTTCATCATAAACTAATGTATGATTTATTTCAAAAGTATTTAGCAAAATAAGAGACTTTTTTTTAAATGTGTTTTGTATCTCAACATCAAAACTATATTAATTACTTTCTGCTCCCAAACCTATTCCTTTTCTCATATTGCTATTGATATCAGTCATGCATACAATCAATTAGACCTTAAAACTCAGATGTGTTTGTCTCTTCCTTCTATCCAAACCACAATGTTCGGAGTTGCAGATTCCTCTCTCTTCTACTACCTTTTTGCATTCGGTCCCACCTTTCTATTCTTATTATAACCCCTAAGCTTTGTCCAACCCATTGTTACAGCCCAGTCAACAGATCCCTAACACCAAAGGTAGGGTGATTTCAGCTGCAAGAACTGAATGATGGACGAAAAACGGCATTATCTTAATCAAGTTTTTAATCTTCCTAATCAAGAAATTCAGGGGTAGGCAATTGCTGGATTGGTTAGCAGCTCAAGGATGTCTTCAAAGACCCACAGGCCCTTGCTATCCTTCTGCTCTGCTATTCTCAGTGTACCAGTAATATCTCCTTTGCAGTCACAAAATGGCTGCTGCAGTTACAAGCCCGACCTCCCCTCAGTCCCCTGATACTAATTGACTTATCCCTTCTCTATGTTCAGAGAACTAACTACATTATTTCTTCTGTTATACTTAATAACAGACACATCTACTTTGTAGAGTCTTGAATTTCTTAATGTTTGTGGCTTATAACTATATGTATCCTCAGAATGTCTTGTTTATAGGATTTATTCAATAAATATGCACTGAGTTAAATTAAATGGTTGAATTCAAAATACTTGAAAATACATTTAACTCCAGACATTCCATCAACTTTCAAAGTGTCCTAATGAACTTATCTCTCACTAAAATGATTTAATCTCATTCTCCATGTAGAGATTTTACTCTGTGAATGATGTATTGCTGTTTGTTTGGAATGCGATTTACATATTTAGAATTCCAAGAAGTCCAAACTGAATAGTATACAACAATTGGAGTAATTTAAAACAAACAATATTATAGACATATCCACATTCATAACAAAATCCAGTGCTGAAGGAACACTTACAAAAGAGAAAAGGAATGAAAGAGTCGTTAAACATTTCTTCAGTATAGAGACTCTTGTACCAGTGGCAAGATCTCAGGTTCTTTCTAGGCTGCTTCTATTCACAATAGATCGTTTCTATTAAGATCTTGCATACAGAAGGATTAATTAATTAATTAAGCCCCTTGCATACAGAAGGATTAGGTCTTTTGTTTGGTTCCAGATGTTTCCCACCACTGACTTTTGACTTTCCTAAGTTAAAGGAAAAACTGCGGGCTGCTCCCCTGCAAACCTTTTCATAGGACTTTCATAAGATTTGCCTGATTTGTTATTGCTGATTGTACTCATCAGAAGTAATTGCTTAATTCACAACCTCCATTTAATTATTAGTATATCTACTCTTTAAGAACACATACTTTTTTGTCTTTATTACAAGCTATTGATCATTTATAATAATCATTTTCTGATTAAATATTATTTAATAGGAAGGATAGTTTCATTCAGTATCAAATCACCTAACTTCTTTTATTACATAAACTCTTAGTTTCTTCCCCTGTAAAATGGGACTAATAGGTGTGCCTGGAATAAGGTTATTGAGAAATTAATACATGTATGAAAGCAATTTAGAATATTTCCTATAGATCACAAATTCTTCATAAATGTTGGCTACTACTAGTAGATTTTAAACTACAGCTAACACTATTTTTTGGTTTACATGTCTAATTGCTTATGAAATTGAAGTCAAGCATCACTAAATTAATGGAAGACATTGACTATATTCTGTATATCTGTCCCATATGAAGTTTTAGCATGGTGTTATTAAAAGTTTTAAATAAATAGCTTTTTCCAAAGTTTTCTCCTCCGCCAAATAATCAAGATCCTTTTTTGGCTTTACATCTGGATGAAGCAAGTATACAATATAACCATATTTTAATGTTACTAATGGTTTTTCACTTTAAAATCAGTATTTTATGTATAATATCTATGTTGACATATATGGGCTACCAATAATGTAGTCAATTCAGCTAACTTTGTTTAATTTATTAAATTATTTTCAAAAGCACACTAAACTGAGTTATTAAAATGTTAAATATATGTTTAGTTGGTGTTAGTAGTTTTCAATTAATTCATAGTAAGACTATAAGTATTGGAATTTTATAGTCTGAATTTTTTATAATAATTATAATATTAGGAATTAATGGATTTTTACATTGCAAGAATCTCAGGTTTTGATATTCCTATTTTAATTATATCACAAGTTCTCTGCATTTTGAGATTTTGCACATTTTAATAGAAATTCTTACAACAGAAAGAAATATATCGATTTTGTCTCTTAAAAAGGAAGGTGTCAACTTCAAATAAAATGGAAATTTCGAGAATGAATTTTGTTCACTTAATGTAAGAAGAGTTATTTAGTCTTGAACATTTAAAAGAACAGGATTTGTCTTTCTAAGTTATTCACATTCTTGTAAAATAGCCACTTTTTGAAACAGAAACTTCAGGATTGTTTAGTTTTCTGTGAAGCAGCATGTTTGGTAAACAAATGCAGAGAATGGGAACATTTTTCAGCTTCCTGCAAAACCTTCAGATGCATGACTGCACATTGTCTCTACAAAGAGAAAATAAAAATGAGAGCAACTACTTAGAAACCTGTCCACACACACACATTTGTTATAAACACAAAAGTTATGGAAGAGATATCTTGCTACTATGAATCCTTATCATGCATTAGACTTTGAACTTATTATACAGAGTAAATTTTTTTTCAGCTGCTGATATACTAATGAAAAATAACTTAAAATTTATCTGACAGGGTTTAAAATTATGTGTGGTTAGGCATCTCCCAATTTTCAACAAAACATAATATCGCCAAGGAAAATTAAATGGATAATCAGCCCATTTCCAGAAGATGGGCAGAAATTTTAGTAACCATAAGGGAGAAGGCACAGAATTAGGAAAAACAGTTGGCAGTTCACTTATGCTTCACCCACCAAAAAGAGTCACCCGTAGATGAACACAGAAATGGAGACTTTTGTATCTCTCCCTGAGTGTCAGGACCTGCAGTCTAATATTGCAGCCACCAGTCACATGTGACTATTGAGCACATTTTAAATGTGGCTACCAGAAAATTTAAAACTACATATGTGGCTTGCATTTGTGGCTCACATTCTATATGGACAGTGCTGGTCTATAGCATGGCTGAGAGAACCATATTCTATACTAACTGTAAAACTGGCCAGCTTGGTGGAGTTTCTGTTTGAAGTTACTGGAATACTTTTCTTTCCTACTACATGAGGGAAAAAAAAGTATTTTATTTACTTTTATTTGCTCATGTAGTGACTTGGTCCAAGAAAACATGGCAGAAATTGGAGGTGGAGTAGGGGTGGTGATTAACTACAGGTTGTTACAGAAAGTTTATATAAAAGGGTGATATGGTTTGGCTGTGTCTCCACCCAAATCTCATCTGGAATTGTAATTCCCATAATCCCCATGTATCGTGGGAGGGACATGGTAGGAGGTCATTGAATCATGGAGGCAGTTACCCCCATGCTGCCGTTCTCGTTATAGTGAGTGAGTTCTCAGGACATCTGATGGTTTTGTAAGGGTCTTTTCCCCTTTTGCCAAGGAATTCTTTCTGCTACCATGTGAAAAAGAACGTGTTTGCTTCCCCTTCCGCCGTGATTGTAAGTTTTCTAAGGCCTCCCCAGCCATGTGGAACTGTGAGTCAATTAAATCTCTTTCCTTTATAAATTACCCAGTCTTGGGTATGTCTTTATTGTCAGCATGAGAACAAACTAATACAATGGGTAACAAGGAAAGGCGTGATGGCAGTGAGTATGTTGAAAATGGTAGTTTTTAATGCATAGCATCATTGCAGCATGATAGAGAACAAGGTAGAGTGATGGGTAAGAGCTTTATGACATAAAATACTGCTGTTCAATGGGAAGTGAAGTTGGAGCTATGGATTACATCTGCTTTCTAACTATAGATCTGAGAAGTTAGATTTATTAAATTCCACGTACAGAGTAAGAACTAAGGGGGAATTCATGTGCTCTATTTGTTAGCAAATCTAAGTCCAGATCAATTTCCCTGCATTCAAACATAATTAAAGACTGGAGAAAGGGCTGGGTGTGATGGCTTTTGCCTGTAATCCCTGCACTTTGGGTGGCCGAGGTGGGCAGATCACCTGAGGTCGTGAGTTTGAGACCAGCCTGGCCAACATGGTGAAATCCCATCTCTACTAAAAATACAAAATTTAGCTGGGCATGGTGGTGTGCGCCTGTAATCCCAGCTACTTGGGAGACTGAGACAGGAGGATCTTTTGAACCCAGGAGGCAGAGGTTGCAGTGAGCCAAGATCGTGCCATTGCACTCCAACCTGGGCATCAAAAGTGAAACTCTGTCTCAAAAAAAAAAAAAAAAAAAGACTGGGGAAAACAGAAAAGAAATAAACTACTTGGACCAATTGGAAAAAAAAAAAAAAAAAAGACTGGGGAAAACAGAAAAGAAATAAACTACTTGGACCAATTGGAAAAAAAAATACAGAACAATACAATGGAAACATCATACTGAAGTTTTGGTGCAGGAGCATAATTTCAAAAAAAAAAAAAAACTACAGTGAGGTTTTAAGTTCACCTATATTAATAATTGTACTGCAGACCTTTAAGGGAAAAAAATAATTGTCTGAGGATTTTAAATTCTGAGCTGAAGACAAAGTAAAAAACAGCCAGGAAGTTTTTATATTGGCCCTAAATGAGACTATTCCTTCTTGTAGCCACAGTGTCTGACCCCGTAGTTGATGAATTATAAGGTTGGTTGATGTTACTGTCGTTTTAGGACTCATGTAAAAATAAAGGCTTTTGTTGGGGAAAAAATGAGAGACCGAGATTTGAAATGGCCAAATTTTAAAGAAGTTCAATAAGTCAGAGCATCTTAGACCCCAGAATCCCTCTGAGCTTCCAATCCTAATAAAAGTAGCCTCGGTTTGAGAGACTAGTCTTGCCTTGCTTAGGGTCTCTATTGTGACTTCACTCAAGGTAGTTAGCCTGGAAGAGAATGCCAAGTTTTCACGTGATCTAACTTTACTGCCCCTCATTATCCTCAGTTAAATAGTGAGAGCTAAATAACAGCATATTCCAAAGAGCTAATAACAACAAACAAACCTAGAAGGAAAGGGTTTACATTATAAAAAAACTGAAACATTTTTCTAACTTATATTGGATGAATCCAGGCAGCATATATGAATGGCTTCTGGGAATTCTTGATGCGATAGGGTGAAACGTAAATACGCTTCCCAGGAATCTTGGATTTAGTGTTCAAGTTTCAGGGTCTAGAAATTATTTTAATTGTTTGTTCAGCTGGTAAACCAAAAGTGAACTCAACAGTGGCTTAAGCTGAATCAACATGAGATACCAGACATTATTCGCCTTAATGCAAATAACAAACTACAAATGTTTAGGTATTTTAAGGACAAAGAAGATGGAGTAGATTTATCATGTACAACTATGTCCTCCTCCAATCCTGTCCCCCAGTAGGGCTCAGGCATGCTTCATCAAGACATGGACAGGTACGTTAGATAAGGGGAATGCCAGTTGCCTAGAAAAGTGCTGTAGTGCTGCTCTCTGAGGCTAGAATGAAAGGAGATGCTGTCATTGAAATATGGTCCCTGTTTTCAGTGGGAATAATGAGATCAATGATGTTGATCTTTAACCTCAAGGATCAGGTAGATGTAGTTACTGTAATAAGCAGCAGGCCTCTCGTGGTGGCTGACTGATTATTAGAACTGAAATAGATGGATAGCCTTCTGAGGTCTTAGTCTGTGTAACCAAAAGAAATCTAGGGCTGATGCAGAAAAGCCAGACTTGAGTTATCGTGACTTGAATTATGGCTTCAGACCTGTGCCAATTGACAGACTGCAACTGCTTCCAGGATCAGAATATGCAGAGGGTTAGGGTTAGGATTAGTTAAGGATATATATCTTTGGAGAATTATGGAACATTGGTTTGGAGCTATTTGCTGTGAGTTCAAAATGTTACTTGTAGTATACCCTTCAGAGTGGAGGCTTATGGAATTCAGACAATAAGTGAAGTTTTGGTCCAAGTTTATCTCATAGTGAGATTGATAGAGTGAGTCCATGTCCATGAAACTATTCTATGTTTGTTTTATCGGTTCCTGTATGTATAAAATACACTTTTTTCAACATCTGATAAAATTCCTGTCTGTTTCTCTGACATATGGAGTAGCATGTTAGTACATGAGAGAAAGTATGAAGTAGAAGTCCCTTAGGTTCCCATTAGTTAAGAAAATAGCAAACCAAAAGCAATACTTAACCTTGAAGACATCAGGTGACAGTACCTTGTCAAATATTTGTTGGATCTTAGAGAAGAGCTGTGTTATCACATGTTTAATCAGGCTGTGAATTCAGTTGTAACTGCTGTTGCATTGAAGACTCCAGTACATAATAAATAGCTATTAATATGGTGACTGTATCTTTCCCATACCAAGAAACCTGAAATAATTCTAATTATAATCCCAAAATAATACTATAAATTTTAATTCATTTAACTTCTAGGCAGGGATATCCTTATACTTTTATCATATTGTCTCAGGGCTATGTCAGTTCTCTGGCTCTATTAGTTAAGACTGAGGGACTTTGATAATCCTGCCATCCCAGAAGACATCATGATGAAAGAACCTGATAAACAAGAAAGGGCAACGTTGACCCTTTCTGCTCAAAATACCTGCCTCAGACCAGCAGCAACAACAGCAGCATCACCTGGAAATGTTTAAGAAATGTAGGACTGTAGAATCCCAAGGGCTACTGAATCAGTCTTCATTGTAACAGTCAAAATGTCCTTAAGAACATGGCTGAGAGCCCTTGGAGGCCACTAGTGTGAGTCTCAGAGTCTTAAACCCAAAGAAGAACCTGGAGTTCTGATATCAAAAGGCAGGAGAAGAAGAGTGTCCTGACTCTAGCAGAGAGAGCGAGAATTCTCCCTTCCTCCACCTTTTTGTTCCATCCAGGACCCCAGCTGACTGGATGGTGCCCACCCACATTGTGGGCCAATCTTCCCCAGCTCAGTCCACTGACTTATATGCCAGTCTTCTCCAGAAATGCCTTTAGCGACACACTTGGGAAAGCCTTATTGTTCTAGTCAAATGCCAAACCACCTGGTTTCCCCTTTCAGCAGAGGGGGATAGGCTCAGTGCCTACTGAAGCATTGAGGATAATTAATGCAAGAATTGAGAATAAGTGCTACTTTACCAACTCTCTGAATATCCCTTAATTGAGTCAAGTTGACACCTAAAATTAACCATCACTCTGTCCCAAGAACATAATCATAAATATGGACAAATATTTGTGTATAAGGTAATATGCTACAGAATTTTTACTGGGAAAATTATAAACAAATAGTAAACCACAGGAAAATTTTTAGTAAATTATAGTTTGGCCATATGATGAAAAAATGAGGCCATTTCAAAACTTATATTTTTAAATAATATCAGTATAGTTTGAATAGCCTCATAAAACAAAAAACAGAAAGTAATCTGTACATGTACAATTTTGATTATGTAATATATATATTTATATATAAAAATAGACATGGAACTACATTTAATAGCATTGTTTTATATCTGGCTGGTGGGGTGCTGTGGATAATTTAATTTTTCTTCTTTCAATTTCTCATATTTTTAAATATAATAAACACATTGCTATTATTACCAGTAAATAATACGAAAATTTTAAATCATATGACCTGTTTTATGCATTGTTATGATGTTGTTTATTCTTTTTTTTTTTTTTTGAGACGGAGTCTTGCTCTGTCACCCAGGCTGGAGTGCAGTGGCCGGATCTCAGCTCACTGCAAGCTCCGCCTCCCGGGTTCCCGCCATTCTCCTGCCTCAGCCTCCCGAGTAGCTGGGACTACAGGCGCCACCACCTCGCCCGGCTAGTTTTTTGTATTTTTTAGTAGAGACGGGGTTTCACCATGTTAGCCAGGATGGTCTCGATCTCCTGACCTCATGATCCGCCCGTCTCGGCCTCCCAAAGTGCTGGGATTACAGGCTTGAGCCACCGCGCCCGGTCTGTTTATTCTTATCTTTCCAATATTTAAAGAAGTTTGGCAAATAGCTATGTAATGAATAAATATGAAAAAATGCTTTGTACTGCCTCTAGAAAGATTATTTGTGATTTATCTGTTTTTGAAACTTTTATATGTAGTCAACTATTTTGGCCTATCCAATCTTTTCATTATTTGGCATTGATTTAAAATATATGTAGCAGCTTCTTTCCCAAAGTAATTTAAAGCAGTTTACAATACAGAATATGTGCAATATATTATAAAAAGTAAATTAAAGATTGAGGCTAAGAGAAAAGGAAGAAGTAAATAAACTATTGATATGCATTGCCATAATTTTATGGGATTGAGCATTAGACTTGACTCATACGTCTGTGGCTGCACAAAAGAAGAAACATTGAAAGTGTCACAGGTCTTTCACTATCAGGAAGGAAATAATATGCTTGGGGAAAGGGCTAGGAGTGGGTGGGGAAAGGTTATGAAAATGGGTTATTAAAATGTTAGGGGGATGGGGCATGTGTAGTTTGAACTCCTCCTTCCAAAAGTAATTATAGTTGAAACATCTTGACATTCTTTCATGATTAATGTCTTACTTCTAGAAAAAGGGTTTGGGAGACAATTCTCCATGGGTCTCTCATGTTTCTGCATATCCTCCAACCAGAGACACTCCTTACCTTTATCTTCACAAGGATGTTCGTATAGCAAACAGCCTTAGACAATAGAGTGTCTTCCACTAAGCAGCAAGCAGGTTTGCTTCCTGTCCAGCATGTTAAAGATAATTTCTTTCTCTGGATCAAAGATCACACAGGTTTGCTTACTGCCTGTTATAAAAGATCAGGGTTCTCTAAACTTAAGCTTCTTCAGCTGTGGTTCTGTGTGTGCGCAGCATCCACTTGGGCCTGTTTTGTTACCCCTGTGGGACTTGAGAGGCAAGAAGAATGGCAACGAATGTGATACTCCTGCTGTTTGCAGTGCCTTGAGGAATAAAGTTCTGAGTACTGACCCAGGGCTCATGTCTTCTGCCAGCATCGATGAGGCTGTGGCAGGCCAACTCATTAGCCTAAATATAGAGTAACATTGCTGACTTTCCACAGTTTTTGACAATGGTTTGGAAAAGGAAGCTATTCTTGAAGCCCAAGGGTCTTACAGGGACTTCTTAGACAAAGCTGTATCTTTGGATAAATGTATCAACAGACTGAAGTAAAAGTAAGAGACAGGAGAAAATTCATTGACAGCTAGTGATAGCTAAAAATGGATTTATTTTAAGGAATGGCATGCTTATATAAATTTGTCAAATAGATTAGCAAGACAGGTAATAATAAACCCTACTAATTCCCAAGAAAATTTACTATTAGATAGTGAATTTACTTCTAGAGAGTTAATTGCTAAAGCAATGACATAACAATATAATTATTTTTAAATATCTTATTTGTGCCAAAGAAATCAGGCTAAAACATATCTTCTTTTGTATAACATTTGAACACAATGCCACCAATGCAAGCCATGCTTAAGTCTTCACACTTCAAAGAAATGACCTTTCAGCTGCACTTAGGGAAAGTAAGCTAAAATCTGCGGGGCATTCCAGTTGCCAAGGACACTTGTAATCATTTCCCTAATTGTCCTTGACAATCTTATCATTAAAGATGTGGGACATTAATTAATGATGGAACATCTATTCCCGGAAAAACAGGCCTTGGAGACACAATAGAGAGCTTATTCTCCGTACATTCTTTGTGAACACTGTTTCTACATTGTGGGTCATCCATGTTGCAAGTGTTGCCTGGATGGCATGTAAATATTTGGAGCACTCGATTGTATGAGAATTGGATTGAATAAAATCAATGCTGATAATGCTGAAAATTTGTTCAAAACCAATGTTCCCTAAAGAACCTTTTATGCCTAGATTAGTATCAGTGTTTAATTGACAGCCTCTTCACTTGGTTAATTACTTGGTCTATTGTGGCAGGGAGAGGGAGAAAAGGACAAAAGCATTTGTGTTATGAATAGTTGACAATAAGGGAATCAAAAAGGAGAAAGCCAAACACCCTGCTGCAGAATGCCATCTTACATAAAGTCTTCCTTGCAAGCCAAACACCCTGCTGCAGAATGCCATCTTACATAAAGTCTTCCTTGCAAGCCAAACACCCTGCTGCAGAATGCCATCTTACATAAAGTCTTCCTTGCAAGCCAAACACCCTGCTGCAGAATGCCATCTTACATAAAGTCTTCCTTGCACACTATATGATTTTTTGAATGATCATTCTTAGAAAAATGGAAATTGTTGCAACAGAACCTGTCTTTCAAAACACTATTTCAAACCTTTGTGTTTTTACACTACTACGGAGGACAAATTCTGAGGTGAACTTTTGCCTTCATTTATCTTTTGCTATAAATAAAAGGGTGCAGAAACTGAGATATGAAATGAAAACACATGTTGAGGATTTATTCTTTGTACCTTTGAACTACAGTATAAATTAAACCTTTTACACAAAAGGAAACAAATTGGAATACTATGAAATCACATGCACACATGTATTCTTTCTTTAATATTCCCTTTATGTTTATAGAAATCGCATATGTATTTAACTAAAAGTCTAAAATCAATGAATTTCTTTTATTTTTACTTCTTCTGAAAAAAATGAGATACATGTGCAGAATGTGCCGCTTTGTCACACATGTATTCTTTACACCTTGAATTTATAACACTATAATTTATAACAACTATTCCTTTTCTAGATTTTTCTGAAAGAATGTTAGGAAAATTCCTGTTTACTCTGGAAAATCACGATGGTGTTCAAAGATTGAAAATGTAAATGAATTCAAAAAGAAGATCATCTTAGTTGATCTCCTTTTCTGGTACCTCCTTATCAGTCTCACCTCTGGACATTGTTGTTCTCAAGGCTCCATTCAATGCTCAACCCTTGATCTTCTGCTCTTTTCTTTCTGCATGTGCTTCTTTGGTGACCTCATTCGGCCTCATGGCTTTAAATATCATCCATATGCTGATGATTCTTGTGTTTGTATTTTCAGCCTGCACCCCTTCCCTGAACTCTGCTTGGATATCTAGTGGGCATCTTAAACTTGACATGTGCAAAACTAGAGCCATTTTGGTTCCTTGAAGCTCTGCTTCTCCCACAGTCTTACATTTTATATCTCTATTACCCTTCTACCAGCTACATCTACTCCTTCATCTAAAATAGATCCCAGAAGCATTGTGTGTTTGTGTGTGTTTAATCTCTCACTACTACTATTGTTACATGCTTATCATTTCTAACCTGTGTATTATTGTTATTACCTAACTGGGCCCCGTTTCCCATTCTCCTCTCCTCTTTCCTACCAGTTTTAGTTGCCTTTCCTTAAACCCAAGAAGTTTACATATGCTACCTCATTTATTCCTCACCAAAATGTTATGGCACAGGCTTGATTACAACCATTGTATACATAAAGTACCTAAAAATCAAAGAGGTGCTTTAAAGTCTTGAGGTTAGACCCAGCCTTTCTGATCCCTAAGTCTGTATTCTTTCTATTAAACTTCAATATATATTACATTCACGGCATTAATCACCTGCTAATGAAGTGAAAACTTTAGTCAAACCAGTTGTTTTCTGTCACCAAAGAGACTGATAAACTGAATGTCTTCATTTCCAAACACTGGTTTTGTTACAGACAAAGCCTGAATGCAGACATCCATTGGTTTTGTTAGAGACAAAAATCTGAGTCCAGACTCTTGCGCCATGGCAGCTGGCAGCCAAGCAAGTCACTGTCCTTTGCAGGAAAAGCAGTGAGAACTTTGGAGAGTGAGCCAAGGAAAAGCAGAGGGAAAGTTCATGACTTGGCTCTACCAGTAAAAACTTGATCTGTGCCACAGATACTCAATCAAATGAATTTATGAGGTTTTTTTTTAAAGATCACAATTAGTGCCAAAAATCAAAGCCAAGGAGTCATGCCATGTTGACTGATGTGAGGGACACTCCAGAACTAAATGATCAGGCAAGTTCTACAGTTTTATCCCAATTTGCATCGCACCTAGATTCTTTATATTTGTTTAGGCAAAACGTAGATGTTTATTTTTTATTTCAGTTTGGAGGAGGAATGACTCTGATAACTTATCTAATACGTCCTCTTTAATTTGGGCCTACATTTGCATTTATGTCTGAATAAATGAATATCTTCTGTGTGCTTAATGGTTTCCTAGGCCACAATTACCCTAATTGTCATATTCCATTTGAATCATGGGAATCATCACATTGATCATGTGCTGACTTTTGTACATAAATATGATGCTACCAGCCCACTAGAGTTGGAATTAGATAACATTTGCTGATAACTTATTACATGCCAAATAGATATTATTGTTCCCAGTTTACACATAAGAAAATTGAGACTCATATGGGTTAAATGACTAGCTAAAATTGTGCCACTAGTTAGTTACAAACATTTCTTCTGGGCTCTATATTAGCAACCTGGTGTTTTCTTTCTCTGTGATTATTAAAATGAAACCTAGCACAGGAAAAGTCAACAGCTTGATGTTTGATAATAACTTTTTAAAATATAGAAATGAAATAATTTCACCTCTGTGAACACAGGTCTTAATACACAGTTGACACCATATCACAATGCCACTTCTGTGGAATTACGACCATGACTGTATCCCTAGAGAAAATATTATTCAGATTAAATAATAATCAAGATAATATACTTAATTTATTTATGTATCCCAATTTGGATCATTCTTTTTAATCCCTAAAAATAATTTTATTATTACTGAGTGGAGTTTCATGGCCATTTTGCTTAAAGTTCAGTTTAAGAGTTTGAGCCGCAAACCACTTTAATTATAGAGGTATAGAAGAGTATTACATGACCAGCCAATTCTCTAAAGAACACACTGGTACCATAAGATAGCCTCTTAAAGCCAGTAGAGGCAAACAGAAATGTTTATCTAATTTGTTTTGTAGCACCTGTGTAGCACACCATAATTTGACTCTAGGATATACTCAAATTTAAGATTTACTATGCCAACATTGCAGCGAGATTCCCTAGACATTTATCACAATGAGAGAAACGCCTGTAATGCCTGTCCCAGAAATTCACACACAGAATTCCAGTAACCTGCTGCTCATTAAAGGTTAAGAGGCATGGACTTGTGGAGTTCAATGCCTCAGTGATAGTCTAGGCCATAATTTGATAGACATGATTGTGTTCCTTCTGGAGGCACAGGTTTCTACTTCAAAGCGTGCAAAATGAGAGGGTAAAAATAAGAGAAAAGAATATTTAGAGAATGAATGAAATGAAAAATTCATTGATAATGTTTGGCAGGTGGCAAAATCAATCACTTACCTAGTTTATAATTATTTCAAGTTACAATTGAGGTATTCTAATTCATATCTGGCTAATTTTACCATAATTGTCTTGTCTATATTATGTATTTTAGGTCTTAGTTACTTAAAGTCTACAATATTATTTCATTCCTATATTTTCACACAACAATTAAACAGATACCAATTAAATAAAATTCTAAATTTTAAATCTAGAATTCTCATCCCCTATTCACTTCTGAATGCACATGTATAAGCTTATTTTTTATCTAAGGAACTGAAAACTGCTCATGTCAAGGTCATCAATGTTCTTCATGTTGCCAAATCTAACTGACACCTCTCTGCCCTCCTCTTAGTTGATTTATTAATAGCATTCAACACAGCTAACTATTTCCTCTTTTCTTAAGCACTTACCTTTCTTACCATCTATGAAACCACGTGTTTCTGATGCTAGAAATGTTGTATAACAAGATAGTTTAGACTTTGGTGCGTTTCAGAGTCTGTGTGTGCTGCTATAAGAAAATACTTGAGACTGTTTAGTTTACTTTAAAAAAACAAAAATTTAATTTTCACAGTTCTGGAGGCTGAGAAGTTTGAGATTAAGATTGGCAGGTTCATTATCGAGTGAGGGTTCCCTTGAGTGAGGTTCCCTCACCTCCTACCACTTTCTATCTCTTCCTAGTTTCATCATTATTCTCTATATTCTGGCTACAGTGTCATTTTTATCCCTCAAATACACATTTTCCATTTCCATTTTAATACTTTTGTGTTTGCTAATTCCTCTTCTTAGAATTCTCTTTCCTCCATTTTTATTGGTGATACTTTCTTATCATTCAGGCCTCAGATCAAGTGTCACCTCCTCAGTGACTCCTGACCTGAATTAGCATCCTTTCTGTCTGCTTCCAAGGTGGTTCCTGAATGCAGAGTCCTCTGGAGGGGAAGAAGACTATATCCTCCCATGGCAGAAGGCAAAAGGACAAGAAGGGACAAAAGCCTTCCATCAAGTCCTTTTATAAGGGTACCTAATCCCATGCACCAGGGAGGAGCACTCATAGTCTAATCACCACTTAAAGTCCCTGCCTCCTAATGCTATCGCATTGGCAACATCTGAATTTAGGAGGGGACACATTGAAGCAATAGTCCCAGACTGCCTGGATTTGAATCCCAACTTACACATTTACTAATTTTGTAACCTTGGAAAAATTGGTTTTAATTGATCTATGACTCACTTTCCTTGTATGTAAAATGGGATGATAATAGTAACCGTACCTCATAAAGTTATTATAAGGATTAAATGAGTTAACATTTACAAAGAATTTAGAAAAATGCTTGGCATGGAGTAATCACTATAAAAAGCATTAGTTATTATTATTAGCTGTTCCTGACTCTTAGTCTTCTGTGCTGACTCAGCCCAGTCTACAAATGCTGGCATTACCTGATGTTGGATCTCGACCCATGCCCTCTTCCAGTCCCATGGCTTCAAGTTTCATTTATTTGTTGGTGACTCTCAAATAGTATGTCATCTCTCCTGTGGACTCTAGATTCCCATATGGAGCCCCTTAACTCAAAATAGTCCAAACAATAAGCATAGGTAATAGTTCATACAACAAGAAGTTCTGATATGGTTATAAGTTGGTTTATTTAGCAGCTCAAAGACATCACATCCCTAGGGTCTTTCTATTTTTTCATGTTTTCATCTTTAGCATATCAGCTAATATTCCTGGTTGCAAGATAGCCGTAACAGTTGTAGCCATCACATTTAGACCCAAGAGTGTCTAGTGTAGGCTTCCTCAACCTTAGAAATATTGATATTTGGGACTGGATAACTCCTTGCTTTGCTATGTGGGTTGTCCTGTGCATTGTAAAATGGTTAGCAGTATCCCCAGCCTGTACCTAGTAGATACCAGTAACATATTCCCAGATGTGACAAACTAAAACATCTCCAAATACTGCCAAATGTCTCCTGGGGTACAAATTTGTCCCCAGTTGATAATCATTGGTCTAATGAAAGAGAAGAGGCCACCTCCCTCTGTGGGTCTCTTTTCATAAATAAGGGAATCTTTCCTAAAAAACAAAACAAAACAAAACAAAACAAAACTGCTTCTCAGGTCTCATTTTCCAGGTCTCTGTCACCTTTTTCAAAACCAGTCACTAGCCAGATACATAGGATTACCATGATTGATTTAGAGTAATTAGCATTTGTTTGGGGGTAGGATTAAATACAGAACAGAATTGGCTAGGCCTACAAGGCAGAACAGAGACCAGTATTGGTAGGAATAAGCAGTGGCTGGTACATGTCTCACTCACATTGTCTTTTTACTGAGAATACGAGTTCACGCCTTTCTCTTCTATCTTCTCCTACTTTCATCATCATTCTCTATATTTGGGCCACACTGTTCTTTCTATCTCTTATTTTCATTTTAAGGCTTTTGTGGTTGCTAGTTCCTCTTCTTGGAATTCTCTTTCCCCAATTTTTTATTGGTGATACTTTCTTACATTCAGGTCTCAGATCAAGTGTCACCTTCTCGGTAACTCCTAAGCTTAATTACCATCCATCCCTCTATTCACTCTTTATTACAGCATCTAACTTGTTTTCTACATGGCATTTGCTGCTTTCTGATATTTGCTTGTTCAGTTTGGCTGTCCCAACAAAATGTAAACTGTCAAAAGCAGAAACCTTGTCTTTCTTGTCTTTCACAGTATCCGAAGCACCTATAACAGTGCCTGGATATTATAAGCACTCGATAAATACCTATTATATGAATAAACAAATGAATGAATAACTTGAGAAATGTGTTCTGAAGCATGGGAGAGGAATCACCTGAGAAACTCCCAGGAATAGTTGGGAGACAATTTAATGTTATAACTTCCTATACTCAGAGTGAAATAAATTTGGGAATATCAAAAATACGTAACTTGATCTCCACTCTGGGTCAAGATAGAATAATAGGGACTGGACTTAACTTCCTACCTTAAGCCACTAGAAAGCAGATAAAATACAGAAAACAATTGTTTTGGGACACTGGACAGCAGGAAGTAGAGGGCAGCAATTCTTGAGAGATGAGAAACAAACTAGATATCCTACAATAATCCAAATTAATGCCTGGAGAGTTTTCAGGTCACCTTGTGGAGGAACCCAGGCAAGTTCTAGTAGTTTTCCAGAGTTAAAAAGATAGAGCTGGGAGCTCAAGGATAGCAAGGTAGTTAGAGTTTGCAGGACAAAATACTGGAGAGGAGAGAGCTGCCCAGAGAGGGACCCCAGGAGATGAGTAAAGTGTCTTCTCTCCACACTACTGATTCCTGGGTACTGATTAGCACATGCTTGAAAGGAAATTACCTGAAGCTTGGGGAGAAACAACCCCAAAGGAGCAGGCAGAACAACCCTAAGAGCGCTCACTGGGAATAGAATATGCTACAATAGACAGAGAGCAGAAACCATGTAATGTACGTAATATTGGGTAGAGTACTCTGAAGGGCATTGTCTCAGTAATGCAGAAAAATTAGCTTGAGTCTACAGGCTGCTCTAATTCTGTTTAACAAGGCTTAAAAGCAAAGCTTGAAAAGGACAAATGGTTTCCAGGTCACCTAACTGCATATTAGAATTGGAATGAATTATATGTAAAGGAATACAAAATATAAAAATGTCCAACATTTAACAAGATGAAATTCACATCTAGTATCCAATATAAAATATCAGCATGCAAAGAAACAGGAAATAAGACCCATAAATTGAGAAAAGCCAATCAATAAATAAATCCAGAAAGGTCACACATGGTAGAATTAGTAAATAAGGACACTAGGATGGTTAGCATTAGCATAGTTCAGATGTTCTGGAAGGAAGAGGAAAGAAAGCACAAGCATGTTAAAGAGAGCAGGAAAAAAAATTTTTAAGACAAATTTGAACTTCTAAAATGGAAACTACAACAGCTGAGATGAAAAATACACTGGATTAAATGAATAGCAGATTAGACACAGCAGAAGATTAATAAATTTAAAGACAGAAAAAAAAATGAAAAAAGGGGGAAAAATTCCCTACAGCTTCAGTGAGCTTTGGGGAAAGTTCAACAGCCTCATATACATATGTAATCAAAATGCCCAAAATGTAGGGGAGGGGCACAGAAAAAAAAAGTTGTGAGCAAATAGTACATGAAAGTTTCCAAAGTTCACAATGAAAGCAATAAACTCACAGATGCAAGAATCTCAATAAAGTGTAAGCACAAGAAACCTGAAAGAGTTAGACTGAAGTACATCACAATGAGCTTGCATAACAGCAGTGAAAAGAAGGCAGTCTTAAAATCAGCCAGAGGAACACAAAGACACATTGTACTTGGAAGAACCAAAATAAGATGACAGCAGACTGCTGGTCAGAAATAATGCAAACTAGAAAAAAGTGTAGCAACATTTTTTAGAAAATCTTTTTCAAATTTGTGATATAATTCATATACCATAAAATTCACCTTTTAAAATTGTACAGTTCAATACTTTTTCGTATATTCACAATCTGTGCAACTATAACCACTATATAATTCCAGAACACTTTATCCCCAAAGAAGCCCTGTTCCTACTAGCAGTCAGTCTCCATTTCCCAACCCTGGCCTTGGCAACTACTAATCTTCCTGTCTCTATGGATTCGCCTATTTTTAAAACATCATATGAATGACATCATGCAATATGTTATCTTTTATGTCTGATTTCTTTCACTCGCCATAATGTTTCCATGGTTCATGTATTTTGTAGCCTGTATTAGTACTTTATTCCTGCTTATGGCTAAATAATATTTCGTTATATTGATATACTACATTTTGTTTATTCATTCCTCAGTTGACAGACATTTGACTTGTTTCCACTTTTTGGCTTATATGAATAATTTTATCTGTGTACAACTTTTTGTGTGGTGTAGTATATATTTTAATTTCTCTTGGGTAAAGAACTAAGAGTATAATTTCTTGGCCATCATAGTATCTCTGTTTAACCTTTTGAGAAATTTCCAAACTGTTTCTCACAGAAGCTACATAATTTTGCATTCCCACCAGCAAAGTATGAGGGTTCCAATTTCTCCACATCCTCACCAATATTTGTTATTGTTCGTCTTACTGATTATAGCCATCCTAATGTATATAAAACAATACTTTGTTGTGGTTTTGAGTTGCATTTCCCTAATGTCAGATGATTTTCAGCATTTTTTCCTATACATATTGGCCTCTTGTATATCTTCTTTGGAGACACGTCTATTCAAATACTTTGCACATTTTAACATTGGATTGTCTTTCTGTTGTTGAGTTTTGAAAGTTCTATGTATATTCTGGATACAAGTCCTTTCTCAGATATATTATTTGCAAACATTTTCTTCCATTTTATAGTTTGTGTATGGACTTTTAATTTTAAGTTTAATGTATGTATTTTTTCCTTTGTCACTTACAGCTTTCAGTCATTTCTATGAAAACATTGCCGTATACATGACAATGGTCTATTACAACTATGTTTTCCTCTAAGACTTGAACAGCTTTAGTTATTACATTTAAGTCTGACCCAGTTTTAAAGTAAAATTTCTAATTTTGTTTCATTGTGGTCATAGAATATACTTTGAATGATTTCAGTCCTTTTAAATTTACTGAGGCTATTTTATGGCCTAACATATGTTCTATTTTAGAGAACATTTCATATACGCTTGAGAAACATAAATATTCTACTATTGTTGGGTGGAGTGTTATATAGATGTATGTTAGGTCTAGTTGGTTTATACTTGTAATCAAATCTTTTAATACTTTGTTGATCTTCTGTCTAGTTGTGGTATTGATTACTGAAACTAGAGTAATGAAGTACCTAACAATTGTCATTGAATTGTTTGTCTTTTCAATTCTGGCTGCTTTTTTGCTTCCTGTATTTCCAAGCTCTAGTGTTAGGTGCATATTTGTTAATAACTGTTATGTTTCCTTGATGAATTGACCCTTTTATCATTACAAAATGTCTTTCTTTTTCTTTAGTAACAATTCCTAAAGTCAATTTTGTCTGGTATTAGTATAGCTGCTACAGTTCTTTGGCTAAATCGTTTGCCCTATTATCACCGCTTGAGATAGCCACAATATTCAACAGTTGCTGCTAGTTGCTTTTGACAAATAGCCCATGGAAAAATATGTTCACACTGAAGGATCTTAAAGTAAGATAAAATAAAAACATGTTCTGTGAGTGGAAGTATTCAGGGAACTATCAGATAATGACAATCCTGTGGCGATAGGGCAGCTTTTTGGAACTCCAAACTCATTCCATCCCCTACAGCGGCTAATAAATTACTGGTTATCATGGTTACCATGATTACATTGCTGGTGATTTTCAAGGCTTCCACAGAACTTATTAGAGGAGGATGAGGATGTGGCAAATTAAATTGCCACAAAGCTTGTGGTTTTCACAGATATTCAGTCTTATTCCTTGAATAAGCACTCATCAGATTAATGCAAGTTTTTGGTTAATTTCCAGTGTTCTGAAATTCTTATTCTGATATTTTTAATGCTAGTGATATCATTGATTTTATGAAGGAATTGGTTTCAGGGGTCTTTACTATCCCATTCTAGAAGTACTCTTCTGGAGCAGTTTTCCACAGAATTGAAACAAACAAACAAACAAAAAATTGTCAGCCTAGCATTCCTTACCCAGTGAAAATATTTTTCAGAATTGAAGGTAAAATAAGACTATATGACCTATGTATTAGTCTGTTTTCATGCTGCTGATAAAGACATACCCAAGACTGGGCAATTTACAAAAGAAAGAGGTTTAATGGACTCACAGTTCCACGTGACTTGGGAGGCCTCATGATCATGGCAGGAGGTGAAAGGCACATCTCACATGATGGTACACAAGAGAAGAGAGTTTGTGCAGGAAATCCCTTTTCTAAAACCATCAGATCTTATGAGATTTATTCACTATCACCAGAACAGCATGGGAAAGACCTGCCCCCATGATTCAATTAAATCCCATGGGATCTCTCCCACAACATGTGGGAATTCAAGATGAGATTTGGGTGGGGACACAGCCAAACCATATCAACCTACAAAAGCTGAGAGAGATCAGCAGATATGCTTTACAAAAAATATTAAAATATTTTAAGAGAAAGAAAATTCATAATAAAGGGACTCTTACATCTACATAAATGAATGAAGAGCACAAGAAAAAGGTAACTACATGGGTAAAAATAGAGACTTTTTTCTTAATTTTCTTTAAAAAGTGATGAATGTTTACAATAAAAAATAAATAACTATATATGGAGTTTAGTATATACAAAGAAATAAAATGTGTGACAAAAGTACCACAAAGGTTGAGTGGAAAGAAACAACAGTACACTGTTGTAAGATTCTTATGCCATATGTGAACAGGTACAATATTGAAGAAAGACTGTGATAAGTTAAATATGTATACTATACACCCCCAAAATTACTACTAAAATGGCATAACAAAGACTCATAACTAATAATATAAAAGGGGAGATAAAATGGAATCACAAAAATGACGAATTTATACAAAAGAGGCATAAAAGGAAGGAAAAACAAAAATGGCATAAACAGAAAACAGCTAGCAAGATTGTAGAGTAAACCCTACTATAACAATAATTGCATTAAATGTAAATGATCCAAACACTCCAGTTAAATGGCAAAGATTTTTTTATGTGCTGGCAATTTTATTTATTTATTTTTCATTTTTTAGATGTGATTGACATGTATTTTTTATAACTTTCAGTTTTAGGGGTATATGTGCAAGGTTTGTTGCATAGGTAAATTGTGTGTTGTGAGTTTTGGTGAATAAGCAAGCATAGTATGTGAAAGGTAGTTTTTTTATCTTCCCCCTTCTCCCATTCTCCACCCTCAAATAGACCCTAGTATCTGTGGTTCTCTTCTTTGTGTCCATGTGTACAATGTTAAGCTCTCACCTATAGTGAGAACATGCAGATTTAGTTTTCTGCTCCTGTGTTAGTAAGCTTAGGATAATGGCCTCCAGTTCCATCTATGCTGCTGCAAAGAATATGATATCATTCTTTTTTATGGCTGAGTAGTATTCTATCATGAATATGTACCACATTTTCTTTATCCAGTCTACCACTGATGGGCACTTATGTTGATTCCATGCTTTGCTTTTGTGAATATTGGATTAAAAAGCAAGTTCAACTATATACATTTATAAGAAATATACTTTAAAAATTAAGATACAAATATGTGAAAGTAAAAGGATAGAAGAAGATATACCATTCTAAAAAACAAACAAACAAACAAATGTGAGAATGGCTACATTAATATGAGATGAAGTTGATTTCTGAGCAAAAGAATGCTACCAGAGATAAGGGAAGTCATTTCATAAAGATTCAATAAGAGAACATAACAAATCTAATTGCTGACATACCTTTGAAGAGAGATTTAAAACACATAAAGCAAATACTGACATAACTGCAAGGAGAGACAGATAAACCCACAATTGTTGAAGATTTAAGCAATTATCTCTCAATAATTAATATAATTGATATCACTGTAAAGAATATAAAACCTCTACAACACTTTCAATCTACTTGACCTAATGAACATTTATAGAATAATCCACACAAAATAGCTGGCACATAGCTTTTAAAATGTATACATGAAATTTATCAGGAGAGATTGTATTTTATTGGGCCATAAAACCAGTCATACGAAATTTAAAAGGAGTCAAGTCACACAAATAATGTTTCCTAATTACAGTGGAAATAAATTTTAAAAATCAACAATAAAATTATATCAATTATATCTGGAAAATCTTCAAATATTTGGAGACTAAATAACATGCTTCTAGACACACCCAGAAGTTTTTCAAAAAAGAAACAATGAGAGAAATTAAAAAGTATTTTCAATTTAATGAAAATAAAAACACAGCACATCAAAATTTGTGGGATACATTTAAGATAGTATTTAGAAGAAATTATAAAGTACTAAAAACCTGTATTAGTAAAAAAGAAAGGTTTTACGTAAATGACCTCAGCTTCTATTTTAAGAAACAAGGCAAAGTCAAGCAAATGAAGCCCTAAGAAAATTATATTTCACTCCCTTTCATTCTCATAAAATGCTTTGCTATCACATTATCATTACCAAGTTACTTTTACACAAGTTTGGAAAATCTGTCCTTTCTTTCTTTGAAAGTCCAAAACATTTTAATTTCCGTACTCAAAACACGACACATCGTTACATTGTTTTCTTTCCATTATTTCTGTTTTCAAAGGCTATGTTATAATTTTGCTGTATAATGTTACTTGTCTCACGATTTCCAGTTACTGTTTAAAACATAAAACATTTTAATAAGGCTTTTCAGCTCCATTTTGTAATTTAGAAATGTTATTTAGGAATGTCTCTTTCAGCCGGTAATTTTCTGGAGTGATTTTAAATAGAAAGTCTCATTCATTTCTAGTTGATATTTAATAATGAATATTTAATTTAATTTAATTATTTTAACAGCTTTGGTGAATTATAATTGACACTCAATAAGTTGCATATATTTAAAGTATACAATTTGATAGGCTTCGAGATATGTATATACTCATGAAGCTACCATCAAAATCAAGATAATGAACATGTCTATCGTCCCCAACATGTTCTTCATACCTTTGTCATTTCTTTCTCCTGCTCCTCCCTATTCCCTCATCCCTGTGCAACAATTGATTTGGTTTCTATTACAGTAGATTAGTCCATATTTTAAAAAATTTTATATAAAATAATTATGATAAGTATTCTTTATCATATGACTTCTTTCACTCAGTATAATTATTTCAAGATTTATTCATATTGTTGTGTGTATGAAGAGTTCACTTTTTGTTTGGCGAAGTATCCATTCACCTGTTGATGGACATTTGGGTATTTTTTTTGCCGGGGGGGTTGTTTGTTTGTTTGTTTGTTTGTTTTGAGACAGAGTCTCACTTTGTTGCCCAGGCTGGAGTGCAGTGGTGGGATCTCGGCTCACTGCAACCTCTGCCTCCTGGGTTCAAGTGATTCTCCTGCCTCAGCCTCCTGAGTAGCTGGGACTACAGGTGCATGCCACCATACATAGGCAGATCACGAGGTCAGGAGTTCAAGACCAGCTTGGCTAATACGGTGAAACCCTGTCTCTACTAAAAATACAAAAACATTTGGGTAGTTTCTAATGTTTGGCAAATAAATTAGCAATTTTTAACAAATAAAACTGCCATAGATATTTGTGTCATACAAGCCTTTATATGGTCATAAGTTTTCATTTCTCTTGGATGAATACTTAGAAGTGGATAGGCTGGGGCATATAGTAGGTGATTGTTCAAACTTTTTAAAAAATTGAAAATCTTTTCCAAACTGATTATATCGTTTTGTATTCCCACCAGCAATGTATGGGGTTTCCAATTGTTTCACATTCTCTCCAGTACTTCCTAGGTCATTCTTTTTAGTATTAGCCATTTTAATAGGTGTGCAGGGGCATCTCATTGTTATTTCAATTTGCATTTTCTTTAAATCTGTAGGTGTCTCTTGATGTATTGCAACTGTAAATAAAATATTATTTCAGGAGGAAATTTAAAGCTACATGATAAAACATAAATGTGGAGATTCCTTCAGTTGAATTAGGGGCTGGAAATAAAGTTTATGAGAAATAGTTATAATGAAGCCATAAAAACTTGGTAATGCTGCCTGGTTATCTAGTTCTTAAGGTATTAGAGATTGTCTTAGAGCTTTCTTACATTTCAGATTTTCTGATATGAAAATCAGGATGAAGAAAACTGGAAACTGCCTCTCTGCAGACTCCGTTAACTACAACTTTAGCATATTGAAAAGACATATGTTGGGAAACTTTTGAAAGCTGTCTGTGTATATGAGGTTTTCTATGGCCATTCTATAGTCTGTGTATCAAGGTTTGTCCTTGATATATTTAAGACACTGTCTAGGAGTGAAAAAGATCAGGAAGATCAGTCTAGGCTTTGTGAAATTTCCTTGAGCTTTATCATATGCCACTAAGTGGCATCGTATTAGTGGAAATGAAGCTTTCCACTAAGTGGAAATGCAAACAGGTAATACTATTAAGCCAATTCTTTTATTAAATTTGTATTCCTTCCAGTATCTTAAAACTTTCCTTGAGGATTAACTTTTTCATAGAGTGATAAAATATTAAATACATATTCACATATTTACTTTGCATGGTGATTTATAACCAATGAGATTGTAAACATCCACTAAGCCTGCTCTATCATGAAGTTTTTTTCTTTATGTTTTGCAGACTTCAACTGGTTTCATTTTTACTGTAATAATACATAGTTCAAATGTATAATGTTTGCATTTACTCTAGGCCAGACACTTTGCTAAGCATTTTTAACGTATATCTGAGTCCTAAAAAATCCTCTGAATAGATATTATTTTTATTATATTATAGAGATTAACAGTACTGATATTAACAAATGTTAAAGAAAAAAATTACTTTCACTTTAAAGTGGCTTATCAGCAGATAATATATGTGTAACTCATTTATATATTCTGTAGCTCTTTTCAGTATTATTTTTTCCTATCCAAGCTTCCAGGAATTTACTTGTACATTCTACACTGATAATCTCACCTTTAGGATTATATCTCGCTAATGTCCACTGGAAATGGAAGTCTTTCGGGTTCGGACTTGTGTCTGTATATATCAGTATTTCTTTCTACTAATGTCACTATAATCTATTCAATTCAATCTTTTTAAATCCCTCAATGTCATGGCTCCCCTGCATGCAAATGAGAGATACAATTTTACACGGTCTGTCTATCTCTCTGCTACATTCTACTCCTAAATATGCTAATCCGATATCTTGAACCGACTATTTCTAGCCCCATCTCTTTATCTTTCTTTGAAACTCTCCCTGTCAGTTTCACCACCTCTGTTTTAATTAGATTTTGTGGATCCCAAAGTTTGTATAATTTAGGGAGAGGGACTCTTAAGAGAGAAAGAATGTAAAATTATGAATATAAAATTAAACAAATATTCAACATGAAAAAAGCAATTCTAACCATTACAAATTCTAAAAGCTGACAAATATCACAAATGCTATAAAAGCCAAGAAAAACAACATACAATTTTTAGTATGTTGCCTGATGTAACTCTAATATACCTTCTTTCCTACTTTTTTGTCTGCATCTTTTTATCACCTAATTATATTACAGTAATTCCAAAAATATTTTATAGACAGAATAGAAAGCTAATTGATTCTCTCTTCTACCATGAATTATAGAAATCTGTTTTTTAACATCAATAGTTGGGATGCATAAAATATGTGACTTAATGCACAGTCATATTCCTATTTGTAACTTGGCAAAAGGTTATGACCTAGTGATATAAAAATTCTGATAATTTTTTTTTTTTTTTTTTTTTTTTTTTTTTTTTTTT
>NW_016816890.1:53518-62234 GCF_001698545.2 Rhinopithecus bieti
CTCCGCCTCCCGGGTTCACGCCATTCTCCTGCCTCAGCCTCCCAAGTAGCTGGGACTACAGGCGCCCGCCACCTCGCCTGGCTAGTTTTTTGTATTTTTTAGTAGAGACGGGGTTTCACCATGTTAGCCAGGATGGTCCTGATAAATTATATTTTATAAAACTTTTGTCAAAAAGGAAAAAAGTATGGGTTGGCTGTGGTGGCTCATGCCTGTAATCCTGGCACTTTGGAAGGCTGAGGTAGGCGGATTGCTTGAGACCGGGAGTTCAAGACCAGTCTAGGCAGCATAGGCTAGTCTCAAACTCCTGGTCTCTACAGAAATTTTTAAAAATTCGTTGGGCATGGTGGGACTCACTGTATTCTCACCTATTCAGGAGGCTGAGCGAGGAGAATTGCATGATTTTGGAGACTGAGGATGGAGTGAGCCATGATCACATTACTACACACCAGCCTGGGCAACAAAGCAAGACCCTGTCTCTCTCTTTGTTTAGAGACAGGGTCTCCCTGTGTTACCTAGGGTGGTCTCGAACCCCTGGCCTCAAGCGATCTTCCTGTCTCAGTCTCCCAAAGTGCTGGGATTAAGACATCGGCCACTCTGCCCAGTTCTTGTCTCTTAAAGAAAAAAAAAATGTAGTCAATTGGAATTTGCAATGTTCTATACTGTATTACTGAGCACATTCTCCAGGGGAATAAATTCACTTTGATTAGGTGTTAGTGAGAATTGGAAACCAGGCTTCTAAATCTACACATGATATAAGAGAAAAAAAAATTCATGGAACTAGCTTTTAGCTCTAAACAATTCAAAACGTGTTTCACCTCTACCACACATTCTTTGGGTACTAGCACAGTAAGACACTTAACATTGTCTCTGGAAGTAGGTGGTTTTGTCTGAGAGTTGTTGTGCTCCTGGCCTTTTGTGTCACCACACTAGGTGAATTGTCACTGTGGGCATGAGTATCCCTGTAACTTAGCTACACTTTAAAAATTACTGAAAATCGCTAAACCAAAACTAAATGTAGCCTCAATGTAACTTCCTTATAGCCAGATTCCAAAAAGAATCCCAGCTACTTCAATACTACAACATGAAGGTAAGCATGAGCCAGACAAATTAAGAGTAGAAAAAGACAGTAGTCTTATCCATTGTTGTTAAAATGTCTTTCTTTTGTATTAATTTTACAAGAACAGAAGACACATGAGCTCATTAGTAAGTCACTACCACGATCCTGAAGAGTGACTTCAGTGACAAGTAAGGGTCCCTGAAGTTTAAGTTTTTGAAGCTGTGGCAAATTTACCTATGGTCCTAACCCAAGGATTTTGGAATGATAACTGCCATTCACACAAAAAAGCCATTCCATTGCAATTCTTAGTGTTCTTTTCTTCAAACCATCACACAAAACTCTTTTCTCTTACTCCCTCACGTGTTCAACCATATTGATGGAGCACCTACTATATACAGTCACGAGCTGATTGGCAATGGGGATATGTCCTGAGAAATGCATCATTAGGCAATTTCATCATTTTGCAAACATCATAGAATGTACTAATGCAAACCTAGATACTATAGCCTACTACACACCTAGGCTATATAGCATGTTGCTCCTAGGCTACAAATCTGTACAGCATGTTACCATACTAAATACTGTACACAATTGTAACACAATGGGAAGTATTTATGTACCTAAATCTAACTAAACATAGAAAAGGTATGGTAAGATTATCTTACCTTAAAAGTCAAAAAAGGAACACCTGTATAGGCCACTTACCATGAATGAAGCTCGCAGGACTGGAAATTGTTTTGAATGAGTCAGTGAGGGAGAGGTGAGTGAGTGACAATGAGTCAGTGAGGGAGAGGTGAGAGAGTGAATGTGAAAGACATTATTGTACACCATTGTAGACTTCATTAATATTGTATTCTTAGGCTACACTAGATTTAAAAAATAGTAATAAATATACCTTAGCTTACTGTGACTTTTACTTTATAAACTGTTCAATTTACCTTTTTGACTTTTTTGTAATAACATTTAGCTTAAAACACACATTGTACAGCTGCACAAGAGATTTCCTTTCTTTATAACTTTATTCTATAAGGTTTTATTAATTTTAGCTTTTAAACTTTTTTTGTTAAAACTAAGACACATACACATACATTAGCCTAGGCCTACACAGGGTCAGGATAATCAATATCATTGTCTTCCACCTCCACATCTTGTCCCTCTGGAAGATCTTCAAGGACAATAACATGCCTAGAACTGTCATCTCTTAAGACAACGATGCCTTCTGGAATACCTCCTGAAGGACCTGCCTGAGGCTGCTTTACAGTTAACTATTTTTTAATAAATAGGGGTACACTGTAAAATAACTATTAAAAAGTCAGCACAGGAAGTTTATTTACACCAGCATCACCATAAACGTGTGAGTGATGCATTGTACTATGATATTACAATGGCTACAGCATCACTAAGCAGTAGCAAGTTTTCAGCTTTATTATAATGTTGTATGGTCCATAGTCCTTTGTTTATGTGGTCCATAGTTCACCAAAATGTCACTATGCAGTGCATGACTGTACTAGGTTCTGTGCTCAACCCTGGAAATGTAATGATGTACAAGAAAGATATGCATGGTGCTTCTCTCTCAGAGCTCACTGTCAAAGGCAGTTAACTACCCATTTGTAGGCTAGAACATCTCAGGTTTGCAATCAGTCATAAGTCTCCCTAGGCTCTGTCCCACTATGATGTTAATTTTTTAGGCTACATTCAGTCTAAGCCTTAATTCGTGTCTTAATCCATTCAAACTGCTAGAACAAAATGCTGTAAACTGGGTGGCTTAGAAACAACAATCACTTACTCCTCACAGTTCTGGATACTGGTAAGTCCAAGATAAAGGCACCGGCAGATTCGGTGTCTGGTGAGGACCCATTTCCTGATTCATAAATGGCAGTCTTTTCACTGTAACTTCATGTGGCCGAAGGGTCACGTGAAGTTATGGTGAAAAGTTACAGTGACCTCTCTGGGGGCTCTTTTACGTGGGAATCAATTTCATTCATAAGGGCTGTCTCTTTGTGACCTAATTACCTGATTAGGCCTCGCTTCTTAATACCATTACATTGGGGATTGGGCTTTAACATACTAGTTTTGGGGGAACACAAACAGATCATAACAGTCTGGATTACCACACCCTAGCCCAGTGATAGCTTCCTGTTGCACGGGGCTCTGAGATCAGATTCCTCATCCTCAGTTACAAGGCACCTATTACACTCTCCTGAGCTGGTCAGTGAGCTCATTTCACTGCTTGCTATCCCATTACCCTGTTCAGCTCATGAGAACTTCCCTCTGCTGTTTGCCCTTTCCACCCAATTACTCCTCTTCTAGATCTTCCCTGCCTAGCCTGGCACGCTGCATGAGGAGTGCTCTTCACACAATTCGCAACCACGTCACTTACAGCTACCCATCACCTGAACAAAACCCCCCTGAATGAAGTGAGCTAGTGTATCTTCATCACTTACCACATCTCTTTGTAAAAAAGAAGATAAATTCTACTTTCTATGTAAGATAAATAATAATCATCTAGTCCTGAGCATGAACACAATACTATAAATTTGGTGATCCTTTACAAAAAATACATGGTTTTAGATTATTCTCTTAATGTGTTAGCTCACTTAAGAAATCATTACTTTAACTGGAATGTTAGAGGAGCAAGACTTAGAAATGATAAAATTTGGTGGTAATCACACACAATAATGATTTTTATTGTTTGAGTCAGTGCTAGAGTTCATTCAGGTGGTATCTGGCTGGCTTTGTTAGTCTTGCTTCCCAAATTAGCTTTGCTTTCCGATCCAGATGTCAATATGTGAACTGGTCATCAGCCAAGTGCAGAAGGATACACAAGCTGGCTGCAAAACATGATGACCTATCCAGTGGAAAGATGAAACCTGACAGAGACCTGGGGACAGACAGGCTCAGACTCTGCCCGGGAATGCTTAGGAATCTGGGGAAAAGCACATCGGAAACTTGAAAAGGGAAATGGCAAACTTCAAAAATGTACAAGCTGAAAGCTACAAAAAGCTCAATGCAACCATCTTTGGAAAGGCAATCCCGGTCCTTAGGAATGTCATAGAGCAACTCTATTACCACATACATGAAACCTCAGTGCTAATATGGCCTTGCCAATGAAAATTTGGCTCTCATGGACTGAACCATAATCAATTATACACAAATCAAATATTCCGAGTGTATAAACGATCTCTGTGAATTGATGAGACATGTGTAGCCCCGAGGATAAGAGGATAACAGGTGTATAGTCACTGTTTTCTCAGAGCTGGTCACATGAAAGGAGAAAGCAGTGATGCATGCAGCTGTATTTATATCCTGCATTCAATCATGGAAAAAGCAGCATTCAATATCATTGTCTGTCCCCACTAAAAGGAGATCTGGATAGTTCTTTTGGGAATTTCACAAGTTATCTGGACACAGAATGTAGCCCTTACTTATTTCTCAGCTCTACAGAGTTTTAAAATGCACCTGTAGGGGAAGGGATATTTGGCATATCTAGGAACCATCCTCACAATTTACTGCAAACCTAAAACTGCTTTAAGAAATAGTCTTAAATAATGATTTTTTAAACTAATAAACATTATGCATTGCTTTTACAATTCAATGCCAATCAGTAAATGTGCTTTGAAATTTGTGAAGCCTAGGTAGTTAAGACACATACACTTTGTGACTCTTTTAGAAATAGTGGCACCATCCCATCGGAGCAGGCACAATGTCTCCTTTAACAGATGGCTGGGAAAGAAGGCAGCCAAAAGACCATGTATGAACAACAAATGTGCTTCTAAGGGCAGCAGTCCAAGCAGCGAATGTTGAAATTGTTTTCCATCCTACGCTTGCAGGCCTGTGGCAAAGGGACTGGGGAATCAGTTGACTTCTGTGCACTCAAGCAAAATGGCCAAATAGCTCCCATGACTATAGGAAAGGAGACCAGCAGATGTGGGGGCAGCAGTGTTCCAAGCATAGGATTAGGAATGTTCATTGTCCTTGCACCATTACGTGCAAGGCTCTTCGCTGTCTGTTAACACCATGTTTTATCTTGTTTTCATTCATACAAGCTGAGGAATGAGCACAACACAGAGAGGCAGTTTGGCATCTTCAGAGATGAAAAGTATTTTCGCTAGAAAGATCGGGTACAAATCTATTTTACCTAAGAAGAGAAATATGATTTATAAGAGGGGAGGTGTCTTTGATCTTTACTGCCTTTCTCACTGTGCTTTAAACAAATTTCTTCTACATAAATGTGGGTATAACTAGTTTATAATCTTATAACTGTCTAGTTCAAGTCTTACAAGGATGCAGTGGAATATCTGCAATGAAGAGAAGTCTTGCCCATGTATATAAGGACCTCTGGAGTAAAAAGCTGCAATGTTTGTGAATTTTGAGGCTATGTTGTTGAATGATGATTTGTGCATTAATGAGACTTTTTGGCATAGTGTGTGGATGGAACTTAAATTTTAATAGAAACATAATGTTATTAAAGCCCAGAGTCCGTGGGTGAGGGTATGTGTGTATGCTTAAGTGTGTGTATAAAATTGGTTTCTACATCCAAATGACTATACATATATGAATATTAAAAAGTGTTAGTATTTCTGGGTTTGCTGCATTAATTCTTTAAATAACTAGATTTATACAGTACTCAGAACAATGAGACAGATAAGTTTCATTGTAAAATGAGGCCCTTGATAAACAGACTTCTGTTGTGGGACTTTTCAGTTCTTAGACGAAATCTTACTTTTTAAACGTATGTACTGACAACAAGTGAAAGTAGAGAGAAGAAAGATCTGATCCGTATAGTGCCATAAAATCCATGTTTAAGTAAACCTAATGCTACTTTTCAAACAGCACTCCACCAAGTTGACACCCATACTCCCTCCACCCCGAAAAGATTCAGGGAATAATCATTTTTTCAACCTAATCTTTATCAGATCAACTACATTCTCTGCCATCTTATAATAGGACCCCACTCATATATAATGCACACTGGAGGTAAAGCCTTTAAAAATATATAATGTCCTTTCATTATAGTTTTCAGGAAGTGAGAAAGTTTGTATAAAATCAGGCTGGGTTATTGACTCAAGAATTCTCCCATCTGCCGAATCGAATCAGTACAGCAAGCATTTTCAAATTATTCGCGGACACTGACACAAGTTTATGAAATACATTCCTTTCTATTATTTCCTGATCTTGTCCAACTTTGTACACTTTGAGCCTCTAGGACTGGAAATCAATCATGCTGACAATTCATGTTATTTTTTTAAAAAATTAATACAATTTGCCAAATCTTGAAATATTTCTCCCAATTTTCATCAAAAATGAAATGTTATTTTTTATGGTAACTTTTTTTGAGTTGTTCATCCGTAGGTTCAAATAATATTGGCTTAAAATAATGTAGTTAAATATTTTGTATTTCAAAATAGCTATAAGAGATGAATTCAAATATTCTAACCACACAAAAATGATAAATATATACTGAAAACCCTGATTTGACCATTACATAATATATACATGTATCAAAACATCATACTGTGCAAAAATATGTATCAATTAAAATAAATACTGAAATAAATTTTAATGTAGGTTGAAATGACCTCGATTTGTTGAAATTGCTGTTATAATCAGAATCTACTTTAAAAGTTTACATTTTTTATTAGTTTAAAACTTACAGAATTATAAAATACAGTTAAAGCTTAGATAATTCTGGAACCCAAGTGCAGTTTTATGAAAGTAGGATATTTAATTTAAAATGCAGAAAAAAGTCTATCAAACTAGTGCAATAAGACATCGAGGACAGGCCGAATTTTTTAATTTTTGGGGCAGTGCTGCCCTCTAATGATAGTATTGAAGAACTTGCTTTTTTTTGGTCATTACTTAGCAAACAGTTTAACGTCACATTCTCATTCCTGGTTGCACATTAGAATCACCTGGATACCTTTTAGAATAGTCTCCATTCTCATCCCCCAGAAATTCTGACATATTCATCTATGTCCTGGGCATTAGTAGTTCTTATATGCTTTCCTGGAAATTCAAACATGCATCATTGTAAGAAATGCCAGTGTAGGCAGAGAAACAAAGTATTAACAATACCAAAAAAATTGTATCCCAGTCCCCGGAGTATTTAGCACACCAGTGATCACTGGTCTCTTTCTGTTCTGCAATACCATTTTCAGGGACCTGACTTCTGACCCCCAAACTCCCCGATTGGCCACTGGCCAAGTTATTACATAGGCACAACTAGATATAAACATACTGACATACAGAAACACATATACATTCACAACTGCAGGAAAAAAAAAAAAAAAAAAACCTCTTCCTTCCAGTTCCCCTGCATCTCAACTTCTTGCCAACTTCCAAACAAACAAAAAAAAAATAGCTTCATTCCTTATTATAATTCAGAAGACTTTAAAACTGAAGACAACACTGTTGGGAAGAAAGGGGAACAAAACGGGAGGATGGCATTAAAACAGGAGTAGGAGGTCTTTTTTATCTTGTGTATGTTTCCTGTCCTCCCCATTGCAATATAATTTTAAGAATAAAGGAATTTTTGTCTGTTTTAGGACAATGCCTGGCACAGAGTTAGCACTCAATAGGCATTGTTTAATGGATGAACAAATAAATGAATGAATGCATGAATGAGTAGGTTTATGTTTGAGACTGGGTGAGAGAGAGAGAGAAAATAGAAATAAATATTCAACGCTTTGGGAGAAGGAACAGGTAATTTCACACTGAAGGGAAAAAGAGACCTATCTGTCCAAATGAAAGGTTGAAAATACGTATCACTGTAAAAAAGGGGAAAAAATAGAAAAAGAATAATGGAAAAGCAAATTTATAATTAATTGGTAGAAACCTGTGAATTGTGTCAAAACCCAACTACTCCAAGACTGACCTTAAAGGTCATTTAAAGACACATGATTAGAAACAAAATAAATTAGTCACTTTTGGAGAGTTTTAGGGAACCACCTCATTATTTTGATAACTAGTAAATAAAAGGTAAAAATTAGTAACTCAACCTGTCTTTCCTACACAAACTCTGTCACTGGGTAACCAAATATAAGTCTTTTTCTATAGAAATAGTCCAGTTATTAAGTAAATAAGAAATTATTGAATTAGAATATCATTACTGTCATTACCTTCCAAGCCACAATGAGTGAATGAATTGTTTAGCATTGAGCATCAACAGCTGCTAACAGGACAGAGGAAGAATCATCAGACTCTTGATACCTCTTGATAGACGAACACATCACTACCTATAAAGTAATCTTGCTTAAAAAACTGAACCTATCTGACAAGCCTCTAAGCTCAAATACCAATATACAGAGGACCAAAAAAAACTCACTAAAATGCACAGAGGTGCAATCAGTAAAATCCAGAAGAAGGAAATTCTATGGGACAAACAATCTGGCTTCATCAAAAATGAATTGCAACAGAAAAGAGAGTTGGAGAAGAAACGTGTAGATTAAAATGTCTTAAAATACATATCAATGAGGCACAGTTTGTGAACCTTACTTTGAAATTGATTCAAACAAATTATGAAAAGTTAATAATTTATAGGACATTTAGAATTTGAACACTTACTGGATATTCTATATAAGAAATGTTAATTTTAGGTATAGTAATAATATTATAGTTATGTTCATTCTATATAATGAATGATATATAATTTATATATAA
>NW_016816890.1:62759-66988 GCF_001698545.2 Rhinopithecus bieti
TTTTCTCTCAAAGTTTTAAAATAATGCAATACTTGCCATTGAAGCCAGCATGCCAAGAGCATTTCCATTTGCAATGAGAAAGAATGAAGCACTTACTGTCCTTCCTGTGAGATTTACAGAAAGAGATAGGAGAGGAGAAGTTGTGCGAGTCTTGATGCTGTAGTACATGGAGAATACTTAGTCATTATTTCTAGGAATACTTACGTAGCAACGCTATCAATAAGGTGTCTACATCTGGGGCCTTTTGCTTTTATTTTTCTTTCCTATGGAAAATAAGTTATGCTGGATTTTCCTTCTTTATCCAACAATATAAACTGTCAGAAATATAAGAGTTGGCCTTGTTCTCCCCATTCCATCAAAATATCATTGTGTACGTCAGTGCAAGTGCTTAATTCATAGAGAGCAGATTAAATGAATGATTTGGAGTTTATGAATCTGGGAATCTACTCTTGTAGATCCAGCAGGGGGAGTAGTGAGCGTAGATGTGGCTTCTCAAACGAGGATGAGGCTATTTGAAGCAGGTAGATTGTAGATACACTGTTCTCTTTTGAACCTGTTTCTTACTTCACCTCTATTGTACAAACTCTAGCTCCTCATTGATAAGTGAGTATCCATAGCAGACCTGTTTCATTCTTACCCCACTGTAATACAAAGATTATTCTGGTAATATGGAGCCAGGGGACATGAATCCAAGATTCTCTTTTTTGTGGTCTGAATTTCTCTTCAGAGTTAGAAAATTCCTTTTAATGTTCTCCCCTTATTCATTTATCCCATACCTTTTCCCCTTCTCCATTTCTGTTTCCTCGAAGCCTGACCAATAGTGAAGTAGAAGCCATTCTACTTTCGATTAAGGACAGAGATTCAGACAGGAAAATAGTCTCTGCTGTTTCCAACCTGTGTCCCTTTACATGCCCCAGTGATAAATTTGGGGCCACAAATCTCTCCCAGAGAGGACCCAGACAAGTAAACCAGTTGCACCTTACCATACATTCAGGCACCGAAGCACAAGGGATGCCTTTTGCTCAGAACTGAGGGGCAATTAGCTGCATTGGACAGGGAGAGGCACTAAGCACCTTTTCTACTTGCTGCCTTTGAAAATGAACCAAGCCACAACAAGAAAGGCTTAAATGGACCCTAGTAATAGCTGATCCACTTTGGCCTAGCTAGTAACACTCTAAGAACACAACAGCCCAGCTGTTTTCAAGTCCTCATTCTATAAAAAGCAAGGGAGTCAAGCTCCAGCTTAGCTGCCTCAGTGACAGTGAGTGAGGGTTAGCTCCTCTGTAGCATCAGCTGCCTCCTCAACTGATCCTTCTTCCTGCAGGACACAAGGAGAAGAAAACTCAAGACAATGTACCCCCATTAACATAATTGTTATTGTTTAGCACAAAGTAAATTTGTCCTCACAGTCTCTCTTGTAGAAAGAATCCTTGCATCAGAAGATCTGTACTTTACATTAGTGCTTCTTGCACTTTGGTTTACATAGAACTCACTTGGAGATCTTGTTGAACTGTGGTTATGGAGGAGGGCCAGAGATTCCAAAAGGGTTCGACCTGGCTTTTCAACGTGTGATCCATGGATTAGCCCCATCAGCATCACCTAGGAGCTTGCTAGAAAGATCGAAGTAAAATAGTGCTACCATTTTTCCCCTTTATGTTCAAAGATTCCTGATGCTGGGGCAATTATAATCATAATCATAATAGTAAAATAATAATAAAAATAATAGTGAAATAGTAATAGTAAAATAATAATAATAAAAACATCTGTTGATGAGTGCTATTGCATGTCAGCAACTATTTACATAATAACTCTAATGCAAATATCATAGTCCTCATCTTATGTATAAAAAAATCTAAAGCTCAAAGAAGATAAGTTATCCAAAAATCACACAGCTGGGAAGTGTTCCATCCAAATCTATTCAACTGCAAAGCCTGGACTCTCTCTTTGCCACTCCATGCTACCATAACTGAGATCTTTCATCCTACCACTAACCCACCACAACATTCCCTGACTGCTTCTCCAGACTCACCCATTGTTTGCTCTTCCCACTGATTTTTTTTCATTGTCCTTGCTTAGTTTGCAACATCTACATATGATCTTCTGCAATACAGGTGGTTAAGAGTGGTCATTCATTCTTAGGGCACTTTCTCTGCCCTAAGGTCTCCGTTAGGAGAGATCATTGTACCTTTTGAGTTTACCAGCTGTCCAATCTTTATTTTAGAGGAAACAGTGTTTCTTTCTGTAGCGTTTTACTAAGGCATTTAATTTTATTTTATTCACGTTCTGTTTCCCTGTATTTGTCCTATCCTTTATAAATGTAACTTTTAATCTTGCAATATTGGATTAAAGACCATTTTCCTGTAATCCATTTGCTGAGGATGTGTTTGATTTTCTTGTGATTCATTTTCTAAACAAATGAATTGCTTGGCTGAAGACGTCATAGATTTGTATGAGTGGGCTGTGACACTTTTCCCTCATCTTCACAAAACGCCTGTATACACTTATCCAATAAATATGTTTTGAGCACATACTATATGTTTTGGCTTAGAAATATAGTTTTAGTGAAATATGCATAGTCTTACCTTCATAAAGTTTTCTTCAGTTATGGTATCATAGTAAACTAGCTTCGATTCTTATGGCCCTTTTGGTATGACAGCATTATAATCTCAAGTGAAAATCCAGAAAAACACAGTAGATTTAAGGTTTTGCATGGAGCATGCTATAGTAGAAAGAGTAAATTGAAGGTTTAGAGACCTGACCTATCTCTCCCTTGTTTCTTCCCTTCCTTCCCTCCTTCTCTTTTCCCTCCTCCCTCCCTTCCTTCCTTCCTTGTATTCATTTCATTTCTCGCCCTTCCCTGTACCCACTCTCTGTCTCACCAAATATGTGCTCAACACTGGGCTACATCATGAATCAGGCATAAGGGGTTCCTGTCTTGACAGAGCTCTGAATCCAGTGGGGAAAGGCAAATACTGATCATTTTAGTGACTCTGAGTTGATGAAGGAGAAATGTAAAGTGCTGTAGGCACAGGTCATAAGCAGGCCTGTCTCAGTCTGGGTCTAAGATATAGAAAAAATCAGTTCTGATGAAGCTACCAACAAGTTGTATGGCAAGCCGTTCAAGTTCTCCAGGCTTTGTTGTTGTCGTTTTAAATCTGTAAATATAGATGTATGTGTGATGGAGTTGGATTTAACAGGTTTCTTTTTTTACTCTTAAAGTTCTACTTTACACAAGAACTTCAACAGAAAATTAGGTATTGATTTTCATTGTAAAGAAAATTATTAGAATGCGCCTTAATTTCTATATAGAATGCAATTAATGTATAATGCAATAAAGAGAAATACGCATGCTTGTAGTATAGAATTTTTCAGAATAGAGTCCCTGTGAAACTACACAATCTCTCTTTCCTTCAAATTCAGAGATGTTTTGATACTATAGTTCTCTAAGTAACCCCACTTTTCCCCCATCTTCCCCTCAATTATATCACTGGAATATAATCACCTGTCTTGTGAAGGGTAGCAAGCAAATAATTAAAACAATAAAGTTGTGTTTCTGAAACTTAAATTAGGAATAAAAAGTATTGTCAAGAACTCCCCCCAGTATGAACTTGATCTTAAAATAATGTTACTTATATATATAGGGCCACAAAACTAGATACAAACCTTATTAAACAAAAATGAAATTTCAAATTATGTCTAAACAAAACTAAAAAAGCAATACCATTCATATTAACATTTAATTTAACGTGACAGATGGTTTTGTTTTGCTAAAACCAAGTGTCTATTAGAAACATGCAGTGATGGTGACTGCTGGGGTGTGGGTTCTTCAGTGGGATATGTCCTCACAATGAATGTAATCAACATTTAAGAAAATCGAATCAGACGGCCAGGCGTGGTGGCTCACGCCTGTAATCCCAGCACTTTGGGAGGCCGAGGCGGGCGGATCACAAGGTCAGGAGATCAAGACTGTCCTGGCTAACACGGTGAAACTCCGTCTCTAATAAAAAATACAAAAAATTAGCCGGCCGTGGTGGCGGGCGCCTGTAGTCCCAGCTACTTGGGAGGGTGAGACAGAAGAATGGCATGAACCCCGGAGGCCGAGCTTGCAGTGAGCCGAGATCATGCCACTGAACTCCAACCTGGGAGACAGCGAGACACGACAGACAGAAGGAAGGAAGGAAGGAAGGAAGGAAGGAAGGAAGGAAGGAAGGAAGGAAGGGAGGGAGGGA